>NC_036874.1:2787928-2892249 GCF_002910315.2 Salvelinus sp. IW2-2015 | reverse complement strand
CCTGTGTGCATGCTCTCAATAGCAGGTAATGTGCTCGACTGTACTGTTTGTGTTTATGTACGTATTTACCTGTCCATATGCTGTTTGTGGGCTGTTTGCCATAGTGTAAGGGACATTTGTTGTTTATGGGTTATAGAAAGAGGCTATTTGCATTTAACTCCACTACGATAAACAGCTTCTGTGGAGGGGCAGTTGAGTAAACATTTCAATATGAATATTTTCTCACTGAACAATAGAAAGCAGAGCCACCACATTTTGAAATTGAATGGCAATGAATAACAAATCTCAGGTAGAGTTCACTCTTTCTCTCCCTCTCCCTTTCCCCCTCTCTTGCTCACTTGGTTCGTTCTGTCTGTTATTCTTTTGCTCTCTTTTTATATTTATGTATGTTCTTACTGTGCTGTATTATAAAAGCTTAATCTAGCTTCTCTCCTCTCTCTCTCTCTCTTGGAAAAATACAGCCAATTGTACTGCGGCTGGCCAGCTGGTTGCCGAGGCTTTGTTTAGCTAGGAACAGCTGTGTTCCACATCTGTGTGTTGGAGAGATGAGCGAATAGAGGAAGAGAACAGACTCTGTTCTGGGCCCCCTGCCACCAGGAAGTAGCGTGAAGTTTCTCAAGAAGGTGGCAGGAAAAAAACTCCCACTTGCAGCCAGACAAAATGAATGTAACTGTTGGGCCATCTTCCAAAGTGGAGCTGACAGAAACWAAAATATTTGTTTAGTTACAAATAACTTTTCAGTGTCTTAACAGAGGGTGACAGAGTTTAATGGCTAACACGACATAAATTTATTACCTTTACCAATCCTAATGATTTATAATGTCTGGTTAGAACAAAGCACTGTGGCCTTACACACCATTCAAACCGTTACACACACAGTACACACAATACACAATACACAATACAAAATGTAAAAGTACACCGAGTCACACACGGTCCCACACAGTCCCACACCATTACCCAGGTGGGAGGGGAAAGTGTTGAAAAGCCAATTCATGCCAGCTGGCTGTGACTGAGTGTTCAGAGAGGGACAGGGTTACTTTCTGCTGAGCACTGGGAAACACAGTTTACATCCACCCCTACCCCTGAGACAAGATATACATCGTCCTTTAACATCAGMGCAGTGCTTGTGCCACCTGTATGGAGTTGTGTCATCATGGTAGTCCGTGTCGTTATTGCAGAAGATAGTGTTCCCGATACCTGTAATTTTCCATTGARTACCTGTGGTTCTGAGGTAAACGTAAATGTTTGAMTAAACAACAGACAGCCTCAACAACAGACTATAGATGACTCTTTCACGCCATCTCACTTTCGCTTTTTCAAATGGGAAGATTTTAATTTTTTACACACATCAATAGGAGAATATTAATGACCGGTATTTATAACTTGGTTTCTTCTCTTCTCTCCCCTCCAGCATTGGAAGATGTTGCGATTGCTCTTTCTGTGTCTGATTGTGACTCTGCGAGGAGCTGCTGGTACGTATTGCATGCTCTCACCTTCCCACAATGCTCTGGCAGCAGACACTGAGACACTGATAAAGATCTAATCACACAGATCAGCTTTAATTTGTTTTTATGCCCTATATGTGTTCCACACGAGAAATATGCAATGTCTCTCTCTGAGTCCTATAGCTTCCAGAGATAGCAGAATTTTAAGTGGAAAACTCCTTAGAAGAACCTAGGCTGATACTTAAGTATATTTTGAAGAAAGAATACATACATATTACATAAACCACAGTTRAACATAAAGAAGATATGAACCTGTGTATGCTACAGTAGTGTTTTACTATCTATCTAAAGGTATAGTTAGTTATTCAAACAAAACTCTGAAACTGGTAATATTAASATGGKTACCTTTACCATGAGCTAAATGCCCTAGCCACAGAGGTATAGAGTTCATGAGTGAGTATACCATCGAATGGATGGCACCTCAATCATTCTGTATATCCCACAGTAGTAGTTCATAGGCGAGTAGCTCTGCTCCAGTACAGTGCAGAGATGTAACGAATGACCTTCGTGATGTACAGTAAGATGTTGCTGTGAGTTAATCTGGTCCCATCCTCCCCATCTCTATTCCCACACAGCTTCCTCAGAGGAGAGTGAAGGATCAGCAGACGTAGCAGGTATGGAATACATCTTCATCTGGAAACAAAAGGGGACAAAATCACAAGTAGCATGAAATCAGGAGAAAATGAAAAGCATTTTTTATAATGTTACAAAAGTGATGATTATGTTTAGGAGTACCGTGATGATCCGATAATGTTCCATGAGTGAATCCTCAAATGAAGCACAGCAATATAACTACTGCTAATCTTTAAATGTAATACAAGCTACTTTATATTTATGCTGACTGGGCTTTTCCCACTTCCTCTGTTCTGAATGTCCCACAGATGAAGACGATGAAGATCTATTCARGCAAAACGGTGAGTTTAACCCTTTAACTCGCCCCCTGTTAGAAATGTGATGGGCAAGCAGCCCAGTCAGCAGAGTAAGAGAGATCACACCTCTGTTACACCACCGTTCCCCTCATCATTACCCCAGAATGGAATCAATTATCTGTGGGGAGAACCCCCCCTGTGTATCCATCAAGCAGAAGTTAGACTAGACAGACACGTAGAGATCCCTCCCCCCGCCCCCCCGCGCTGTCAGGAGCGCTAATCCACATTGGCATTTTCATTTTCTCTCGGCGTCGCTCGCTGCCATTCTTCATCTTCCCCATGATGTTGCTTTGATATAATTACAGAGCTATTTAGGACAGGGAGGGCTGCCCCACAGGCAGGCAGGCCACATCTTCTGGAGAAACACCTTCTCTCAGCCAYGCRAGGAGTGGAGCTGCACTGCTGAAGCCCTCCTTCCTCCCCTTCATCAGAACCCAGGAGTGAATGTTGAATGAGTAATGATTGGCTGGGAGTGAWATCGATCCAATCAGAATGATGATCTGTTAAATCTGCCAGTTCTGTTCCTCCTCTGCCACGTTGATCAGACAGTGATAGAATTAGTCCATGAAGTCAGTGAGCAGATGAATGAATGTTTGTTTGTATGTGTCTGTACCGATGATATCCTTCTGAATGGAAATGGAGGTCGGAGAATAATTTGGTGTGTTGTTGCCTGTTTTAGTGAGCCCAAATCCCCAGCAAGATTCTATGCTTATCAAACCTGAAACTGATGATACTGTGGACACAAACAAGGCAACAGGAGAAAAAGTAGCGGAAGGTAGGAAAAACTTTATTTCCAAATTGTTCTACTTTTACATTATGTAGAATTTAAGTAACCTTATTTCTGCATATCAGTAGGCCCATAGATCCCTTCTTACTTGATGAACTGTAATTGAAATGTGCTATAAATCCATTTCTAAGTAAATATTTAGGCAAATTCATACTTCTTGGTTTGTATGAACATTAGCCATGTCATGCAAAAATAATTTTGTTAATTAAGTTTGTACGTTCATTTTGTCTCAGTGTGTTGCAACCATCAACTCCTTTTGTCGTGTGTTATCTGCTCTCAGAMGGATTTACTACCATTGTCATCATCGTAGCCGTGAGTGTGGTGGCACTGTCAATCGCAGTGATAGTAGGTAAGGATTAAAAGTCAAGATAAGACTGAGACAATATCAGACCAGATATACAGGCTACGTYACTGGCAGACCTCTTTTCACACCTCACAACACAACACATTARAGGGCCTGTATCTGGCACATTATTACTGATGGTTTGATCAGGGACCAGATGTAGCATCCTTTAGAAAAGTGGTTTGTTGAAGTCAGTGAGTTCGCAGGCCTATGGCTGTTAGGCCCTTGAGTCAGGTACTTGACCTGATTTACTCCACTTCCAGGGTGTCATGTAAGCTCTAATACTAAGCAAATGTGAACTATTCTCCAGCGACAAGGAGAAAACGGTGACCTTTTCCCTTTTCTGTTTGGTTTCAGCCATAGTGCTGGTCCGGCGCCGCATGCACAACCGACCACAAGGGTAAGGCCACACTTCTCCATTCACTCTGTTTGACTGAAAGTCTTACAATAAGTTGTGCATATTAGATCTCAGTGTAACCTAGCACCCCTAATTCCTCCACTGACACCATCGTCCTGATAAAACTATCAGGGATAATAGAGATAATAGAAATTAGTGTCTCTCAGAGAGATGTTCCACTTAGTCCTCCGCTACCTGACTGCCCGGCTGGAAGGGYGCGACAGAACCAGTCGAGTGAGTAACAGTCAGTCCATCCACCGCACCGCTGGCTTGGCAACACGCTCCGCCACGGCATCATGCCAGCYTCATGTAAAACCAGACAAACTCTTGCTGGGGTTGCYAAACTCAATCAGGAGGAGCAGATCCACCCAGCCGCTGAGCCGTCGAGCCCGTCTGGACTTGTGCTGCAATTACCTGCACAGCCTGAAGCCATCCAGCCCACTCCACTGCTCTACCTCGCCCCACCCTGTCAAACTGTCCTGCACAGCCGAAGCCATCCAGCCACTCACTGCTCTACCTCGCCCACCCTGCAACTGTCCGCACAACCTGAAGCCATCCAGCCCACTCCACTGCTCTACCTCGCCCCACCTCTGTCGACCCTGTTAACAATACGCAAGAGAGAGCGGTCGGCCCCTCATGACCCCTACAGGGCAAGACCCAGCCTGCTCCACAGAGCCAGAGCAGATAGCATGTCCATAGAAAATTAGAGTATAAAGCACATTGCACGAGTGAGCAGTAGATCCAGCCTCTGTCTCTATGGTATGACGACATTATCTGACAACAACAATCAGAGCACAGAGAACAGCCTGAACCAGTTGAACAGACAGTGGAGAGATAGTCATTCTGTGTAGTCATTCCCTGGGGCCTTCTGAGGAGGAAGGGGGGGGGGGGGGCGGTTCTAGCTGAGAGCTCTACCGGTCTCTTTCTCTTTTTTTCTTTCTCTTCTGGTCTGTCTTGGGGTTGTGTAACTGTGCTGAGTGCTGTGGGCTGTGGGCTGGTGTTCGGCAAAGTAAACAGTTTCCTTTGTCCATGCTAGCTGCTATGTGACCTAACGATAGAGGTTAGAGAGTTTACTAGCACGTAGCCACCTCGGCACTATAGATCTGATGATCAGGCTTAGAAGAAAAGGGGTTAATTCCTCTGCAGGATTAATGCTGGGCTCCCAGGGCTGCGTCAGCTCTGGCCTGTGTTGTGTGTTGAGTGATAGGTGTGCTGAAAAGAGGCTTATTCGCACAGCAACCCCCGGCTTGTTGGATCAACAGGGAGGCTTGCCATGGCCATAAGTCCCACCTGGGGAGGGGATGTGTGGAGGTAATGCAGTCGCCATGTAGCACGCCAAACCCCTGCAGCGCGCTATAAACCGACATGCATTTCCTGGATTCCGACAAACAGTGATTGTAGCTACCTGCTTTCCATGTGCGAACTCGAACAGGCTGTCTTATGGGAAGGATCTCAAAAATTGTAATCCCCAATTCTCAAAAATGTGTAATGTTTATATACTGTAGTCTGGACATCCAATGTTTCTGTAAAATGATATATCCCCATAAACTTCTAACAAGGAAATAAATATCACTGACGTATAATGTTTTTAATATTTTATAGTGGTGAATTAATAATATTTCAGATGTGTAAAGTCCCACAGAGTTTTTTGGATTGGTATAATACAWTRCCCCCTCTTCTCTTCTCTTCTCTCCTGTCCTTTCTTTAGGGTCTACTCAGTTCCCGCAGAACAGGGAATGAAAGGAACGGTCTAACCACAGGATGAGCTCCAGTCCCATTGGACACCTGCAGGGGAGGACCAATGAACTGAGCTCTACAACATACTGCCCTTTGACCCAGGAAGGGTACACTTTCCATCCCAGCCTGCTCTTACTGAACCACTCCCTACTGCTCTCCTCTCTGGGACCATCTGTTACTGTGTCATGGGTCCCATCCAAAGGAAACTTAGTTTCCTATATTTGGTCTCTTGTTTGTTTCTGTCCCACATATCCCAAAGTATGTGTGTATATTTAAAAGGGAATTCTGCAGTTGCTGCTTTTGTCCAATGGCATATTTTACAAGAAAAACAAATATCCCACTAGAGATCATTTGCAATTMTTCCGACAGGTTTCTCCACTCCTTCGCTAAACTAAACTGTATTCAGAGTTGTTTTGGTGCATACAGAACATGCTTTTTTSAATGAGAAAAGCTAGTTTAATCCACCCTAAACCAGCCCAGTCCTCACTAAATTTCCCCATTCAGTTCTGTGACATATCCTGTCCTTGGCCTATTAGTGACAACAGCCAATACAGTTGAAAGATAAAGCTTGTTCTCCCGTCTTCTCAACCTATGAAGGGAAAAAAGGAAAAGAAATGGGTGGAAAAAGCCAGAGGTCTGAGATGGAATTAATCAACCTTTGTGAATGATGATGTTTTCTTTTCAACACCCCCCTTCTCTTTTTCTTTTTGAAATGCTTCCTTTCAAAACGTCAACCACATCACTGATTGTAAATAGCTCTTGGATGGCTGAGGAATGCCTGATTTTAATGGTTTATAGTGCTGGGACGGGGGTATGGTGGGGAGAAATTGAGAGGATAAAATAAAGTGTTGGGGTAGGTAGAGTGGGATGTGAGTGGGGAAATACCCACGATGCCCATGTTTCATTCATACTGAGTATAAGGCCACTCCACCATCGCTCCCTGGCTCTCTTTCCATTTAAATGGAAATCAATCGTGCCCCGTGAACAAAAGCTTTAGGGCCGAGGTGCTGGCTGGCTTATTTCTTACTCTGCATTACAGAGAAAGGATGTTTTTTGGCAGMGGTCAGAGGAGAGGGGGAGTTGGACATGATGTGCTTCGGCATGACAGGGCTATTCATTTGTTGCGTTATCATGAGGGAACAAGGGTTGTTGTGAGTGTGTGCGAATTACACCCAAGATCAAGTAGTGTTGAAATCACTGGGTCTGTCAAAACAGCGTGCGCACTGTCTTTCTCCACTCAACCTTACCGCTGTGATGTCATCAGCTGGGGATGGGCTTGGCTGGGTTCCAGGCTGTACAGAAACACCTGTGTGTTATTAGTGCCTCCATCTCATTTTGTGTTATCTGGTTCACTCAATCAGAATTGTCCCAATCTGTTTAAGTTGATGAAATTCAATTAGTAGCTGGTGCTACTAATAGTGAGAAACAGATTCTAAATGCATACGGAGTGGTATGTGTGTGTCTGCACTCTTATACACATCTAGATGTGTATAAGAGACAGGTGTGTGTCTGCACTCTGCAGGTGTTTGTGTATGTGGGGTTTGATTGAAGCATCACAACTAGCCCAGTAAGCCTGAGATGTAGTCTAGCTCCGACAGCATTTCAAAATGAGTATAATTTGACATACAGTAAAAGAACAAAACAACTTTCACTTTCTGTTTGTTTACTGACCACAGTCACATTCAAGAAAGCCTTTTTCCCTACTCAGAAATACCCTTAGAAATTCCCTTCACCTACAAAGTAGACGTTGTGGTTACGAGTCAGCGACTAGTCTCACTATAAGATGAGGTTTGCATAGAACAGTTTTTCTTGTTTGCGATACAAAGTACATCTAAGAACCATTCAAGCAAGCATGTTGAATAAGCCATGAACCAAACAAAGTGCAAAAATCCTAAAATAATTGGTTTGACCTGTGTAACGCTCTGTACATTCAGCTACACTCGCACATCTCCATGGCATTATGCTCCTTCAAAGCCACTTCATCTGTTGCATTGCTATTGTGAATGCATCAAAACTGATTGTCCTTCATTTATTTCTTCCAGGCCTTACYTTGAAAAGGGTATGAAATGTTCAAATATTGGAAAAAATATTGTATTTGCAAAAGAGCTCCATGGGCTTTTTCAGCTGTGCAAAAGTTTCTCAAGGCCAATTTTTCATCTAATCTTTTTCAAAAAAATTGTCAAGAGAAAGCATTACTGAGTTCAGCCAATCCCTGACACTGTCAGACATGGCTCTCCAAGAGCCCTTACCTATTACACAAAAGTCCTTACACCACCCCCTCTCCAAAAAAACTGAATCTGCTTAGGGTTTAGATTTGTCATTTTTACAWCAATGTTTCAGGATTGTGCATTCTGTCTTTTGATGAAAATAGGAAAATGTATCAACCAGCAGATTCTGTGTGATGAGCTTGGATGATGCGTCCTTTGCACAGCAATACYTAATGCAAATGTGGACAACAAAAAAATATTTTAGCTTTGTGTATTATTATATTGTGTTTTTATGAGATGTCCTATTGTAAAGTCAATATTCAAATGATAATTTAGTCTTAATTTTTAAGCACACGTCTTCATCAGTACTCATAATCAATGCTGATAAACCCTGTACATTCTGTTTGCTCAGGATCATTAACTGTTTGTAACGTACAGCAGCGAAGTGTTTCTACAATACTCTATATCTCATCCATTCCTATGTCTATGAATCTGAGTGTGTTTTAGAATAACGAGAKCTGCACTAAAAGTGTAATCTTGCTGTTCTACTTGTACTGTAGGTTTCCACAGCCCACACATTCTCCAATCATTCAATTTGGACTAGCATTACTCATGTTCTGTATATGGCTCTRCTATATCATGGATTATGACTATTTTTACATTAAATGTGTTCTGCTATGCTTTGTCTCGGCGTGAATGCTTCACAATATGCCATATGGACACAGAGCTTGTACACTATGTGGCATAATCCAGAGTTTTGCTCATTTAAGTTGTAAATTGTACAATGAAAAGCCACTAAGAAGCTTAAAATAACTTTCTACTAAAACATTTTGTCAGTCTGTTTTCTGAGTAAAGAACATGCTGGAACTACTGACCATCTGTTTTCTTTGTGAGTTATACAATACAGGAAAGGGAAGCAAACAGGTTTTATTTTTACATCCTGATCGCTTTAGGGGTATTTTGAAGATTAACAGATAGTGGAATGTTTTTTAGAACCATTTTATTCACTGGCTTGTATGAGGCTCGGCCGTTTCTGAGATAGTGATTTTAAAAATGTTCATAGAAACAGCTTGGCTAGAGTTGAGCAGGCTGTTCGATAGAGGTAGAAACAAACCTAATATCAAACGTGACTCATCTTGTCATTATCCAGRCAGACTCYCAATTCATTTTCATTTCAAAGTTGGAGTCGGTAATGGAAGTAATATTTAACAAAGAGTAACAAGAAAATAATGTCCCTATTCTTCACCTGTCAGTGTGACTCATTTTTCCATAGTTTATTCTGGAGTTTTAAAACATTCTCTCCACCTTTCTGTTCTGTTATAAGAACAATCATGATGTGGCCAGTGACACTATGCTTCTTCAAAGTCCAATATCTTGACTGCTGACATGTAAAACATTTTGGAACTGTATTAACAGTGCATTAATGGAAAAAAATACCCAAATATAGTTTGAGTAAATTTTCCCTTTAAATGTAGAACAGGGAAGCCTCTCAGACACCTATGTCAGTATTGTCCCTGTGGCATGTAGTATTGGCAATTCCCTACCCGGAACCAGAGGGACTGTTCGGTTAGATGAGGCTGTCAGAGGCATGATGGACCTCCATAATATCTGTGGAAATGAGACCATGAACAGGACATGTATGTGATTTATTAGAGAAAATTTCATCCAAGTTGGTGACAAATCTACAGATAAAATCTACACAATGATCTGTGAAAAGCTAGGCATGAAATTGCTGTCTCTGGAATATCAGAGAGAAAAAAGGATCAGTACCTCTTCCAGTGCTCTTGGGGGCGCCTCTGAGCTACGTAACATCTACAGTATGTATTCTGTAACATTTTGTAAGCATTTGAAAATATACATAGAAACATGACTGCCAAAGTATAATAAAACTTGCATTCAAAACTACAGGTAAGTCTTTAGAAAAGTGAGGGAGGGGTAATTTCATAATGTTGAGTGAGTCTCACTTGCAGTCTGTGGGAAAGGCACATGAAACACATATCACGTTCTCATCTCTGAAATGACAGACGCAGAGTTTTGTCCAACAACGTTTTCACACACACATAATGTGCACTGTCCCTGTAAAAATAAAATAAACTCAAACTCAAACATACACACGCACATGGTCGATAATGTCTGTTGTATCAGTGTTGTTTCTCCATGTCCCTCTGATGAACTCTTTTGGTGTCTTGAGGCCACTCAGTAACACGTTTGTCCCCTCACTACTCTCTGGCCACTTGGTATGACCTGGGAAAAAACACACATGACGTCAATTAATGAAATGTCCATTTACAGTATCCAGGGTCAATTCATCTCAGGTCAGATAATCAAATTTAAATGAATCAAACATTGATTATTCTAACATCAATTCATCAAACAATGCACTTTTTTTTTACAGAACTGTACATGGCTGACGAACCAATCGATTACAGCCAAACAATGCTTTAAGCCATTTGTCAACAATAGGATCTATGTCAGCAGTCCATTCAGTGATTATGACTGATGTCAGTCTGACTTTAAACACTTACTCTATACAGTGATTWATCCATGTTCACAGTACTGTATCTACATAAACTAATTTAGGCACACAGATCCTCACTCATGGTATAGATAGAATACAGTGGCATTCAATACCAACACAGAATGATATCCCTAACCATTGCAACCCTGCTGGTCCACTTGGCTTTTTACCTTGTCCCTTTATAGTCAGTCACTTCACTGGAACACTTCCATTACAAATACTGTTGCATGATTGGACCTGTGTTCCATAATGAGGTCACAGCCACAAAAGCGTTGCCACAGTTTTGTCAGTTGTAGTATGTGAAGCTGAAGGTGACATGTGTGGTTGGGTGTATACTGAATGTGTGCATGAGTGCGTGTCACATTGATATAAGTGGCTAAAGAGGACTACTCACTTCCCTGTGSCCACATGACACCTAGGCATCCGGCATACTTTACCACCTGTGTGATAGAGAATGYGAGAGAGAGGAAGACAATAAAAGGGATAGAAATAGCTGTTTTTATGATAACAGTACAGTATTAACAGCGTGAATACGACAAAGAAAAGACACGGAGGGTAAATGTTTTCTACTCACAGCTAATGACCATAATACCCAGGCTGAAGAGCGCTGCAGCCATAGACAGACCAACAACACGGAGGAAGTAGTAGTCTGAGCATAGACACAGTGACACATAGATTAATCTATTACCATGTGATTGTAACCCATGTTTGAAGGCATTGTGGTATTGATAAGTGGATTTTAGCTGCTTGGTTAATCATTGTATTTGTTAACTTTGGAAAAAGTCAGATCCTCTTACCATAACTGAATGGTTCATCCCACTTTGCGTCTGTGATCAAAGAAAAATACAATATCACTTAGTTGTTTTAAAGACAGTACTTGCATTGTATGTTTTTAGAGAATAAGTAGCCTATATTCCTGCAAAAAAGAGAGAGGTGGGTCACATGAGAACAACAACACAATGAGATGACAACAGAGCGGTCTGGTCCAGTTGATGTATTGTTGAAGCCACATCTCAACCCTTATGTAAGCCTGCACAGCGCAGAGGGACACACTCGGAGACTTCTTATCTCTTACATCAGCCACAATCAAGCATTAATCTGAGGACAAGTTAGAGAAAGTGAGCTGAGGTGCTCTGTTTCTGTTTCCCAACTCCTCCAAGGGTTTTGTTTGGGAGACGGGGAATTGTGATACTGTCAAATTTGCTGTGAGATAACAATAACAAAACTCAGAAAACCCCTCCAGATTTAAGGCAAAGTTAGGCTAGGAAATGCCTTTGTTACCCCAGGCAACAGGAGAAACGACGGAGGTATTTTCAGAGGTGGTTGGAGATGGTGTCACTATGGACAGAGAGAGAGAGCGAGAGATTATAAAAAAGAACATTTTCTGTGTCAACATTTTGAGTCCTTATCTCTGTCATATGGACCTGTACATAATTACATCTCATTAAATTCCAGGTGCATTCCTTTTATGTTCCACTCCCTTTTTTTTATAGGATTTCTGCATATTTAAATGGCACAACTCTCATAGGAAATCGGGTCAGTCTAATTACACTTTTTAAAGCGTATCAGTGGTGTCCCTGTCAGGTGCTGTAAAATCCACTGTCTGTCTATCTTAACGAGAAAGGGGAATGTAACATTTGCTAATTACAGAGCTAATTTGATTTTAAATTGCATGCACCCTTGACGTGAAAGACAGACCTGGTTATGGGATTTTCTTGATAGCAAAGCATCCATTCACTATAGCTCTGTTGCAGTGCGTTTCAGGGACTACCAATAGGAGTGTTTATTTTTCAGGGAACAGGTAATTCCTATATGTCAAGGAGGGAATAAGAGGTTTGTTATTTACCTGTGGTGGTTAAGGACTTAGCCGTGGGTGTTGTTGACTTGTTTGTGTGAGCTGAGGAGAAAAGCAGAGAGGATGACATTGAGTTAGAAGTGTGGCCTTGGTCTGTGGCAAGGCCACACAATTTGAACTGTAATTTTAGTAATTTTATATGAAATAAAATTGTGTGACTTGCTTCAGCTCTTTAAAATGATTTGTGTGGTAGTTGAAYAAGTTTGAAAGGTTTTCATTAAGTGAAGCAGTGAAATATAGTCAAAGTTAAATATATTAAAATATCAGGTCTGATTACTTTGATAGACTGCTATATCAACCTTATTACTGGAGTGTGGGGTGTCATGTAAAAATGCCCACAGCGTGACATAGCTCACATTCAATGATTATTGTGAGCACATTTTTAAACTTGTGATTGGCTGTGATTGTGACATCACAGCATGAAAAAGCTCACAGCTTGATAATACTCACTGGTCAATTGGATGGATATCTGTSTTTTTTAGGTAGATGACGTCAGTGCCTGATTGAAATTGACACTAAAGTAATGACCACTTTTTAAATATATTATTGTTTGTTTTGCGCTTCTGTCTGGGTTGACTAGTTAGCTCGCATCAGGTAACTTTAGCWAATTTTGATTGGTAGAAGTTCTGATTTCAGATTTATACAGCAGAGAAATAGACTAAGATTTCATAGCCTCTACGGTTTTGTCTAAGTTGTTGGGAAAGTAGCTGACTTGTGTCAAAAGCTACATTGTTTACAGTGAATAGAATGTTGGAAGTCATTTTCAACAATGGGAGCTTTAGAATGTTGAAAAAATCTCATTACAGTGGATAAAGTTGTTTTAGGAGGACAAAAAGTCAAATAGTTAAAAAAGTAAACGTTTTATGAAAGAAACTTAATCCAGATGGAATGCCATTGTCACGCCCTGACCATAGAGAGCCCTCGGGGTTCTCTATGGTGTTTTAGGTCAGGGCGTGACTAGGGGGTTTTCTAGGTTTTATTTTCTATGTTGGTGTGAGTATGGTTCCCAATTGGAGGCAGCTGATGATCGTTGCCTCTAATTGGGGATCATACTTAGTGTGGTCCTTTTCACACCTGCGTTGTGGGATATTGTTTTGTCTAGTGCTATGTGCGCTACGAACTGCATGTTTGTTTATTTATTTGTTGTTMGAAGTTTCATCTCAATAAATATGTGGAAATCTACTCACGCTGCGCTTTGGTCCACTCATTAAACGACGGACGTGACAGGAATTTCTATTTTAAACTGTAAGAGGAGTGGTGTTCCATATAACTACAACAAGTCAGAATAAGTGATACATCCTTTAAATTGTGGTATTTAAAATGTTTACTTAAGTGAAGTAGTGAAATATGTCAAAAGTACATATTTCTCATAAATAACTACAGTCAGCTGAGACTTACTACATTTTTAGTCATAAGGAATTATACAAGTTGTAGGCTATTATTTTGCATCTAGAGGAAAGAAGTGTGTTAGTGTTGATAAATTGAGGCTGGTATAGTAGAGGCAGTGACTGTTTTATAAATAGCTATAGTAGCCTTTAGTGGGAGACTACAGGTAGTAGTAAGTGGCCCAGAAGTACTAGTAGCAGTACATTGTAGTAGTAATTCAGAATGTTTTAGGTAGGTAGGCCATGGGTTAGCTACAGTAAGTGGAGTCACTATTGTAGTTTGGTTAATGACTGTGGGGGGTTGGGGTGAGCTGTGTGGCATAATCAGTCTTATGTGCTCCCCCAGTGCTATAATCTGATTGGTAGAAGATAGTATGTGGAAAGGAATAGACCCTCAGCCCGTTAAAAGGTCAATTTAYTCCACCAACCCCAAAAGGAAACCAGAAGACTTACAGTAAACAGTAAAATGTAGAGGTTTTGATGACCAATAAGTCATACCCTCTACATTTGTGTCTTACTTGCTGGGAAAATGGTCAACATTTCAGTTGTTCGTAAAAGTTGAGAAGAAAAGTAGTTGATTTGATTACGAAAACAGCTGTATCGTTTGATTGGTAGAAGATATTTCTGTTCTGATATCAGATTGAAATAGGAGAGAAGTAGACTAAGAGTTCATACCCTCTAAGTTTGTTTATCTTGTTGAGGAAGTTGTCAAAGTAGCTGATTTGTGTCAGAATCACATTGTTCACAGTGAATAGAATGTTAGAAGTCACAGCTTCAGAATGGTCGTTTTTAAAGAGTCACTGCCTTTAGAAATCCCCTTGAAAATGGCCTGTGTGGTGTCGATATGAGTCAGAAACAGTTATGCTAGTGTAAATAGGATAGTTTTGGTCATGAAGTCCATCTCGTCWACAACGGAGTTTGGAACATCTGTGCGTCACAACGGGTAAATAAAAGTTGTTTTGAGTTGATGTCCTTTTGCCCACTAACATAGGCTGWGCAGCTGCGGTGATTGCTCTCTATTCAATGTAATAGACAGTGAGACAGATCTGCCCGGCAGCTCTGACTTTGTTTACATAAGACATGTCGCACATTTTTTTACTTGAGAAATACWGCACCAAACACCTTAATTAGATGTAAAATTGCGCAACTAAAACATCCTCTGCAAAGACTTCAAAGTTATTTCCTATTTCTTGAGTTATCTTAGATTAATTCTTAGAACTTTGAAGAAGGGAAACAGGCTTCTGCATCTATAGTGTCTCATGGGGGACAAAAATCATTAACCAAACGTGGAATCAGTCAGGAAACACACCGCCAAGACTGAAATCTGTTTTTTCTAATGAGAAACAGAAAAACACGTGCCKATCGAAATGTGCAGTGGCTCTTTAACAATGGGAGCTTTAGAATGTAGAAGAAATCCCATTAAAGTGGGTGAGGTTTATTAGAAGCTTAATAGGTTCAAAAAGATAAATGGTTTTCAGATCCACTCGGTCCTTGACCGGCCTGCATGTTTAAAAGGTTGAATGGCGTTTCTAGCTTAAAACGGTGTAGAGGAGTAGTGTTCCAAATAATAAGTACGATTTCTTCTGTCGCAAGTTCCAATAATGAAATTAGTCCAAAATAAGTTATACATTTATTTAAAGTGTGACTTCTTCGCCAAGTCACAGTAATTTCCTCAAATTGATTACAGCTACTGAACCAAAGCCAGTTAGGAGGGGGAACAAAGTATATTACAAACATTGGTGATCTAGCTGCCATGGTATACAGACATGATTTCCATTCATCCCTGCTGGTGAAAAATATTAAAAGAAGGTCCTATTAAGAGTGAAGTTCTTGAGATTAACGGTGAGTTGTGACAGGTTGGAAAAATACAGTGAAATATGAAATAGCCCCATGTGACATTCATCTAGAAATGACAAAGAGGAACTGTACCAGTTCTGGCTGGAGAGGGAGTCACTTTCACCTGATGATTGGGGTGTGGGGTAGGGCCTGAGCAAGGGGCCCTGTTGACAGAAAACAAATGACTTTTCAAGCATTACACAAACAAAGCAGTTGGGTGAAACCTAAACAACACACTTACAAGACAGTCGGAAGCACAAAACATAGCTTCCAAATAACTACAACAAGTTAGAAATAAGTGGTACATCCTTTAAATTGAGGCATTTAAATGTAAATGGGAAGTAGTGAAACATAAGTCAAAAGTGCATATTTCATCATAAATAACTACTACACTTTTAGTCATAAGGAATTATAAAGTTGTAGGCTATTATTTGCATCTAGTGGAAAAAGTTTAGAAGTTTGTTAGTGTTGATAAATTGAGGCTGGTATAGTAGAGGCAGTGACTCTTTTATAAATAGCTATAGTAGCCTTTAGTGGGAGACTAGGTAGTAGTAAGTGGCCCAGAAGTACTAGTAGCAGTACATTGTAGTAGTAATTCAGAATGTTTTAGGTAGGTAGGCCATGGGTTAGCTATAGTAAGTGGGGTGACTATTGTAGTTTGGTTAGTGAGTGTGGGAGTTGTTATAGTGGGTTAGTCTAGTGGGTTGGGGTGAGCTGTGTGGCATAATCAGTCTTATGTGCTCCCCCAGTGCTATAATCTGATTGGTAGAAGATAGTATGTGGAATAGAATAGTTCCTCAGCCCGTTAACAAGTCCCTTTATTCCACCAACCCCCAAAAGGAAACAAAAAGACTTACAGTAAACAGTAACATTAAGAGGTTTTGATGACAAGGCAGAAGGTTTTGGTCCCTCTGGTCCCAGGTCCAGCTCTGCCTCACATCTGTACTCTACTTCACCCTCATATCTTTTGTGGGTGATGGTGATAGTGGAGGACATATTCACTAGTTCCTTTGTGGAGTCATTAAACGTTTGAGTCTCTATAGTTTCATTCCCTTTGTACCACCTCACAACCAGGTTCTGTAGAGGAGCGATGTTCTGGATGTCACACTGCAGCTGGTACTCCTTCCCCTCCATCATTGGACCAGAGTGGCTCAGAGGAGAGATAGACACGCTGTCTGGAGTCTCTAGAGACAAAATAGTTACGTATAGTGAAATATAATGGATTTTACTGACAAAACTCACAAATATAAGAAAAATAACTTACTGTAGAGAATGACAGGGAGAATCTCAGTACACTGACTTCCATTTTGTGGATTGACGTAGCATTTAGGTTCTATTGTCCAGTCCATGAGGCTTCTCACAGTCCAGGTGACAAAGTTGACATTTCCTTGCACAACTGTACCTCCGAACGTGGCTTCCCACCCCATCCCCTCGGGGTCTGTGGATGATGTGCAGTTGACTGAGACTGAGTCCCCATATCTCACCACTACTCTGGGAGGGTTGAGCAACAGGACAGGACAGGCGGCATGTGTAGGCGCACCTACAGTTCAGAGCATAACAGAGACCATAATCATATCATTTACTTTCTCAAGCAGACTTAGCTTAAACAAAAAATATATCCCAAGTATAGGCCTAGAATGCAAAACAAATAAATAATAGGTTGCATTAATGGCCTTTTTCGGAACACAGTTTCTAATCAGTAACGTTAAAGCAGCAAAATGCAACTTTTTGGGCGACCTGACCAAATTCACATGGATATGTGAGTTATACAGTGGAAAGAAAAATTATGTGAACCCTTTGGAATTACCGGGATTTCTGCATAAATTGGTCATACACAAATTATTGTATTTTTCTTGTCTATATTGAATATATAATTTAAACATTCACAGTATAGGTTTTAAAAAGTATGCGAACCACTCGGCTAATGACTTCTCCAAAAGCTAATTGGAGTAAGGAGACAGCTAACCTGGACGAGATTGGAGATGTTGGTTAGAGTTGCCCTGCCCTTTAAAAAACTATTGCTATTCAGTAGAAGCATTGCCTGATCTGAACCATGCCTCAAACAAAAGAGATCTCAGAAGACCTAAGATTAAGAATTGTTGACTTGCATAAAGCTGGAAAGGGTTACAAAAGTATCTCTAAAAGCCTTGATGTTCATCAGTCCACGGTAAGACAAATTGTCTATAAATGGAGAAAGTTCAACTGTTGCTACTCTCCTTAAGAGTGTTCGTCCTGCAAAGATGACTGCAAGAGCACAGCGCAGAATGCTCAATGAGGCTAAGAAAAATCCTAGAGTTTCAGCTAAAGACTTACAGAAATCTCTGGAACATGCTAACATCTCTGTTGACGAGTCTACGATACGTAAAACACTAAACAATAATGGTGTTCATGGGAGAACACCTGAGAAGAAGACATTGCTGTCAAAACAAAACATTGCTGCACGTCTGAAGTTTGCAAAAGAGCACCTGGATGTTCCTCAGTGCTACTGGCAAAATATTCTGTGGACAGATTAAACTAAAGTTGAGTTGTTTGGAAGGAACACACAGCACTCTGTGTGGAGAATAAAAGGCACAGCACACCAACATCAAAACCTCATCCCAACTGTAAAGTATGGCGGAGGGAGCATCATGGTTTAGGGCTGCTTTGCTGCCTCAGGGCCTGGACAGCTTGCCATCATCGACGGAAAAATGAATTCCCAAGTTTATCAAGACATTTTGCAGGAGAATGTAAGTCTATCTGTCCTCCAATGGAAGCTCAAAATAAGTTGGGTGATGCAACAGGACAATGACCAAAAACACAGAAGTAAATCACAACAGAATGGCTTCGACAGAAGAAAATACGCCTTCTGGAGTGGCCCAGTCAGTCCTGACCTCAACCCGATTGAGATGCTGTGGCATGACCTCAAGAGTGCGGTTCACACCAGACATCCCAATAACATTGCTTAACTGAAACAGTTTTGTAAAGAGGAATGGTCCAAAATTCCTCCTGGCCGTTGTGCAGGTCTGATCCTCAACTACAGAAAACATTTGGTTAAAGGTTATTGCTGCTAAAGGAGGGTCAACCAGTTATTAAATCCAAGGGTTCACATACTTTTCCCACCCTCCACTGTGAATGTTTACACAGTGTGTTCAACAAAGACATGAAAACGTAGCATTTTTTGCGTGTTATTAGTTTAAGTAGACTGTTTGTCTGTTGTTGTGACATAGATGAAGATCAGATCAAATGTTATGACCAATCTCTGCATAAATCCAGGTAATTCCAAAGGGTTCACATACTTTTTCTTTCCACTGTTGATATGTCATTCTTCATTGAAAGCAGGTCTAAGAAGTGATAAATCAGTTCCGTGTGAACTATTTCTATGGTTCCGGTTATCAAGTTTAGTTTTTGCTTTCAGTTTTGTACACCAGCTTCAAACAGCTGACAATACAACATTTGTGGCTGTGGAAAATATATTTCACATCATTTTAGATGGTAAAATAATTCTCTACACTATACAATGCATTCAGGACGTATTCAGACCTTTGACTTTTTCCACATTTTGTTACATTACAGCCTTATTCTAAAATGGATTAAACAATTTTTTCCACTTGTCAATCCACACACAATACCCCATAATGACAAAGTAAAAACAGTTTTTCTAACTGTTTGCGAATTTATGAAAAATATACAACTGAAATATCACATTTACATAAGCATTCAGACCCTTTTCTCAGTACTTTGTTGAAGCACTTTGGCCGCGATTACAGCATAGAGTCTTCTTGGGTATTACACTACAAGTTTGGCACACATGTATTTGGGGAGTTTCTCCCATTCTTCTCTACAGATCCTCTCAAGCTCTGTCAGGTTGGATAGGGAGCGTTGCTGCACAACTATTTTCAGGCCTCTCCAGATATGTTCATTCGGGTTCAAGACCAGGCTCTGGCTGGGCCACTGAAAGACATTCACAGACTTGTCCCGAAGCCACTCCTGTGTTATCTTGGCTGTGTGGTTAGAGTCCTTGTCCTGTTGGAAGGACCTTCGCCACAGTCTGAGGTCCTGAGCATTCTGGAGCAAGTTTTCATCAAGGATCTCTCTGTACTTTGCTCCGTTCATCTTTGTTTCGATCCTTACTAGTCTACCAGTCCCAGCTAATGAAAAACATCCCCACAGCATGATGCTGCCACCACCATGCTTCACCGTAGGGATGGTGCCAGGTTTCCTCCAGACGTGATGCTTGGCATTCAGGCCAAAGAGTTCAATCTTGGTTTCATCAGACCAGAGGATCTTGTTTCTCATGGTCTGAGAGTCCTGTAGGTGTGTCTGGCAAACTCCAAGCAAGCTGTCATGTGCCTTTTACTGAGGAGTGGCTCCCATCTGGCCACTCTACCATAAAGGCCTGATTGGTGTAGTGCTGCAGAGATGGTTGCCTTTTGGAAGGTTCTCCCATCTCCACAGAGGAACTCTGGAGCTCTGTCAGAGTGACCATCGGGTTCTTGGCCCGATTATGTCCAATCAATTGAATTTACCACCGATGGACTCCAATCAAGTTGTAGAAACATCTCATGGATGATCAATGGAAACAGGATGCACCTGAGCTCAATTTCGAGTCTCATAGCAAAGGGTCTGAATACTTATGTAAATAAGGTATTTCTGTTTTTATCTTTTATAAATTTGCAAACATTTCTATAAACCTGTTTTTGCTTTGTCATTATGTGGTATTGTGTGTAGATTGCTGATTTATTTTTTATTTTTTTATCCGTTTTAAAATAAGGCTGTAATGTAACAAAATGTGGAAGGCACTGTACGTGTCGACTATTAGAATATAAACACATAGCCTACTCTTTTTTTATTTTTTATTTTTTATTTTTTTACAATTAACTGAATTACTTACCAGAGGAGAAGGACGGGAAACCCAAGACTCTAATATTTGTGTAAACTGTTCAGAATTGTCTTCTGTGGGTGTCACTGAGTAGGCTGATTCCCCATTTCATGAGTGCACAATCCCTAGGTCAGACTGTACAGTGCAATATGAATGTTCAATACACACAATTAGCTGACTGGGTAGGTGACTTGTCAAATAAACAAATGATTGTATTTTGTAAAATTTACAACAACATTCCAACCTTTGTTTTGCCTTATTTAGTCCAAATATGCCATGAATCCACTATTTGTATCCGTTTGCATCAGTTTCAATGCGAGACTTTTATTTTGAAGGTGAACTGACGATTCTACTATTGTGGTCAATTGTTATTGTGGCTCAGTTCACATAGGTGCTTCAGTACGTGGGGTCGCTATTGTAGTTTGGTTTGTGTCAGTGGGGTTTCTTATAATGGGTTAGTTTATTGAGTTTGGGTGAGCTGTGTGGCATAATCAGTCTTATTTGCTCCCGCAGTGCTATGATTTGATTGGTAAAATATATTTATTTTCTGATTTCAGATTTGAAAAACAGAGAACTAGAAGATTTCATACGCTCTACGTTTTTGTCCAAGTTGTTGGAAAAGCAGGCAAAAATGCAGTTCTTCTGAAAAGTTAGGAGAAAGTTGGCAATGTTGTTACTAAAACAGCTATATCGTTTGACTGGTAGAATATATTCTATTCTGATTCCACATTTGAATAGCAGAGAAGTAGACTAAGATTTCCTACGCTCTACGTTTTTGTCTAACTTGGGAAAGTGGTCAAAACTGCAGTTCTTTCAAAAGGTTGAGAGGAAAAGTACTTGATGCTCTTACTAAAACAGCTGCATCGTTTGATTGGTAGAAGATATTTCTGTTCTGATATCAGATTTGAATTGCAGAAAAGTAGACGAATATCAAATCAAATCCAATTTATTGGTCACATACACATGGTTAGCACATGTTAATGTGAGTGTAGCGAAATGCTTGTGCTTCTAGTTCCGACCATGCAGTAATATCTAAAAAGTAATCTAACAATTTCACAACAAGGAATGAATAAGAATATGTACATATAGATATATGGATGAGTGATGGCCGAACGGCATAGGCAAGATGCAGTAGATGGTATAGAGTACAGTATATACATATGAGATGAGTAATGTAGGGTATGTAAACATTATATAAAGTGGCATTGTATAAAGTGACTAGTGATACATTTATTATTTCCAATTTTTAATTATTAAAGTGGCTAGAGATTTGAGTCAGTATGTTGGCAACAGCCACTCAATGTTAGTGGCTGTTTAACAGACTGATTGTCTTGAGATAGAAGCTGTTTTTCAGTCTCTCGGTTCCAGCTTTGATGCACCTGAACTGGCCTCGCCTTCTGGATGATAGCAGGGTGAACAGGCAGTGGCTCGGGTGGTTGTTGTCCTTGATGAATTCTTTGGTCGTCCTGTGACATCGGGTGGTGTAGGTGTCCTGGAGGGCAAGTAGTTTGCCCCCGGTGATGCGTTGTGCAGACCTCACTACCCTCTGGAGAGCCTTACAGTTGTGGGCGGAGCAGTTGCCGTACCACGCGGTGATACAGCCCGACAAGATGCTCTCGATTGTGCATCTGTAAAAGTTTGAGTGTTTTTGGTGACAAGCCAAATTTCTTCAGCCTCCGGAGGTTGAAGAGGCGCTGTTGTGACTTCTTCAACACGCTGTCTGTGTGGGTGGACCATTTCAGTTTGTCCGTGATGTGTACGCCGAGGAACTTCAAACTTTCCACCTTCTCCACTACTGTCCCGTCGATGTGGATAGGGGGGTGCTCCCTCTGCTGTTTCCTGAAGTCCATGATCATCTCTTTTGTTTTGTTGACGTTGAGTGTGAGGTTATTTTTGTGACACCACACTCCAAGGGCCCTCACCTCCTCCCTGTAGGCCGTCTCGTTCGTTGTTGTTGGTAATCAAGCCTACCACTGTAGTGTCGTCTGCAAACTTGATTATTGAGTTGGATGCGTGCTTGGCCACGCAGTCATTGGTGAACAGGGAGTACAGGAGAGGGCTGAGAACATGGCCCGCTACCAAAACCAGCGGGCTCTCCTTCACCGCAGCCAACATGAGTAAAACAGCTTTTGGGGCCCCAGTGTTGAGGATCAGCGGGGTGGAGATGTTGTTTCCGACCCTCACCACCTGGGGACATCCCGTCAGAAAGTCCAGGACCCAGTTGCACAGGGTGGAGTCGAGACCCAGGGTCTCGAGCTTAATGACGAGTTTGGAGGGTACTATGGTGTTAAATGCTGAGCTGTAGTTGATGAACAGCATTCTTACATAGGTATTCCTCTTGTCCAGATGGGTTAGGGCAGTGTGCAGTGTGATTGCGATTGTGTCGTCTGTGGACCTATTGGGGCAGTAAGCAAATTGGAGTGGGTCTAGGGTGTCAGGTAGGGTGGAGGTGATATGATCCTTGACTAGTCTCTCAAAGCACTTCATGATGACGGAAGTGAGTGCTACGGGGTGATAGTCATTTAGCTCAGTTACCTTAGCTTTCTTGGGAACAGGAACAATGGGGGCACTCTTGAAGCATGTGGGAACAGCAGACTGGGATAGGGATTGATTGAATATGTCCATAAACACACCAGCCAGCTGGTCTGCGCATGCTCTGAGGACACAGCTAGGGATGCCGTCTGGGCCGGCAGCCTTGCGAGGGTTAACACGTTTAAATGTTTTACTCACGTTGGCTGCGGTGAAGGAGAGCCCGCAGGTTTTGGTAGCGGGCCATGTCGGTGGCACTGTATTGTCCTCAAAGCGAGCAAAGAATTTGTTTAGTTTCTCTGGGAACAAGACATCGGGGTCCGCGACGGGGCTGGTTTTTGTTTTGTAGTCCGTGATTGACTGTAGTCTCTGCCACATACCTCTCGTGTCTGAGCCGTTGAATTGCGGCTCTACTTTGTCTCTATACTGACGCTTAGCTTGTTTGATTGCTGTGCGGAGGGAAAAGCAACACTGTTGGTATTCGGTCATGTTTCCGGTAGCCTTGCCCTGATTAAAAGCAGTGGTTCGCGCTTTCAGTTTTGCGCGAATGCTGCCATCAAGCCACGGTTTCTGGTTGGGGAAGGTTTTAATATTCGCAGTGGGTACAACATCCCCGATGCGCTTGCTAATAAACTCGCTCACCGAATCAACGTATACATTAATGTTGTTGTTCAATGCAATGCGGAACATATCCCAGTCCACATGATCGAAGCAATCTTGAAGCGTGGAATCAGATTGGTCAGACCAGCGTTGGACAGACCTGAGCACGGGGGTTTCCTGTTTCAGTTTCTGTCTATAGGCTGGGAGCAACAAAATGGAGTTGTGGTTAGATTTGCCAAAAGGAGGGCGAGGGAGGGCTTTGTATGCAACAATGATTCAGGATTTTTCCTGCCCGGGTCGCGCATTC
The DNA here is from genome assembly GCF_002910315.2 of Salvelinus sp. IW2-2015. Classification (NCBI taxonomy): domain Eukaryota; kingdom Metazoa; phylum Chordata; class Actinopteri; order Salmoniformes; family Salmonidae; genus Salvelinus; species Salvelinus sp. IW2-2015. The sequence continues at coordinate 2,868,453 of NC_036874.1, read as the reverse complement.
GATATGCTGATAAAATTTAGGGAGCCTTGTTTTCAGATTAGCCATGTTAAAATCCCCAGCTACAATAAATGCAGCCTCAGGATATGTGGTTTCCAGTTTACATAGAGTCCAAGTTATTTCAGGGCCGTCGAGGTGTCTGCTTGGGGGGGCATATACACGACTGTGATTATAATCGAAGAGAATTCTCTTGGTAGATAATGTGGTTGGCATTTGATTGTAAGGAATTCTAGGTCAGGTGAACAAAAGTACTTGAGTTCCTGTATGTTGTTATGATCACACCACGACTCGTTAATCATAAGGCAAAAATCCCCGCCCTTCTTCCTACCAGAGAGATGTTTGTTTCTGTCGGCGCGATGCATGAAGAAACCAGGTGGCTGTACCAACTCTGATAACGTAATGAGCCATGTTTCCGTGAAACAGAGAATGTTACAATCTCTGATGTCTCTCTGGAAGGCAACCCTTGCTCGGATTTCGTCTACCTTGTTGTCAAGAGACTGGACATTGGCAAGTAGTATACTCGGGAGTGGTGGTTGATATGCCTGTCTACGGAGCCTGGCCAGAAGACCGCACCGTCTGCCCCTTCTGCGGCACCGTTGTTTTGGGTCGCCTGCTGGGATCCAATCCATTGTCCTGGGTGGTGGATCAAACAGAGGATCCGCTTCGGAAAAGTCGTATTCCTGGTCATAATGTTGGTAAGTTGACGTTGCTCTAATATCCAATAGTTCCTCCCGGCTGTATGTAATAAGACTTAAGATTTCCTGGGGTAACAGTGTAAGAAATAATACATAAAAAAAACAAAATAATGCATAGTTTCCTAAGAACGCGAAGCGAGGCGGCCATCTCTGTCGGCGCCGGAAGTCAATATGTCATACCATCTATGTTTGTGTCATATTTGCTGGGAAAGTGGTCAAAATGTCAGTTGTTTGTAAAAGTTGAGAGGAAAAGTAAGTTGATTTAATAACTAAAATAGCTATATCGTTTGATTGGTAGAAGATATTTTAAGATTTCTTACCCTCTAGGTTTTTGTCTAGCTTGTTGGGAAAGTGGTCAAAGTAGCTGATTTGGTTCAAAAGTGTGTCAAAAATCACATTTGTTTACAGTGAATAGAATGTTGAAAGTCACAGCTTCAGAAGGGGAGTTTTTAAAGAGTCACTGCCTTTAAAAATCCCTTTGAAAAGGGCCTTTGTGGTATCGATATGAGTCAGAAAGAGTTATTATAGTGTTAAATTGACTACAAAGTGTAAATAGGATCATTTTGGTCATAAAGTTAGTCTCGTCTACGACAGAGTTTGGAACCTCCATGCGTCACAACGGGTAAATGAAAGGTGGGTTTTGAGTTGATGATGTCCATTTTCCACTAACATAGGCTGAGCAGCTGTGGTGATTGCTCTCTATTCAATGTAATAGACAGTGAGACAGATCTGCCCAGCAGCTCTGACTTTGTTTACATAAGACATGTCGCACATTTTTTTACTTGAGAAATACTGCACCAAACGCCTTAGTTACATGTAAAACTGCGCAACTAAAACATCCTCGGCAAAAACTTTGTTATCTCAAATTCATTCAATAGGCTTCCGCGTCTATAGTGTCTCATGGCGGACCAAAATCATTAACCAAATGCGGAATCAGTGAGGAACACACTGCCAAGACTGAAATATTGTTTTTCAAATGAGCAACAGAAAAACACACGTGCCAATCGACATGTTCAATGGCTCTTTAACAATGGGAGCTTTAGAATGTAGAAGAAATCCCATTAAAGTGGGTGAGGTTTATTAGAAGCTTAATAGGTTCAAAAGTATAAATGGTTTCAATCACACTGGTCCTGACCGGCCTGCATGTTTAAAAGGTTGAATGGCGTTTCTAGCTTAAACGGTGTAAGAGGAGTAGTGTTCCAAATAATAAGTACGATTTCTTCTGTCGCAAGTTCCAATAATGAAATAGTCCAAAATAAGTTATACATTATTTAAAGTGTGACTTCTTTCGCAAGTCACAGTAATTCCTCAAATTGATTACAGCTACTGAACCAAAGGCAGTTAGGAGGGGGACAAAGTAATTACAAACATTGGTGATCTAGCTGCCATGGTATACAGACATTGATTTCCATTCATCCTGCTGGTGAAAAAGATTTAAAAGAAGGTCCTATTAAGAGTGAAGTTCTTGAGTTAAGCTACAGAGAAATATGAAATTGCCCCATGTGACAACATCTAGAAATGACAAAGGGGACTGTACCAGTTCTGGCTGGAGAGGGAGCGGCAGTAACATTCGTCACCAGAGTCATTTTGGGGTGTGTGGTGGTAGGGCTCTGAGCAAGGGACCCTGTTGACAGAAAACAAATGACTTTTCAAGCATTACACAAACAAAGCAGTTGGGTAAAACCTAAACAACACATTACAAGACAGTCGGAAGCACAAAACATAGCTACTGCTGCAATTATTCTCCACAACAATTGAGTAATGTATTCCTAGCAGCAGCCAGGGTTCAGAATGTGTCCACACACAGCCAGTGGGAGGGACAAAGGGAGGGAGTTACTCAGCTAACAACAAACGTTCCCACAACTTTAGAGAACATTCCCTTAAGAGTGTCATTAGGCCATTAAGTAATGTTTTCATAGGACTGTTCTGGTAATGTGCAAGGAATGTTTCCAAGAAACCATTCCCTTAATGTCAAATAGAACTTACACAGAACGGGATTACCATGTTCTCACAATTAAAGATATCAATGTTCTAGACCCGTTTCATGGTAACGTTGCAAGAACATTCATGTGTCCAGTTTTCTGTGTTATGAGAATTTTCCATCAACGTCCCACCAAACATACACAGAACATGGTTGCATGTTCTCAGAACATAATATATTAATGTTCTAGACACGTTTCAATTAAACGTTGCTGGAACATTTCTGTGTATCAGTTGTCAGGATGTCGCCTGATGGTCCCTAAGAAGTGTTCTCCCCCCCAAAAAGTGTAATTACACATCACGCCTTGTTACTGTTGCCGAGCCAATCAAGGCCCTGAATGGTGAACCACTTATAGCTCTTTGTCTGTTGTGAACATCAGGGATATTCAAATACACAGTGCTTTTAACATAGTGTTTTTAACGTACACATGTTGCACACTTTAAAATAGATGATTACATTGTGAATGTGCATTTACACAATAATTATTCAACATGTCTTCACCTGGGATTTGAATTCACAACCTCTTGGTTCACGGTACTGTGATCTCAGTGATTTGATTGACTTATTTCAGTATTTTAAGAGCTTTCTTTATAGTTGTCTAATGTTGTTGGGGCATGTTAAGCTGTTTTAATGATACTCCTGAATTACTATGATCAATGAAATCGTTTTTTTCTTGAGTGTACTTTTAACATAGCTGAGATTTACTACAAAGTGCACTCAACCTATTGCTTACACCTATCGAGTTGTTTTATCTACATAAGTGCCAAAGGAGGAGGGGTTAGGGTTTCTTCTGGACAGGGCCTAACTATACTGGACTAATAAGCACATGTCCTAGAGCAGGGACGGGCAACGTGTATGCCCGCGGATGAATTTAAAAGTAAATGATAGGAACTCAGTTGGGCTCTCAACTTACTATTGAGAGTTAAAATAGTAGAATACACAAGGTGCAATTTCAATTTTTATTTATTTATTGGTAAGTCTACCGGCCAGCTATCTAAACTTGTAGTAATTATTGTTGAATTACTGACCGGGGGGGCCTCGTTGATTTTGTTAGTCCTCTCTCACACAAATTCACTACATGAAAAGTATGTGGACACCTGCTCGTCGAATATCTTATTCCAAAATCATGGGCATTAATATGAAGTTGGTACCCCCTTTGCTGCTATAACAGCCTTCACTCTTCTGGGAAGGCTTTCCACTAGATGTTGGAATATTGCTGAGGGGACTTGCTTCCATTCAGCCAAAGCATTAGTGAGGTCGGGCACTGATGTTGTGCGATTAGGCCTGGCTCGCAGTTGGCGATCAAATTCATCCCAAAGGTGTTTGATGAAGTTGAGGTCAGGGCTTTGTGCGGGCCAGTCAAGTTCTTCCACACCGATCTCGACAAACCATTTCTGTATGGACCTTGCTTTATGCACGAGGGCATTTTCATGCTTAAAAAGGAAAGGGCATTCCCCAAACTGTTGCCACAAAGTTGCAAGCACAGAATCATCTAGAATGTCAATGTATGCTGTTGCGTTAGGATTTCCCTTCAGTGGAACTAAGGGGCCTAACCCGAACCATGAAAGATAGACCATTATTTCTCCTCCACCAAACTTTACAGTTGCCACTATAAATTGGGGCAGGTTGTGTTTTCCTGGCATCCCCCAAACCCAGATTCGTCTGTCGGACAGTCAGATGATAAAGCGTAATTCATCACTGTAAAGAAAGTGTTTCCACTTATCCAGATGGCGGCGAGCTTTACACCACTCCAGCCGAGCTTGGCGTTGCGCATGGTGATCTTAGGTTTGTGTGCGGCTGCTTAAAGGAACATTAAGGGTAACATTACGTTCTCTCTCCCTAGAATTGATAGCTGGGTAGATAGAGCGCTGTGAATGTATTCAAAGGCTGTGATAATAATAGTCTTGTGAGTGGGCAGTGCAGCATTGTTATGAAGGGGCTGCTCTGGCCAACACAGAGGTAGATTGTCCTGGCCCTGAGAGACGTGAGAAGCAGGCCTTTGTACACACTCCACTCCCCATCAATACCTTCCAATTAACCACTCCATGATGAATCGCTACAAGCCCACTATGGGCCCACTGGGTTCCCACAAGCAAATGTGATTAGAACTGAATCAATTTCCTAACAGGGAAATCAGTTCTGTTGCTGAATCCCTGTGAGGTCATTTTAGATATTTACAGTGTGGTTCAGAGGAGGAGAGATGCCACTGAAAAAACAGATACATTCATTGGAGTGACTCAGGACTGTTAGGACCCTAGGGGTCTGTGGAGGTACAGCAGGTGAGCTGCAAAAATGTGTATATTTTTATGAATGTCTCTAGCAACAACAGACTAAACAAATGTTGTGCTACATACCTACAGTAGAAATGAGGGGAATATCTTATTTTTAAACGATGTCTGTTTTTCTCAACTCCTAATATTGAGGTAATTACACTCATTGGAGTATCTGACATAGGCTTTGAAAAAGCTCCCAAGACTACCAGTCGCGGCAAATGATGCTAGCTGCTGGCAAGCTTTTTTGACTTGGTCATACATTTTTTCCAACACATTGCTAACCTTTAACCAGCTTAACCGCTGCTATTAACCAACATGTATGTGGAGTGGGACTGGCACATCTATTGTATAATTATCAAATAAAGTCAAAATCAAATCAAATTGTATTAGTCACATGCGCCGAATACAACAGGTGTAGACCTTACAGTGAAAGGCTTACATACAAGCCCCTAACCAACAATTCAGTTTAAAAAATCTGAATAAGAATAAGAACTAAAAGTAACAAGTAATTAAAGAGCAGCAGTAAAATAACAATAGTGAGACTATATACAGGGGGTATCAGTACAGAGTCAATTTGCGGGGGCACCGGTTAGTCGAGGTTATCACAATTATCTTAATACATTCATTTTAGGAGAATGAATACATAGAGAGGGTGAAGTTAGTAATAATTTTATGAGCAGAACGACACAGTTGGGAGGAGAAGCTTCGTTTCCAAAAGTTCAAGGTGGTCAAAATCATTAGTTTTTGAGACAGGGGTGTTACCAAAGCTGTGTTGTATTCATTAGGTATGTCATAGCTCATTTTTAAAAATGCATTATGATGCAATAAAAGCTCAAAACATTTTTCAACAAAAATGACAAATATGACAACTGTGGCCATTTGCATTACATTTAATTGTTACACAAAATTCTATAATCGTCACAGCCCTAACTTGGAGTTACCTTTCTAACTAATAGGCTATGTTAGAGTTTACACTTTTTCCAGTTATAATGTGTGTAGGTCAAAATAATGAAAACCTATCTACCAAATCTATTCATTTTGAAATGTTGGTTACTTGTCCTTGTCATTAACATTCATGTTCTGCTAACTTATGATGGGGTCACCGGTTTGCCTGGGCGGGGGTCRGAGGGCAAGGAAAGGTTGAAGACCCTGTTTTAGTTTGAGATGAGGAAGGGAGAGAGTGTGTATACAGTATGTTTATATGAGAACAGTGTGTTTGACCGTGGGTGCATGCATGTGTATATATACAGTGGGGAGAACAAGTATTTGATACACTGCCGATTTTGCAGGTTTTCCTCCTTACAAAGCATGTAGAGGTCTGTAATTTTTATCATAGGTACACTTCAACTGTGAGAGACGGAATCTAAAACAAAAATCCAGAATATCACATTGTATGATTTTTAAGTAATTAATTTGCATTTTATTGCATGACATAAGTATTTGATACATCAGAAAAGCAGAACTTAATATTTGGTACAGGAACCTTTGTTTGCAATTACAGAGATCATACGTTTCCTGTAGTTCTTGACCAGGTTTGCACACACTGCAGCAGGGATTTTGGCCCACTCCTCCATACAGACATTCATGCTTCTTACGGAGCCACTCCTTAGTTGCCCTGGCTGTGTGTTTCGGGTCGTTGTCATGCTGGAAGACACAGCACGACCCATCTTCAATGCTCTTACTGAGGGAAGGAGGTTGTTGGCCAAGATCTCGCGATACATGGCCCCATCCATCCTCCCCTCAATACGGTGCAGTCGTCCTGTCCCCTTTGCAGAAAAACAGCCCCAAAGAATGATGTTTCCACCTCCATGCTTCACGGTTGGGATGGTGTTCTTGGGGTTGTACTCATCCTTCTTCTTCCTCCAAACACGGCGAGTGGAGTTTAGACCAAAAAGCTCTATTTTTGTCTCATCAGACCACATGACCTTCGCCCATTCCTCCTCTGGATCATCCAGATGGTCATTGGCAAACTTCAGACGGGCCTGGACATGCGCTGGCTTGAGCAGGGGGACCTTGCGTGCGCTGCAGGATTTTAATCCATGACGGCGTAGTGTGTTACTAATGGTTTTCTTTCATTGACCAGGTCCTGCCGTGTAGTTCTGGGCTGATCCCTCACCTTCCTCATGATCATTGATGCCCCACGAGGTGAGATCTTGAACTTCTTCAATTTTCTAATAATTGCGCCAACAGTTGTTGCCTTCTCACCAAGCTGCTTGCCTATTGTCCTGTAGCCCATCCCAGCCTTGTGCAGGTCTACAATTTTAGCCCTGATGTCCTTACACAGCTCTCTGGTCTTGGCCATTGTGGAGAGGTTGGAGTCTGTTTGATTGAGTGTGTGGACAGGTGTCTTTTATACAGGTAACGAGTTCAAACAGGTGCAGTTAATACAGGTAATGAGTGAAGAACAGGAGGGCTTCTTAAAGAAAACCTAACAGGTCTGTGAGAGCCGGAATTCTTACTGGTTGGTAGGTGATCAAATACTTATGTCATGCAATAAAATGCAAATTAATTACTTAAAAATCATACAATGTGATTTTCTGGATTTTTGTTTTAGATTCCGTCTCTCACAGTTGAAGTGTACCTATGATAAGAATTACAGACCTCTACATGCTTTGTAAGTAGGAAAACCTGCAAAATCGGCAGTGTATCAAATACTTGTTCTCCCCACTGTATGTGTGAGAAAGAAATCGTTATTTTTCATGGCTTACCTGGTAGTGTGAGAAACAGACATACTGCCATCCAGCTCAGCTGAATCTGAAAGATGTGAGAGAGATGTGAGTGAGAGATTGATTGTGGTACAGAGTCTCAGCAGGGTCTGTAATTAATACAGCACTAAGCTGACTACTACTACAGCTGGAAATCTGCAAGATAAGCAAAGGCCCTTAAGCAGCACAGGTGACACTGCAATGAATACAGATCACTTAGAGGCAGCCACACAGGCACATCTGTTATACCGACAATAGATTACAACAGACACATGACAACCACACATCTATCAACCTTCATTAACGCCCTGCTTGTTTGTGTGCTCCCGCTGCACGTAAACACACTGAGGGCTGTGGGGCTGAGTAACAGGTTTCAGAACCAGCCCCTAACGTTACAGTAGCTGTAATGGTTTTGTAATGATTCTCTAATGGTAGTCTACACAACGAGACATACACTACGAGCTACTGTGTGGAACAAGGGATGCGTTCATGTAGGCCCATGACTAATATCAGTATAAAGAGGAAGTAGCCGTGTTACAGGTTTTATGTCAGTTACTGAGGCTACATGTCTTTTGAAACACAGGAAATTGTACTCATAGCGGTTGTTTCTACCACTTCCCTCCCCCACACCTAAGTGCAGTCAAGCACATTTTTCACGCAATGAAGATGGCTGACAATCTCAAACAAAATGTATAATACGATATACAAACTAGATGAGTGCACTCTCATTTTCTAATCCATGGAATTATACTGATGCCCTGTTTCCATTTTTCCAACTGAATGCCATGATCTCTGTATACTTACACATATCATCACCTAGCACACAGCACATGGCCCTGATTTAGCTGAATTGGAAGGTTGAGGTCATGTGTTGAGATGAGATAGAGTCCATGGCTATAACGGGAATCCTCCCACATGCTCCTTGGTACATTGTTGCTACCGCCGCTCCCTCAGCCATCACACTGTAAATCATATCTCGGAACTCCTTAGTGTCGCCAATTAAAAATCTAGTTGCGGAATGAGGATCTGTCATAACAGCAACACTTACAGCAATCAGGTGCTACTCGGAGCTTTCTCTGAGACACACAACTACTGTACAGGGTTATAATAGCTTTTTCTAATCACTCTTCATCTGCACCATATGGTAATCGTACACAAAATAACAGGCAAACAAGTAAACACATTCATTCTGAGGAGAATTTCAATCACCCTGACAACCTTTTAGTTCTGAGAAAAAGCAGTGTGTATACAGAAAAATTACATCATCAGTAAACCAACCAGGAACCCAATGATTATTTGTTCTAGAGGGATGGAGAGCAGAGAGCGAGGTGGATGAAGGCAAGGAAGAAGGGAGGGATTGACAGCCAGAGGAGTGTTTTGGTGTTGTATTAGTACCTAGCTGAGATGCCTCCCCTGACTTATTCTGATGGCAGCATGTCCTCAGGGCAGGGGAAGCGGTGACAGGTAAATGTCAGTGGGCATCATGAGGCTTGACAGCTCAGATTAGCGGGTCACGCCAGTCCTAATTTCACTCTGAAGCCTCTGAAGCATATGTCAAGGCAAGGGCCTGTTCGCCTGGGGCTGTCCCAGCCTCCCCACCAGACTCTCTCTCACCCCTCTAACCCCGTCTGGCCGCCGCTATCTCTCTCTCTCACTCACTCACCCATTGTCTGTTTATCTTTCTGTGTATCTAGGCTGTTTGACTGTCCGTCTGTCAATCTCGAACATCCGCCACACGTTCTCTCTCTCTCTGTCTCTCACTTCACATATCATACTCTCTCCCTTTCTCATGAGTACCAATGTCCCTCCCTTCCTCCTCTCCTCTTTGAGTCCCCAAAGAAAGCCATTCAGCTCACCTTGGTGTCCATCCTGAGATGTCGCGTAGTTCCAGAGCTCGTTCCAGAGCAGCATCCACGGTCTCTTTCCTCTGTGTGTCAGTCAGGAASCATTAAGAACCATTAGTCGACCACACCCTTCTGCTCATGACTTCCTCGTTCCATTCCTTGCTTACTGCACTTTTTTTTTTCTCTCACCCACTCTTTCTCTTTGCTGGCTCTCACACGTGGGCCTCCCCACTTTCTTTTTGTTCTCTGTCTTCCAGACTAGTCTCTCTCACTGTCAGTCTGCCTCAATCGTCTCTGTGTTAGTGGTTCTTGTCTGTCTGTTTTATACCCTGACGGCTGGTGTTTGTCTGTCTGTCTCTCTTTTCTCATTGTGTTTGTGTTTGCTTGTCTTTGTCTGCTTGTCTCTCTTTTTGGCTGCCTCTCTCCATGTCTGTGTTTCTGCGTGTCTCTTTTTTAATGTCTCTCTCCTTGTCTGCATGTCTCGTTTTGAATGTCTCTCTCCATGTCTGTGTCTCCATGTCTCTTTTTGAATGTCTCTCTCCATGTCTGTGTGTCTGCATGTCTCTCTCCATGTCTGTGTGTCTGCATGTCTCTCTCCATGTCTGTGTCTGTATGTCTCTCTTTTTGAATGTCTCTCTCCATGTCTGTGTGTCTGTATGTCTCTCTTTTTGAATGTCTCTTTCCATGTCTGTGTGTCTCTCTTTATTGAAATGCCTCTCTCCATGTCTGTGTGTCACATGTCTCCTCTTTTGAATGTCTCTCTCCATGTCTGTTTCTCTTTTTGAATGCCTCTCCATGTCTGTGTTCTGTATGTCTCTCTCTTTTGAATGCCTCTCTCCATGTCTGTGTGTCTGCATGTCTCTCTCCTCATGTCTGTGTCTGTTGTCTGGTCTCTCTTTTTTTGAATGTCTTCTCTCTCCCCATGTCTGTGTGTCTGTATGTCTCTCTTTTTTGAATGTCTCTTCCATGTTCGTGTGTGTCCTCTCTTTTTGAATGTCTCTTCCATGTCTGTATGTCTCTCTTTTTGAATGCCTCTCTACATGTCTGTGTGTCTCAGTCTCTCTTCTCTTTTTGAATGCCTCTCTCCATGTCTGTGTTCCTCTCTCTTTTATGAATCTCTCTCATGTCTGTGTGTTTGTTGTTGTATTCTCTTTTTGAATGTCTTTTCCCCATGTCTGTGTGTCTGTGCTCTTTTTTTTGAATGTCTCTTTCCATGTCTGTGTGTCTGATGTCTTTTTTTGAATGATGTCCTATCTCCAATGTCTCTACATGTCTGTCGTGTCTACCTGTTCCATCGTGTGTCTCTCTTTTTGAATGCTCTCTCCCATGTCTGTTGGTCTATCGCTCTCTCTCTTTTTTGAGTTGTTGCCTCTCTCTACCATTGTCGTGTGTCTGTTTTGTTTTTTTCTATGTCTTGCATAGTCTTGCTGTCTCTCTTTTTTTGAATGCCTCTCCCTCCATGTCTTCTCTTTTTGAAATGTCTCTCTCCCATTTCTGTGTGTCTTGTATTGTCTCTCTTTTGTTCTGAATGTCTCTCTTCCATATCTGTATGGTCTCTCTCTCTCTTTTTGAAGCCTTCTCCATGTCTGTGTGTCTGTATGTCTCTCTTTTTTGAATGCTCTCCCCATGTCTGTGTGTCTGTATGTCCTCCTTTTTGAATGCCTCTCTCCATGTCTGTGTGTCTACATGTCTCTCTTTTTTTGAATGCTCTCTCTCCATGCGTGGTCTGTATGTCTCTCTTTTTGAATGCCCTCTCTCCTTCTCATTCTGTGTCTTTGTTCTCTCTCCTCTCGGTGTGTGTCTTTGTCTCTTTTTTGAATGCCTCCTCTCTCATGTCTGTCTCTTTTTGAAATGTTGCTCCTCAATGTCTCTCTCTCCATGTCTGTGTGGTTCTGTATGTCTCTCTCTTTTTGAATGCCTCTCATCTGTTCTGTATGTTCTCATCTTTTGATGTCTCTTCTCCATGTCTGTGTGTCTGTATGTCTCTCTTTTTTTTGATATATGTCTCTCTCCGAGTCTCTTTTTTGAAGTGTCTCTCTTTGAACTGTCCAGCTACGCAATGTTGTGTGTCTGATAAATGTCTTCTCTTTTGCTGTCCTAGTTCCTGTTGAGCTCAATGTCTCCCTTTTGATCGTTTCTCCATGTCGGTTGTTTCTGTATGCGCATCCCCTTATCCATTCTCTTACATTTTTCTCTTTCTCTTTTTCTTTCACTTCTTGACTGCTCCTCTCAATCCTACCATTGTCTGTGTGTCTGTATCGGTCTCTACTCTTTTTTTTTGAATGTCCTCTCACTCCGCCACATGTCTCGCGGCTGTGTGCTGTATTCCCTCCCTTTTTTTTTTGAATTGTTTTCTCTTCTCTCGCCAATGTCTGTGTGTCTGTTTAGTAAGGGTCCTCCTCTTTCTCACTAGACCTTCTCACCCTCTCTCTTTATTTTCGGAATGTCCTCTCTCTACACGCCATCGTCTGTGTGTCTCTCTTTTTTAATGTTTCTCTCCATGTCTGTGTGTCTGCATGTCTCTTTTTAATGTCTCTCTCCATGTCTGTGTGTCTGCATGTCTCTTTTTGAATGTATCTCCATGTCTGTATGTCTCTCTTTTTGACATCCTCTTGTAAAAAAATACTTAATTCTCACAGTACTCATACATTTAAGCATCATCAAAGATTAGTGGGAAGGGAACTGTCCTTCATTGAAAAGCACAGTACTGTACTGAGAAACACAACAAGGAAAATAGCCCCACTGGGCACATACGTTGTCAACTAACGTGAATTCAAAGTGAAATCAACAAATAAATATCACAGTGTCATTGGATTTAGGTTAAAAGTTAGTTGAAAAAAATACAAAATACCCTTACGTTTATGATAATTTTTTTCAAATGCAATTAGTTTCCCATGTTGATTCAACATCATCACATTATTTTTGTGGGTTGAAATTATGCAGAAACAGCATTGGTTCCATCAGTTATAGCCCAGTGGGGCGATGCTCTTGGAGAGTTGTCAGCACAGCCTCTCCAGCCACTACAATATTACACAACAGTGAGACACCAGTCCAGGCCGGTCACAATGGACAATGGGGCCAATTCAGGCCCTCAAACAGAGGACACAGTCTTCGCTGCAGGAGTTGGGGTGGCTTTTGGACTGTCCCCATCCAGTCACGTTCTTTACTTCTCAACATGCTGTACATCCTCCTTCTCCTCCTCCTCCTCACAAGACATGCCACTGGCCACACTGCACCAGACCACTGGATATAATACATTTTCTTAACCTTTTCTTCTCTTTTAGATTTCAGCAGGTAGTCTTCAAATAGGTGAATACAATCCAAATAAAATAAAATCAAATGGTATTGGTCACATACACATGGGTAGTATATGAGGTTGAAGAGGCGCTGTTGCGCCTTCTTCACTATACTGTCTATGTGGGTGGAGCATTTCAGTTTGTCCATGATGTGTACGCCGAGGAACTTAAAACTTTCCACCTTCTCCACTGCTGTCCCGTTGATGTGGATAGGGGGGTGCTCACTCTGTTTCCTGAAGTCCACTGACCATGGCTGAGAATCACAGGCACATAGGCTACTGTATTCTACAGATGTCTTCAGCAAGCTTACAGTAATGCAGTGCTGTCAACATATTGTAAAATGGTGAACATATGGACATTGAAATAATACTTTACATTCAATAAAAGACGGTCAGTTAAGCATTGTTTTTCTATTACCTCTATGGCTATTAAATGGCAAAAGACACACCTCAATGCGTGTTACACATCTTTAAAAGCCCTGTGCTGTTATAGCCTACCCAACATGTAAATACATTTAGTCACCATGTACTCTAAATGCAATTCTATAATTACTGGTTGTATTGTATTCTGGTGTTCTTTATTAACCACGTGGTCCAGACAGGGAGGAACGTGTATGCCATGCCATTAAAGCCATTAGCCAACATCAATAGTTAAAGAGGTTCACCATACTCCTTTAGCTTTAGCATGTATTCAAATCAGCCTTCATCAAATATTAACCATTAATTCTGTTTTTATTTCAAAGCTGCCTTTCATTCTATTTTTTTTTGAGTTTCACCCAAATCTAAAACTAACTTTGCATTCTCTTTGCTCACATAACCCGCTGCAGGAAACTGCGCTAAAGATGTCTGTATGTACTCTCAGTTGTCTGTAGAGCAGGACTGGGGTCATTTCTATTTCAGCTCTACTTAGTTCAAGAAGTGAAAATGTGGTGCAGCATGTAGGGAAAGGTTTTACTAATTGTATGGTTTGTGTTACTGCATTGGTTCAGCAACCTTATTAGCCACCTGGGATTGACAAATGTGTATTCACTTTTATTCCGGTGTATTTTATTCTATTGTGTAGAAAAAAGGTATAGAAAAGAGGTGTATAAAGAGGAAAAACCATCTCGTATTACTAAGCTAATTAATTTCTCAATTTGTTTTCCATTCCTACTCGTACCGTTGGGACCTTCTTCTGCACATAATACATCAAACAGCCCATGACATGAGAGAAGAGAAATGGACGTTGACGTGCCTGTATTAGGCTGTCAAACCTTCAATTTAGCAGATTATAGTTCCTCTCCACTCCTCCATGATGCATCGGCAGCAGGATAGAATAGATTTTCATTTGAATACCTGCTTGTCACTTTGGCTGGAACTTAAGACAATTTTTCAGTAATGAGACAAATGTGTCTTGACAGTCCATGATGGAAAATAACACACCTAATTGAGAGACAGCACCAGCCGTCTGGTGAATCATTGGGATGAATCTCTTTCATATCTGGGTAGCTGGGTAGAGACAACCGCAGATGCCTGGCAATGTGGGGGAAACTCATGTAGAATAGACTGTAGAAGAACAGACTTCATCATTATCAGTCACGTGCTTGATCTCAAATTTTTTATTTATTTTTTTATTTTACCGTTATTTTACCAGGTAAGTTGACTGAGAACACGTTCTCATTTGCAGCAACGACCTGGGGAATAGTTACAGGGGAGAGGAGGGGGATGAATGAGCCAATTGTAAACTGGGGATTATTAGGTGACCGTGATAGAAATAGATCCTAACTGTAAATATTTCCACAACTGTGTTCACAACAGTTACGTTTTCAGGCTAATTTGGTGAGAATACTACTCTGTATTGGGAACAATAATAAATWATATCTGAGATCTCATGGGAGACTTCCTCCAGAAATAGAATAGGTCTTAAAGAAGGCGGAATGATCCTCATTAAAATAGAACCAGTGGCTTATTCTATTTTCCCCCTTGGAATGAGTAAATAAAGATTACGTTTTCGACTCTGTCTGTCTGTCTGTGTGTGTGTGTGTGTGTGCACTCATGTGACTGTATGACAAATCAAGCTGAAGGGAGAACGAGGAAGTAAGGTGTTGATTGGTTGTGTCTGTGTGTATAATATTGTATGTTTTTGAGTGTGTAAGTATGTGAGTGTGTGTTCAATGTGAGTTTTATGCGATTATCAGAGGGCTATGAGGAAGTAGTGTTGTTCATTGACGTCCTGGGACACACACATACGCACGCATGCACATACACAKCCCCCCCCCCCCCCCCCACACACACACACAGATATTATGGGAAGTAGGAGGAAGCACAACCTTGTGTGTGCATGTGTAGATGCTATTTTCTCAGGACAATGTTGCGTGATTCAGATTCCTAATCTGAACCCTCACCTGAACAACACCACCAAGTCTTTTTAACCAGGTACATTGTCAAAATGTTCATATCAGTTCGATCTGTACAGACCAGGGAGCAATATCCTGCAATGAACTTAAACTACCTTGAACTAACTACAGATCTGCACAATAAAACCAAGTAATAGGGCTATCTGAGGCAGGGGCGAAAATCTGATATCAACTTTGGAGGGGACAATTTTCTCAACAGAAATTCCTGAGGGGGACACCAAAAGTAGTGCTGTAACACATAGCCTACGTTGTAATATGTTAAATGTATATTGAGGAACCATAATCACTACTACTGGATAATTGATAGGTACAGTAGTTAACTGAAGGGTTGTCCCAACTTGTTCAAATGTTTAAATCATTATAATACTAATAATAATAGTTATAGCAGTGTTCCTTATCAGTCCAGTATGTATGCAGGCATTTGTATTTACAACCAGCAATACCAAAAAAGCCAGTAGGTGGTAATGGTACTGTACACTGTATGGGTGCAGTTTTCATGAATACAATGAACATGGTGCGATCTCATCTCAAAGAATCTCCATTGAGAACCATCACAAAGTTGGTCTCCGCACTGAACTGACCTTTTTATTTAACTTTTTCTGATTCATTTAAATAGTCATTAAATATGTGCCACTGGTTTGGGTCTATTACTGTCACGTCCGTCGTAACGTAATTTGAATACATTCTTCTTTTAATAAACGAAGAACACTTAAACAAACTAACAAAACGAACATGAAGCTATAAACAACTAGTGCTGACTAGTGCTGACRCCTAGACAATACAAAAACTAAACAAACCAGCCTTGTCACACCCTGACCTAACCAAATAATAAAGAAAACAAAGATAACTAAGGTCAGGGAGTGACAATTACAATATCTCTACAAGAACAAAACGCTCAGAATAAGTACAGTTCAAAAAGCGAGAGAACTACTTCAATGAATAACTCAAACAAATCAAACAAAATATCCTTCAGAAATACTTAGTTATTGTTCAGTCAGTCTCAACTCTTCAAACAACAGCTATGGACAAGTATGTCACACAAAGTATGCAATTTTAAATAAATAATTAGTAAGTGTACTGTCATGTACTGAAAACTACAAAACAAAATAACAAATATCATTCTATACACCAGGGGTTCTCAAACAGGGGTCCGTGGAGCCCTAGGGGTCCCTGGTGTAATTGCAAAGGGTCCGTGAAATAAAAAGTGTAATGAAGGTATTCAGCAGCACAAGGATTGCCGTAACTTTACATATAATATAGAGGGGGTGGAGGTCCTTGAGGGCCGCTCAAAACCTTGCCTACCTTACCTCAAAATATGCAGGGGTTCCATATGTGTAAACCTACTGAATTATAATTGGATGCATTTTACCACCATATCATACTGTGCTATGATTGGTTAAGACCACCCAAATGGTTAGGTCATGGTCAGTTTGATCCTGGTTGGCGATACAGGAACATGCCAGTTATAGCTAGCTAATAAAAGAGCTACGTTAAGAAATATCCTGTAGTACTGCATTTTATTATTTTGTACAAAGTGTGCAAAACAAGACATGGTGTCAGAGTAAAAGGTGTTAAAAGATGGATTTTTCTGGAGTTCCTTCACCTCGAATGGACTGGGAGTCTACAAACTTACCTGATGGATGGCGTAAGTTCAAACAGCATGTGGAGCTGATGTTCACGGGTCCTCTGAAGGACAGAGGACAAGAGGGAAAGTGCAGCTACCTACACCTCTGGATCGGTGAAAAAGGGAGAGATATTTACAACACATGGACACTTACCGAGGCTGAATCAAAGGTAATGAAAACATACTACGATCGTTTTGAAGCATATGTTGTGCCGAAGACCAATACGATATTCGCTAGGTACAAATTCCATGAGAAAGTACAGGGAGCTAGCGAGTCTTTTGAACAGTTTGTGACAGAGCTGCGTGTGCTTGTGAAAGACTGTGATTATGCAAACAAGGATGAGATGGTCAGGGATGTTGATAAAACATTTACTGGAGACAGGAGATCAAGTTGAGACATAGGACGAGGTGGATATTGTATAATAAGGCAGTTTATTCACAGGTAAAAATATCTTAGCAATCGTGCAGCACGGCCCCGTTCTGTCTGACTCGTATGGAATCGTCGGAAAAGAGACCCCTAAACATTTTGTGCTGATTATATATGCAACAAATGAAGTAGGTTGATCTTGTAGTCTGGCCTTCCGATTGGTCGATCTGGGTCGTGGGTAGTCCTGTTCGGGCCTGATGTCGACGTTCCATTGGCTCTTAACATAGTTCTTTGTCTTAGAGTCTCAACCTCGAGCAGAATGCATGTGCGTTTGTTTTAGGAGCCTGTTCATGGGGGAGGGGAGTGTGTGTGGGTCTGTGGTTATTATAAGGGTACGAAGTGTGGGGGTATAGAGGGGGATGGGTGCATGTTGTGTCAAGTATAGCTTGTGTTGAGAAGTTGTTAAAACAAGTTGCCAGTATCTATTACAATTTCTTACAGGGACCGTATTGTATTTGGAATACACTCACCGCGAGTGAGAGAGAAACTTTTGAATGTTGGGTCTGAGGTAACGCTGGACAAAGCTATTGACATAGCCAGATCTCACGAGCTAGCACAGGCTCAGATGAAAACCATTTCGCGCGGCAGCACGAGCGCATCACGTGAACACGCAGTGTATGCAGTCAGGCAGACATCAAAGCACACCTCCGGTGCACAGAGAGCGCGTTTTAGAACGGAGAGAGACATAACTCCAAAACAGAGCGACACAGACTCAAAGCGCCCCAAAACATGTGGATATTGTGGATACAAAGTGCATGGCGAACAAGGAAATTGCCAAGCTAAAGGCAAACAGTGTACTAAATGTGGAAAATGTAATCACTTTGCAAAAGTGTGCAGAGCTTACCGTGGAAAAACAGTACACACAGTGAGTGAAGATGAAAGTCAATCATAGTCATATGCTGATGAACTATTTACTGATTCAGTGACACAGACAAGTCAGATATCAGAGACAGAGCAAGCCTTTGCTGACATTGAGATAGGAACACAAGGCACAAAGCTAAAGTTCAAACTAGACACTGGTGCACAAGTAAACATTATTCCTCTGAATAAGTACCGCAGCTTGACATCTGAGTGTGAGCTACAGCCCACCACGTGCAGACTGACTGGTTATGGTGGTGAGCAGCTCCCAGTAAAAGGCACATGCACTTTCAAATGCAAATACAAGGAAAGTGACARGATGTTGGACTTTAATGTTGTTGACACTAGAGCACCTGCAGTGCTAGGTCTTAAAGCATGTTTAGACATGGACCTCATCAAGCTAGTTTTATCAGTGACAGCACCAGTAGAGACAGACAATGTACTGGAGGAGTTTGCTGATGTTTTTACAGGAATAGGATTATTCCCAGMAGAATGTACCATTCACCTTGACCCAGACGCAATCCCTGTGGTCTACCCACCGAGAAAGATTCCCCTTGCTCTCCGTGCCCGTCTGAAGAAAGAGTTGGAGAGCATGGAGCAATCTGACATAGTCACCAAGGTTACAGAACCGACTGACTGGGTAAATACGTTAGTGGTGATGGAGAAACCACGCACAGGCAAGCTCCGAGTATGTCTCGACCCAAGAGACTTGAACAAGGCTATCAAACGCCTTGCTAGATGCTAGATGGCATCACACACAAGCTAGCGGGAGCACACTACTTCAGTGTCATGGACGCTAGATCAGGCTACTGGGCTATCAAGCTCACAGAAGAGTCATCTAAGCTCACAACATTCAACACACCGTTTGGACGCTACAGGTTCCTTCGCCTGCCTTTTGGGATTATCTCAGCCCGACGAGTTTCAGCGAAAGATCAACGAAGGCCTCGATGGAGTTGTGGCAATTGTGGACGYCATCCTTGTCTATGGTCGAACCAAAGAGCAGCACGACCGAAACCTCCCCGCGATGCTGCAAAGGTCCCGCGAGAGAGGAGTCCGGCTCAACCCCGAGAAGAGCACAGTCGGCGCTACAGAGGTCAGCAACTTCGGACATCTTCTTACAGCGACTGGAATCAAGTCAGATCCACAGAAGATCTTAGCCATAAAATAAATGGAGCCACCAAAGAACCGTGCAGAGCTGGAAACAGTGCTTGGCATGGTCAACTACTTAGCCAAGTTCGCACCCAGCCTCTCCAATGCTAATGCACCCCTGCGTCAACTGCTAAAGCAGTCCAGTGAGTTTCTCTGGGACAAGCAACACGACATTGCTTTCCAGAATGTGAAAGACTTGATCACGAGAGAACCAGGACCAATCCTTGCCTACTACGACCCCGACAAAGAGCTCAGACTCCAAGTGGACGCGTCGAAGTATGGACTAGGTGCAGTGCTACTGCAAGAAGGAAAAGCCATCGGCTACGCTTCAAATCTCTCACAGACTGTATCAACACGCTCAAATCGAAAAGGAGCTCTACGCCATTCTGTTCGGAGTAAACGTTTCCATCAGTACAATATATGGACGACAAGTCATTGTGGAATCCGACCACAAGCCCCTTGAGTCAATATTGAGGAAACCACTAGCCGCAGCCCCGCCAAGGCTACAGAGAATGATCCTTCAACTACAAAAATACAAACTTCACAATCACTCACCGTCCAGGCAAAGAAATCCCTGTCGCAGACACGCCTCTCCAGGAAGTTTTTTACCTATAAAGACAGCAGCCTCAGTGAAGGCATGGAATGCAAGTTGCACCCACTGTGTAACAGCAAATTACCAGTTAGAGACACAAAACTGAAGGAGATCCAAGCAGAAACAGAAAAGGATCGCAACTTGCACAGCTGAGGAAAGTCATACAGGATGGATGGCCTGAGGAGAGGAGAAAATGCCCTCAGAGCGTCCAGAATTCTGGAACCATCGTGATGAACTTCAAAGGAGAGAAAATCATTATTCCTACCAGTCTCAGAGAAGAGCATTTTGGACAAAGATCTATGCTGGACCATGGGCATTGGAAAGTGCAAACAGAGAGCACGGGACATTTTGTTTGGCCCGGAATGTGCAAACAAATAGAGGACATTGTTGGTAAATGCGCCATATGTTTTGAACGACGCCCCTCAAACACCAAGAGCCAAGGTTACCTCACTGTAATCCCAGACCGACCCTGGCAGGTCGTGGCAACCGATCTGTTTTACCGGAACAAAGAGGACTACATGTCATACAGTGGACTACTACAGCAGATTATTCGAACTCGACAAGCTTCACAGCACCACATCTGCAGCTGTGATACACAAGCTGAAAAGCAGCCTTTGCCAGGCATGGCATTGTAGAGAACTTAATATCTGACAATGGGCCCTGTTACAAAATCAAATGAGTTTTGAATCCTTCACAAAACATCGGAGTTCACACATGTCACCACCAAGCCCGCATTACCCTCAAAGTAATGGCCTTGCTGAAAAATCTTTGCAGATTGCTAAACACACATGGATAAAGCAAAAGCAGACAATAGAACCCCTACCTCAGTCTCCTTGAATACCGCAACACTCAGTTGACAACTTCAAATCACCAGCCCAGCTGTTGATGAGCCGCAGACTTTGCTCAATCCTTCCCAAGCACCAACCAGCAGCTGCAACCTGAGGTCGTCAGCTACAAGGAAATGCATGAAAAACGTGCAGAGACAACAACAAAAGCGATACTACGACAGGTTAAGCAGACCACTGCCACCACTGATCGACGGAGAGTGCAGATAGAATCCAGGAGCATGGCCTCTGGAAGCCAGCATCGGTCATCCAGCCAGCTGACACTGAGCTGCATATCACGTCCGCACCGCAGAAGGAGCGGTGTACCGCCGCAATCGTCGTCACCTACTGAACACAAAAGAACAACACACTGATGAGATGAACTGTTCCCCTGAAAGAGAACGTGATGGACTAAACACACACACACATACACAGCACAACATACACCATACTTACCTGCAACACCACAAGAGCTGTTGACTGACACAGAAGCATGCTCAGCATCATATCGCACAAGGTCAGGAAGAGAGGTCAAGCCCATAGCTGTCCTAGACCTGTGAAATGTCAAAGGGTGTAGGTGGATCGCTGCCCTAAAAGAGTTCCACACTGTAAACTTGTTATTGAAAGTTCACTTGAAATGCTTTGGTATTGTATTTGTTTGAAATGTTAAGATGTATTTCTACTGTGAAAGCTGAGTTGCTGAGAATCCCTTGTTCGAAAAGTAACAGTATGTTGGATCATTGTTTCAGAGTCTGTTATGTTGATTCAGTTGGTGTAGTATGCAATATAAATGGTTACTTACCTTGAGTTCAAACTGCAGAGCATGTTTTCYAAAGAAACTCTTAGAATATGTAAACATTTTTCTTTTGTTTTAAAAGAAGGGGGATGTAATATTCATATGTGTAAACATACTGAATTATAATTGGATGCATTTTACCACCATATCATACTGTGCTATGATTGGTTAAGACCACCCAAATGGTTAGGTCATGGTCAGTTTGATCCTGGTTGGCGATACGGGAACATGCCAGTTATAGCTAGCTAATAAAGAGCTACGTTAAGAAATATCCTGTGGTACTGCATTTTATTATTTTGTACAAAGTGTGCAAAACAAGACATCCAGTACCCAAAAAAGGTTGAGAATCAATCAATCAATCAAGTTTATTTTATATAGCCCCTCGTACATCAGCTAATATCTCGAAGTGCTGTACAGAAACCCAGCCTAAAACCCCAAACAGCAAGCAATGCAGGTGTAGAAGAACCACTGTTATACACACTACTGAACAAAAGAACCGAACATATGTTTGCGGGTTTCAATGGATCCAACAAATTGCTTTCAGATATTTTCCCTCGAGACTGTCCAGCCTGTCTTTATGTACATTTCAGACAAAATTCTGATCAGCACCTCAACTTGGTCAACCAACCCCCGCACCTCCACTGGAAGCCTCCTGAGGACCTCTGCTGCCTCTCCACTGCTGCTACAGGAGTTTGTTGCAAAAGAGAGGCAACTTCACTGAAAGAGAATCTATGAGAATCTATGAATCAGGGTACTGATCTAGAGACTTATCCAACTCCCCCGTGAGAAGCGCTCTTTCCAACTTTTGCAGGACGTTTAGACTGTCCTGGTCAAAACGTTCGCCAAACTGAACCTCCACACCATCCAACACTTTAAAAAAATCTGCCCTATAGTGATCCACTGCTTTGCCAGCAAATCGTTTTGAGTGTGTCTCAATGGATTCAATCAATGTTGTTGCTTTTTCATACAGTGCAAGGTAGCTTTTGTCATTCCTGCTGTTTACCCCACGTGCTGGATAACTGGGCACTGATTAGATTTAGCTGGTGTGCTGTTACAGTTACAAAGTGGTGGTGGGTTTGGCAGTTTTGATGTGCTGTGAATTTTTCAATGGCTTTTCTCCAGTTCCTAAATCCTACACTTATGAAGACAGCATCCGCTCTTTGGCCAAAAGATGGCTGGCTTGAAAACCCTTGGCTCCAGTGAAAACACAACACTCCTTTTATTGATGGATTATAATGTAGCCAGGAGAAATCGCGAAACCATCTCTCTTGAAACGTCAACACTCTGTTGGCAAGAGTTTGTGGTTCTATAAATTGTGGGTGTGGGCTGATATTGTTTTTTACCATCACTGAGGTAACTGACAATGCTGTGCCACTGTCCCTATACTGGTGCAGCTGGCGTCAAGGTTGACACCCTGGTCCGCCGTGGCTGTGACACTGTCCTCTGAAGTCTCTCACCCTGGCTCTTTCCCTTTCACCACCCTCATGCCTCACAGTCTGTTCTCCTAGAAAATAAATAAGGTGTTTGCCATACTCATAACTACCGGTACCCAAAACTACACAATTCATCACAACAGCAATACCATTGCCTTAAACAAATCTTAGTTCAGTCACCAGTTTAAGTGAGAGTGGGGGAATCCATTGCATTTTCCATTATATCCCCATTTTACAAAGTCAAAAAAAGAAAGAACCTTTCATAATGTTGCCAAACAAGACTCAACAAACTTACCTGAGACTCCACTGCCCTGTCTCTGCCAGTCTGTCCCTGCCCATCTGTCCCCAGCTCTGCTGTCTGTGTGCCATCTATTGCCTCCTCTGCCTAATGACATCATTGTGAAACATTTCCATTAGCATTTCACTTCTTATTATGAACATTTTATCAACTAGACTTTGAGATATTAGGCTACTATACTAGCTACTACTATACTACTATACTATACTGGCTACTACTACTGTTCTTACTTTGCGTTTTGGTGTACTGAAAAATACTGATGTCCGCCATTTTTCTACCTGGCTGGCTACACACACACACACACACACACACACACAGTATGCAGGATATTTACAGTAGGAGATGGGCTTCTATCATCTTATATCATTCTAGATGTGCTTCGATCTATAAGGTAGCTAGCTAGTCAGCTAGCAAATGTGAAATGGATTGCAGTGACYAGGGTTGACAGCTGTATGAGTTCACCATTTACACAACGTAMGCTGCAACCTTTTGTAATTTTAATATAGTWTGTTTTATATTGGCTGGCTTCCAACAATAGCTGAATTTGCAGAGCTAGCGAGCACCAATTCCGTTTCTGTGGTGTTTGCTATATAATCTTTGCTATCGTCAGTTTACTCCAAGATCGGCACACAGGTGCTTCAAAGTCTCCTAGCGACAATTTAGCTTTTTGCAACGAGACCATTAAAGATATTTAAGACAATGGTAGAAGAGAGTGTAGTTCTGTTCAGTTGGACTTCAGTTTATCGCTAACCTTATCACAGGGACTTCGAAGCACTACAGCTGCATGCTGATCTTGGAATAAACTGACGACACATAAATGGAATAGGTACTAGCTAGCTTGATAGTTAARGTTTGCTTTAGTTTGCTCGCTAGCTCTGCAATTTCAGCTATAGTGTGTGTGAACCCTGCCAACATAAAACATCGCTATGGTGCGATTGACTGGATTAACCTGACGTTAGTTACGTGCATTGGGTGCCTTTCAGACCGTAGTCACGAACTCCGTTACCTTGCCAGCTAAGGAACACTACATTGCATTGCTAGCTTCTCTCATTGACTCAAATTCAAATAGCTGCAAACACTGGTTGATGTTACTGTAGCTACCTAGCAAGCAGCTAACCGCTAGCTAATATAAAGAGTGACCTGTAATTTAATGAAAAAATGAAGACTGGTGACAGTTATAAATGTGTATTGTATTGAGTGGTAGAAGTAAAGAAATGTCTAATATATCCTTTGTTTGAACTACTTACTGGAGGTCAGCCACCAACGACAGACACTGTCAGATTCCCACAGTACCTGCATCATGTGCCACTGGCAGTGGATCAAACCATTGTGAAGCAAAGGGCGGGGATCGCAATCTTTTGAAACTTAAAAACGTGCAAAGTGTCTATAATCAGCACAAGTGCTTTCATTGCATATTATTAATATTATTGAAATTACAGTTATGTTTCCAGTGATATATTAGGGGGGACAAATTATATTTTTCCCAGGATGGGGGGCTCGTGTCCCCCCCGTCCCTCCTGGGATTTCCGCCCATTATCTGAGGGTAGACTTTCTACATAGATCTTAAATTACAATAAAACCAAGATAGAGGGCAATCTGAGGGTAGACTTTCTACATAGATCTTAAATTACAATGAAACCAAGTTAGAGGTCTATCTGAAGATGGACTTTCTACATAGATCTTACATTACAATAATACCAAGTTAGAGGGCTATCTGAGGATAGACTTTCTACCTAGATCTTAAATTACATCTATCTCTCATACTCTCTCTCTCTCCACTCGCTTAACCTCTCTCTCTGCCTTCCTCCCTTCCTCTCTCTCTCTCTCTTTCTCGTAGCACAGTAGGACTAACGGCCTGCATGTTCTCTCTCTAGAATGATGAGTTGAAACTGAAATGTGAAAGACA
This sequence comes from Salvelinus sp. IW2-2015, assembly GCF_002910315.2. Lineage (NCBI taxonomy): Eukaryota > Metazoa > Chordata > Actinopteri > Salmoniformes > Salmonidae > Salvelinus > Salvelinus sp. IW2-2015. The sequence continues at coordinate 2,843,360 of NC_036874.1, read as the reverse complement.
ACAGGATTAGCAGGAGGGAGGCAGCATGTAGATAGTGTGGTGGTTTTACCTTCACAACACATTATCACGCTCAATTACTGTCTTCATCCCCGACCTTCAGAGGCTCACCCCAGGACTGGAAGGGCGCACCGGGAGGACTCAGTGTCTCTTTGTTTCAGAGGAGGGGGGAGGAGGTTCTGGGGAGAGGGAGGGAAAGGGGGAGGTTGAGGGGGAGGGAGATGGAGGAGGCTTGGGCAGTGATCATGTGTTGTAATAATCCCAGGCTTCATCTGCTGCTGTGAAGGACGTGTGTCACAGACAGGCAGATTGTTCAAAAGGGCAAGGTGCCCGTGGCGAGCAGGTGCATGGAGATGGTTTCCGCTTGGGCGACACTGCGAGTCCTGCTTCACATATGGCCCAAAAGTGCCAGGGGATGTCTGACTGTCTACCTTGAGTGTCTGTGTCACTGTCTACCTGTCTGCCTTTTTGCCTGTCTGAGTTGCAGCCTCGTAGGATGATTAGTATTGACTGGGTTAAAGGGAAGTGGAGGAGGAGGGTGGGAGGGAGGAGGGTGGGAGAGAAGAGCGGTGGGAGGAGGGTGGAGAGAAGAGTGTGGGAGGAGGAGGGTGGGAGAGAAGAGTGGTGAGAGAGAGGAGAGAGGAAGTGGGAGGAGGAGGGTGGGAGGAGGGAGGAGGGTGGGAGAGAGGAGGAGAGGGAAGTGGGGCATTGCGGTAGAAGATGTCTGGAGGAGGAGGGAAACCTGTGGCCCCACATGACTGAAAACTTGATTTTAAGTTTCCTGTCATCTTCTCTGACTTTGCCTCTTCCTCTTCATCTCTCATCTTTGCTGAGTGACATTTCCAGTAAATGCTCGTTGGAGAAATATTTTGATTTGACATGTATCTGTATAAAACAGTGGAGGCATGTTGGAATTGTGTATCAGTTAGGCCTACCTAGATTACAATTTTATTTGTACAGTAGAGTATAATCAACTGTTACTAAAAAATCTGTTAAGAAAAACTCTGCATGTTTTGTTGCTTCATCTTTTACATTTTATGTCTTTGGATCGTTGGTAGGCCTAATTTGTATTCATTGACTGTCCACAATATCACCTACTGTAAATACTGTACCTTTTGGTAGTAACAGTTGAAGGCTTCCTATTCATATAGTACTCAATACCAGCCACAGCACTAAGTGTTGTATTTGAGTCTGAGGTATTGTCCACATTCTGGAATCAAGGCCTAAGCTTCCTAAACTAACTGTCCTCTGAGCTCAAAAAGTAAATCATAGTCGCTTCTCTCTGGGCGTCGCTCATCCACCGGATTCTTCCTTTTGATTGGCTGCTGCAGGGCAGTCATGCCCCTCCACTTCCCTGTTGGAGAAGAAAGCTGTGTCAAGAAGGTGAGAGACATGACAGTACTATATAGCACTGTAGGCCAAATCCTAACTTGAAATAATTTTGATGCGAAACTTCCCATCCAATCTCTATGTATTTGGAAAAACCCAAGGTGATAAAAACACATCTAGTCCATTTGTGAAACTATAAGGGTCATCACCCCTCAGGGATCAATAACTACTACTTTATCCCAGTGGGTTGTGCTGTCCTGAGGTAACTGGTGTGGTGGTCTCCACTCTCGCCTCTGCTCTGGTAACCTGTGGTCAAACTGGGAAGGAGGAGTGGAGAGACAACCCAGCATGTCCTGATACATGCCCCAGTCTCTCAACTCCTCAACTCATGGCCTATGCCTCCAGTGGGTAGTGGCGCCATCTTGAAAAAGAGAGAGCCAAAGAGATAAGTAAACAGAGAAATGTCTCGTCTTTGCTCTTGTGATGTATTTATCATAGGTAGTATTTTGATTTCTCTACACTTGCCCTTGTGCTCCCTCTGGGTTAGAGAGAGGGGCAGTAGTCACTGGTGGAGTAGTAGTGGGAGCTCTCCTGGAGGACAAAGACCATAGGTGAAAAACAGAGACAGATCTGTACTGTACATGGTGAGAGATACTGACAAACAGATATATTTTGTAGCCTAGACTAGATGTATTGTTTTATAACTCAAGGTTAGCTAACACCTCTGAGGAGAATTTTCTTGCATTAGAGCTTATTCTAATAGTCTCTTTCTGACGGGTTGTTATATTCTACTTAACATTTTTCTGCAGGTTTCAACCTTGTTGGGCTTCTACAATGTGCAATATTCACCAGGATCGAGTGTATTTTGAATGCTAATTGTGGCTATCGATCTCCCTTTCTACTCTGAGAAGAGCCAAAGGTGATTAGTTATCTCATCCTCTGTTCCCTCGTATGCCTGACTCCTCCACTTCCTCTCTTCTGACTGATCTCCCTCTTCCTTAATCCACTCTTTCTGTTCACCTCTCCACCTCTGTCTGCTAGCATCCTCCTACCTCTCACCCTCCTGTTTTCTCACTTTATTCTTCTCCTATCCTCCTCTAAGCCCCTCCCTCTGTTTCTTATATTTGTCAACTTCTCTCTCTCTCCCAATTCATCCACCACTCTACCTTACTGTGTTTTTCACTCTCTCTACTATCTCCCCTTCTGTCATCCCCCTTTCTCTCTCGTTCCTCTCCTTACTCCCTCTTCTCAGTTGTGCAACTACTAAGTATCCCCCTTTTCCCCTCTCTTTCTCTCCCCAGCCTCTCCCACTCCTCCCCCCCCTCCTCTTACCCCAGCATAGCTCCCATAGACGCTGCTGTCTGGTTCTGATCCGCTGTCGATGAGGAGGGTGCGCTGGACCGCAGGGTTCACCAGCTCTCTGACCTCGTACCTGGTGGAGCCGCTGGCAGTGAACACAGWGGACCTGGATATGACAGACAGAACAAATCATCTAACCTCCATTATTTATTTGATTTTATTAGAAAACACAGTATCACATCCCAACTCCCTAAGCACCCACCCACATCCTCCTATCTCAATCTTTTATTTATTTATTTTCCCATTTTTAAATTAAAGCATATCAACATCATCCAATCAACATCCTCTATCTCATCACCCACCCACAACTCGTATGTCACTCTTTCTTAATCCTCAGGGAGAAAATACCTAGATACAAAGACATGTACACTACAGTACAGTGCACAAGAGCATAGCACTGTCAATGCAATGTGGCGTATGGCATTTGAAGTATTTTTGGATGTGACACCTGTATTTGCACTGTTGCTTTGCCCCCTAATTGCAAATTTAGACTGACACGAGCGTCTGCTTTACTCTTTTGTTGCTACATTACATCATACAAAATGGGAGACTTTTGTCCGTCACAGGGTCCTGTAGTTTTGCTGTTGTGGGTCCTGGGTGTGGTCTGTCAGTGGGGCAGGGTTTAGGCCTCTGAGAGGGGATTGGACGTATAGTCATTTGTCTGTACCCACTGGACTGGATTGGGTGCTGATTAGCCTGGACACACAGAGACAGACTAAGATGATGACTCACCCATCTCCTTCTTCCCATCTGAAACACTGCCTTTACTCTCTGGAGAAGAGAGGGAGGGAGGGAGAGTAAGAGAGAGAGAGAGAGAAAGTGAGGGTGAGAGAGAGAGGGTGGGGGATGAATGAGTGGGGATTAGAAATGGGATAGGGGCACTACTGAAGAAGTAAAAGAGGTCTGACAGAGAACGATGGATGAAGAAATAGAGAAGTGGATGGTAGGTGAGGACGAAGGGTGGAGAGGAGAGAGTGAGATGAGAGGTATATGAGATAGGTGACCTGACAGTTGCAGGGAACAGAAACTGAGGGAGACAGATAGAGAGATAAAGGAAGTGAGGGAGGGATGGAGGGAGAGAGAGAGCAAGAGAGAGAGAGAGAGAGAGGGAGGGGGAGAGAGACTAGAAATTAAATAAATGAGATAAAGGGAAAGATAGACGGAAAAAGAGACAGCCTTGGAGGATGGTTGCGGAGGGAGGGGCAGATGGGTGTGTTTGGAGGGAAAGGAGGAAGAGAAGAGATAAGAGGACACAGAGAGAGAAATTGCGGGAGAGAGAAAGAAAGAAATACAGTACATGAGAGTTGCATTAAGATTCAGGCTCAACTCTTTGGTGACTTGGGCAGAGGTTTCTGAGACTGAGATGCAGAAGAAAACAGTCACACAACCTTGACCATGGTATTGCCATGGTTACCTGTCTGGCCCCGCCTCTTCTTCCACCTCAGACACAGAAAGCAGCCCAGCCAGTTGAGAGCCAGCAGCGGAGCCACACCAACCACCGCCATGAACACAGTCTGATACAGCGACAACCCTGTCGTCTCTGGTTTACAAGAGAAACAAGAACAGGAATGAGTTGATCCACCATGATGACATCATAGGAAGCAAGAACCAGGAACAGGTTGTTTGATTGTAAATAATTGCGGTTTGTGTGATTAATAGCTTTTGTGTGATTAAGGGGAAGTAGAACGAGGCCTTAAGTCTCTGGGGATGTTTTTATATTGTAAGGTGATAGTAAAAGTAGAGAAAAAGGATTAGTTGATATTAGGGAGTGTGTAGTTTTAGGTAACTGTCTGTTAGGGCTCCGGTCACTGGAAACCACAGATATTCTCAATGGCCTAAACAGCAACAAGATAAGAGGAAGTTGTACCAGCAGTGGTTGAGATGATTGAAACTCCTTGGTCATGGTTAGCAGAAGACCTAATCAGGGTGAAAGGCTCAGTGGAAAGTGCTGTGTGATGTGAGTGTAAAACTACTGATATATCATTGTATGGGTGGGGAGCTTTGCTTGGATATAAGAGAGTGCTGCGCCACTCGAAAGGCACGTATACGGCTGCACCGTTTGACAGGCGCCTATTACAGCTTTTGCGTCTTTGGTATTAAACAATTGAACTTCACTCTGAGTTTTGACTCTTTTGTGGTAAATACATTTATTGCATATTGAGTCAAACGTATTAAGGGATAATAATAATCAGTATGAAAGCCGGTCTCTCACTTCCTTCATTGATAGAAGACTAACACAAGGAAAGAAGGTAGCATTTATGACCACGGCTGCCATAACTACAGTACCATTATTCAAAGAGCAAACATGATTTAGCCAAATGAAGCTAGCTGCTTTGCAAATAGCCATTTTCCACAGTCCAAACAAAAATAAAATTAACTTACCCTCCCCTAAGGGATCCTCTTCCTGGACTGTTCCTTCCCACTCTGGTTAGAAGAACCATGGAAGACAGGGGAAAACATCAATGCTGTTCTAACACTGCAAAATAAACCTGGGTCAAATGTCAAATGACATCCTATTCCCCATATAGTGCCAAGATTATTTATGTTCTACAAAATGGGGCATAGGGTGTCATTAGAGATAAAACCTGATCTCAATACCAGCTGGGCAGGAGTCCAAACCATCAAATGTCCGACCATTGTCCCTCTCCTAGCTAGGACCCAGAAGTCATGTTGTGAACTTGCTCTAGACTGACCCTCGGTGGTGATGGTGAGTACTGAGTTGTTGTCTGCGTAGCCGCTCTCTCCCATGGAGTTGAGTGCGTTGACAGAAAAGTTGTATGTAGTGGCGGGGGACAGGCCTGTCACAATGAAGATGTTTGCTCTCGGAGGGAACACATCCACGTAGAGGAAACTCAGAGTCAGCCCAACGGTAGCTGTCAATCAATAGCATCTTAGTCAGTACATGGATGGACTCTAACCTGAAAGGAGTGAAATGGAATTGACCCTTGATCCAGACCTGTTCCRAATATGCCTATCAAGAATGTGCTGGTTGCTTATGAATGGAAAGAAGAGATCACAATATTTGACACATTATGTTCGGTCAAACTGTAGTCAATGCTCTATCACCTGACATGGAATCTCTGCTCCAAGACCCCATCGAAGCCTGGGATCCATTCTAGAGTTGCAGAAGCATGGGTGAAGCTGACCAGGCGGAAGGATGTGGAGGATGTGGTTGATCTGTGTGTTAGAGAGAGAGATGGAAGGTGAGATAAAGAGAGGGGGGGTAGAAAGAAGGGTAGTTGAAATAGGAGGATAGAAAGGATAAACAAGAGAGAACGACAGAGGAAGAGAGAAAGAAGAGGAGAGAGTTCAGCWCTAGAATGAGAGAGAGAAGCTGTGCTTGCAGGCATGCAGGCAGCTCTGTTTGCAGAGTAAATCATTTCCATTATCAGTTCCGCTCATAAGATACGAGGTTAGAGGGGTCAGTCTTATTTGGATCTGTCTTTTTTTAATCCAAACCGCGGCAGCGAGGCGGGCAGGGATAGAGAGAATACAACCTTCTTTCCTTTCCCGGCCTTCTGATGATAAGGAAGCATATAACATTTATTATCGCTGCGTAATTATGAATATTCAAGGCAGTAAAAAAAACGGAGGGAGAGAAAAAAACAGCAGTGGATATTGGATTGTATTTCACACTTTTTATGGTAAACATTAAATGTGTCCAATGGAGGCCGSGGGGCTCGCTGGGAGCAGGGGCCGTGTTGACATCGCCGGAGTAGGAATACGCTTGCTAGTGAGCTAGAGGGCGACTCAGCCTGTGCACGCGGAGAAAGGAAAGCGCAGCATTGCAGCATTATCTGACAGAGAGGGGAATTAGAGCTATAGGCAGGGGATAAAGGAGAGATACTCCATAGAAATGACATAGCTAAAGGGTGTCTGACACTGAGGACTTGCTCTTCCTACCGTCGAGAGAGACAGAACATTTTCTCTATAAGCTGGAGGGTCCTCCCACACTAATAAAATCGTGGACAAGGCAGCACATACACAAACGTCCAACAGTATTATATGAGAGGACGTAGCTAAATTAGGACCAATGGGACTCTAGCAGTTGGCTGTAAAGTACGTGTTTTACATCATAACAACATCCCTGTGCCCTGATGTCTGACCTAACCTCTGACCTTTTACCCATTCACACATACAGACGCTTACACACACACACACACACACACACACACACACACACACACATACTGGTGCTGAGCAGTTGGATGTTGAGTGTGTCTTCTCCCAGAGTGTTGCGAGCAGTGCAGGTGAATACTGCGTAGTCCAGCGCTGCACTCACGTTCACCACGGTTACCGTGCTGGTGTGTAATGAGCCCTCCCTAACTGTCTTCTCTGGTACCTGCAGTACACCCACACACAACCACCACCACACACACACACACACACACCACACACCACACCACAACACACACACACACACACACACACACAAAATATGGCTATAGGCTAGGCAGCGAGAAGCCAGGATAAGTTGAGCTGCGGATGCCCTCTCCCTGGCACACCACCTCAACTGTTCTGGTGCTCCCCCCTTCTGGAGCTCTGGCTTAACTACACAGGAAAGGACAAACATACAGCCAGAGATGTTCACATTGTACATGTACAAACAGAAATGGATAGACAGAAACATAAAATACATGCAAATGCATACAGATGTGCATAGAAATAGTTAACGGTGCCACACAAACAAAGACACCCACAACACTTTTCCACTCCGTTGCACCCATGATGTATTCACACGACATTTTAGACACGATGATTGATAGATCTTGGTAGAGCTCGTTAGACCCACAGCGCACCACCAGCTGGACTGCCACGCTGGCAGGGGGCACTATGGTGTTGTTGGCAGTGCACAGGTAGCGACCGGCGTTGGCCCGAGTCGCCCCTTGGATGGTCAGCTGCCCAGTGGCCTCATCCTGGCTCTGCTCCCCCATCTCCTCCATCTCCCCCTCGCCCTGAGGAAGACAGAGAGAGGGGTAAACGAGAGGAAGACAGGAGGACAGCATGCACATCTTCGTACACCCCCACCCCCTCCTGTGCAAGATCAGTACAGGTACTCCAGGGGGAGCGGAGAAAGAGAAAGAGAGAGTAAAAGAGTAAAAGAGAGAGAAAAAGAGAGCAGTAGATACAGGATAGAGAGCGTACGTTGATGAATGTGCCCTGTAGTCGACGTTCCGTAATGAAAGCTATTTTTCTGGATTTGGGCCGAGTGTGGAGCCGGGAGCCGGGAGAGGTGGGGCGGAAGAATAGTTAGAGCCGCTGAAATATGGCACGTCTCTGCATTTAAGAGGGGGAGTGATAAACGGTAAGAAATGGTGAAATAAAAGAAAGGAGGCCAGATAAAGGGAAATCAAATGAGAAGAAAGGAGAGGTGAGATGAGATGGGGATATGYGGGTTCTCACCAGCCATTTCCAGGAGAACATGTCAGTGTTGATGATGGGGTTAGCATCTGCTACACAAAACAGGTCTGCTGTCTCCCCAATGTGCACATACACTGGGCCCTCCTCCATCTTCACACTAGGGACATCTGGAGAGTAGACAATAAGAAAGTAGGACGAGAGAAACAATATGAAAGTAAAATTCTACTTTGGAACTTAGGGAACAATCAGTCACTCACCACCCACCAACTCCCAACTCTCTCTGCAAATATTTTAATGATATTGTATTTTATTCCATTCGAATCTATTCCATTCTATTGTATTATATTCCATTCTATTCTAGTCTATTCTATTCTATGCATCACTGATCCTACAGACACCCTATACATACTATAACTAATGACCTTTCTGACCACTTTACATTAAATATTTGCCAATCAATTTAACCCCAGTATATTTTGGATCTGTCCCAACCCCCTACTGTCAGACACCACTGCCCAATTCAGTGTCCCTAAATTGGGCCACGTCACGCTGGAGGTTCTCCGTTGCATGCTGCCTGTCCTATACCTTATCTTTGAGCGAGACAGAGGCAAGGAGCGTGCAGTCATCATGGCCCACTTTCCCTCCTTCCATTCCTCCTTCAGTCAGTCACTATGTCCTGGATACGGCAGCACTATGACTCCACCAACATACTGCAGTGTAATCCCTTTCCACCTGGCTGTGTGCTCTTCTCTTCCTGTGMGTACCATCTACTTATAACAGTAGTGGCATTAGTGCCCCAACGCCCCTGTCTGTGTTCAAACACACAGCACACTGATGGAACCACCAGAGACACTTACGGCCTTCTCACACACCACATTCATTTTAACCAGGAACAACAAGTGGGCTACAGCGCCACCCATTAAAGCTATTACAATCCTCTATACATTATGGAAACCTCCAACTGTCAGGTTCCATCGGATCAGGACAGCACTGTGCTGTCTGTCCATTAGGCTTGTTCTGCACTGTAGGTTTTACTGGAACATTCAGACCTACATTCAGAACAGTGCGATTGTTACATCATTAAGAGTGGGGGCAGTGGGATGGGGATGTGTCGGTCGGTTGGTTCAAGGTTGTGACAGAATTGGTGTTTTTGGGTATACAACACTAGCATGTAATGTAGGTGGCTTGATGAACCACACTCACATGAGGACTGAGAAACCTTGCCTGTCCTGAGTCCTGAAGACTTGTGTTCAATCCCTGAACTAAAGCCTAGACTTGAGTTCAGTGTTCTAACACGGTGTTGAGGTGAGTAGACAGACCAGATTCAACGGCAGTGAGACTTACACTGTACGTCCAGAGTGATGGTGGTATTGTCAGACCCCACCTCGTTGGTACAGTTCACGGTGTAGACCCCGGTGTCTTTCCTTGTCACATTCCAGATCTCAAACTCTGTGCTCTCATAAAGTGGTACCGAGTATCCTTCTGTTCATAAACACACACACACAACACACACACCGCACGCACCCGCACCAGCCCGCACACCACACACACACCCACACACACACACACACACACACACACACACACACACACACAACACACACCACACACACACACACACACACACAACACACACACACCACACACACACACACACACACACACCACACACACACACACACCACACACACACACACACCACACGCCCCTTAAGCCACTATGGCTTATACGTGACATCCAATGCTATATTATTGATTGGCCTGGCAATATTCCCACAGAAACAATAGCCCATGTGTCAGACCACCACTGTACCGCAACATCCCTCCTTTAATGGCTGGGTAACTCCTCTGGGAGGTGGGTGCGGTGGTGGAGGTTGAGGTTGAGGTGGGAGGTTAGGGACAGGAGTGTGGTGGCTGTGGCCCGATGACAGGGAATAGAGGGTAGGCCAGGAGAGGAACGGCTGTGACGTATTCAGAAAAATAGCGATCCACATTTACGTAATTTGTACGTAATGTTTCCATCAGACCAGCGATCACTAACCTCAATTTGGATGAAGATTTCTACTTCAACGAGTCATAGGCGCAGTACATAGTGCTCACCCTGGACCGGGCCCTGATCCACGAGACTCGGAAAAGAAGAGATGCTGATGTGCGGGCACCCTGAAGAAACTACGTCAGCGAGTACATAAAACACCTCTATCCTCCGTTCTATTGGCGAACATACAATTACTGGAGAACAAACTGGACAAGCTCCGTTTGAGACTGTCCTATCAATGGGACCTGAAGAACTGTAATATCCTATGTTTCTCGGAGTTGTGGCTGAACAAGGACATGGATAATATACACTGAGTGTAGATAACCTCTTTGGGATCCCTTAAGCGCGAATCCCGCTCGAATCCCGTTAGCGGGATTGATTTGACAACATCCAGTGAAATTGCAGCTCGCCAAATTCAAACTACAGAAACATCAGTATTCAACATTCACGAAAATATAAGTGTAATACATCAAAATAAAGCTTACCTTCTTGTTAATCCAGCCGCTGTGTCAGATTTCAAAAAGGCTTTACGGCGAAAGCACACCATGCGATAATCTGAGGACAGCGCCCCGCATACAAACACATGAAAATCATTTTTCAACCAGGCAGGTGCGACACAAAAGTCCGAAATAGCCATATAATAAATGCCTTACCTTTGAAGATCTTCTTCTTTTTGCAATCTCAAATGTCTCAGTGACACAATGAATGGTCGTTTTGTTCGATAAATTCCTTCTTTATATCCCCAAAATGTCCATTTATTTGGCGCGTTTGAATCAGAAATACACCGGTTCCAACATGACTACAAAGTATCTAATAAATGACCTGTAAACTTGGTCCAAACATTTCAAYCAACATTCCTAATCCAACCTCGGGTATCCTAAAATGTAAATAAATGATACAATTTAAGACGGAATAAACTGTTTCTAATACCGGATAGAAACAACGTGAAGCGCGCTTCAGTTCACGCACAACAAAAGCCTAAAGCCCTTGAGAGTGACACCTACAAAGAACAGCCCTACTTCTTAATTTCTCAAAAGAAAAACATAGAACAATTTCTAAAGATTGTTGACATCTAGTGGAAGCCATAGGAACTGGAATCTGGGCCCTAATAAATCAGGTCTCCCATAGAAACTATTGGAAAACACAATGACCTCAAAAAAGAATTTCCCTGGATGGATTGTGCCAAATCAGTTCTGTTATACTCACAGACATTATTCTAACAGTTTTAGAAACTTCAGAGTGTTTTCTATCCAAATCTACTAATTCATTATATGCATATCCTAGCTTCTGGGCCTGAGTAGCAGGCAGTTTACTTTGGGCACGCTTTTCATCCGGACGTGAAAATACTACCCCCTATCTCAGAGAGGTTTTAAGAACACTTCCTAATGTTGAGTTGCACCCCTCCTCCCCCTTTTGCTCTCAGAACAGCCTCAATTCGCCAGGAAATGGACTCTACAAGGTGTCGAAAGCGTTCCACAGGGATGCTGGCCTATGTTGATTCCAATGCTTCCCACAGTTGTGTCAAGTTGGCTAGATGTCCTTTGGGAGGTGGACCATTCTTGATACACACGGAAAACTGTTAAGCATGAAAAACCCAGCAGCATGGAAATTCTTGACACAAACTGGTGCGCCTGGCACCTCTGAATGGCACACATGCACAATCCATGTCTTAGTTGTTTCAGGTTTCAAAATCCTTCTTCAACCCGTCTCCTCCCCTTCATCTACACTGATTGAAGTGGATTTAACAACTGACATCAATAAGGATCATAGATTTCACCTGGATTCACCTGGTCCATCTATGTCATGGAAAGCCTACTAGAAAAGCTAAATTCCTTCTATGCTCACTTTGAGGCAAGCAACACTGAACCATGCATTAGAGCACCAGCTATTCCAGACGGCTGTGTGATCACTCTCTCCATAACCGATGTGAGTAAGAAATTTAAACAGGTTAACATTCACAAGGCCGCACGGCCAGAAGGATTACCAGGATGCGTACTCAGAGCATTTTCAACCTCTCCCTGACCCAGACTAGCAGACTACCATAGTCCTTGTGCCCAAGAACGCTAAGGTAACTTGTCTAAATGACTATCACTCTGTAGCACTCACATTTGTAGCCATGAAATGCTTTGAAAGACTGGTCATGGTTCACATCAACGCCATCATCCCAGACATCCTGAACCCACTTCAATTTGCGTACCACCCCAACAGATCAACAGATGAAGCAATCTCTATTGCACTCCACACTGCCCTTTCCCACCTGGACAAGAGGAACACCTATGTGAGAATGCTGTTCATTGATTAAAGCTCAGCGTTCAAAACCATAGGGCTCTCCAAGCTCATCAATAACCTAAGACCCTCGGACTGAACATCTCCCTCTGTAACTGGATCCTGGACTTCTTGACAGGCCACCCCCGGGTCAGTAACAGATCCGCCACGCTGACCCTCAACACGGGGCCCCTCAGGGGTGCATGCTTAGTCCCTTCCTGTACTCCCTGTTTACCCCCGACTGCGTGACCAGGCATGACTCCAACACCATAATTATGTTTGCTGACGACTGACGACGACAGCTTATAGGGGAGGAAGTCAGAGACCTGGGAGTTTGGTGCAAGGACAACAACCTCTCCCTTAATGTCAGCAAGACAAAGGAGCTGATCGTGGACTACAAAAAACTGAGGCCAAGCACGCCCCCATTCACATTGACGGGGCTGTAGTGGGGTTGTAGCGGGTCGAGAGCTTCAAGTTCCTTGGTGTACACATCCCTAAGGATCTATTATGGTCCACAAACACCAACACAGTCGTGAAGAGGGCATGACAACGTCTCTTCCCCCTCAGGAGGCTGAAAAGATTTGGCATGGGCCCTGGCTGCATCACCGCTTGATATGGCAACTGCTTGGCATCCGACKGCAAGGCAATATAGCGGATAATGCGTACGGCCTAGTACATCACTGGGGCCGAGCTSCCTGCCATCCAGGACCTCTATACGAGGCGGTGTCAGAGGAAGGCCCTAAAAATTGTCAAAGACTTCCACCCAAGTCATAAACTGTTCTGCTACCGCACGGCAAGCGGTACCAATGCACCAAGTTCGGAACCTACAGGACCCTAAACAAGTCATAAGACTGCTAAATAGTTAGTTAAATAGTTTACCAAATAGCTACCCTGACTATCTGCATTGACCCTTTTGGCACTAACTTTAAACACGCTACTGCTACTGTTTATTATCTGTCACTTTATTCCTAGTTATATGTACTTAACTACCTCGTATCCCTGCACATTAACTCGGTATTGGTAACATGTGTACAGTGTATAGACAAGTTATCGTTACTCATTGTGTATTTATTATTACTTTTATTATTGTGTTTTACTTTCTATTATTTCTCGATCTTATTTCTCTCTGCATTGTTGAGAAGGGCCGTGAGGAAGTAAGCATTTCACTGTGGTTTACAAAGCATGTGACAAATAAAATACAATTTGATTTGATTTGAACGAGAATCACATCAGGCAGGTTCACATTGCTGCCCGACCTGCCATGTCCTATTTAGAGCCTGAATGGCGGCTGATACGAGCACAGTTGCTGGCTCAGCTGTAGAGAGTTAGTTGGCTGGCTATAAAGAGATACCACAGCGAGAGAGGAAGAGAGCAGGGTGGATCACCTTTGTGCAGCTCCTTGCGGTAAAGCCAACTGCAGGAGACGTCATCTGGATTGGCCGAGACCAGCAAGGGAAGGATGGCTGTCTCATCTTCCACTACCTGTATCTTCTGGGGATGTTCAGGGCTGAACTCTGGGGGATCTGACACACACACACACACACAAAGGGAGAAAAACATACAAACCCAGACACAAAGAAACCATGTCAGCCATGAAAGGCGACAGCAGTGCAAATGAAAGAAAAACCTGTAGAGAAGCGGCGTCCACCAATATCACAAAAACACTGAATTCACACAGGAGGCCGGGGTGAGAGGGAGGGAGAGAGAGAGGTAGGTAGAGACTGAGGGCGGGAGGGAGGTTCGGGAGGGAGGAAGGGAGAGGGACAGGCATAAAAACAGCGAGTGACAGTAGTGTTGTCCAACAGCAGCTGCACACAAACACACAGTGACATTCCTTCATGCTCGCAAGGAGCAGCAGGCTTTGAAGAGCTGGCTGGCTACAGCCTGTGAAACAGCATCAAAGAATAACATGGCTGTGCTGCAAAGCACACACACAATTAGAACAACACTGCCATAGAGCCTGACTAACCCACAGTCACAACAAAGGAATACAGTAACACACACTCATACACACTCATACACACTCATACACACACACACACACACACACACACAGAACAGCACAAACATACACAAACAAAACTGCCTGCCATGCACACTATCYTGTCACATTACCATCATGCTTCAAGCCTCACACACACCAGCACAAACTTTCTTTCTCTCCTACTCATAACTGTGCACACACATTTTCAATACTTTATTTGGATCCCAGTGAAACAAATTAAGCATTCACAGTGAAACAAATAAAGTATTCAAAAGCTGTGTATAACAAACAGAGAGAAATAGACATGTATACAACCCACCACTCACAGAGGACATTGAGCTTGTAAAAGGTGTTGACTCCCTCAGACAGCAGAGAGCTGTAGGCCTGACAGGTGATCCTCTGGCCATGGTGCTGGGAGGACAGGGGGAGGGACAAAGTACTGCTTACTGGCACATCGCCAAATGTTGTGTTCCTAGGAGCCTGATCCACTCCTTTCAGTCTGGGAGAGGGAGAGATGAGAGGAAAACATTTGGTGGGTCTATTTTGAACATTCGATAAATCCGTGGCCAGGTTGCAGTTTTAATTAATTAAATAAAAAATTCACATTTTTTTCTGTGCTTTGACAGTTGATTAATTTATTCTGTGGTGTGTGTGTGCCATCAGAGCGGCACTGAGACAGGCTGCTTGCACAGACCGCTCACAGTGGTGCTGAGGAAAACGTCAGAGAATGATAGAGGCCTCTAGTGGCCAAATGGCCATTTTATCATGGGCAGCATCATTGAGGGCTTCCACCATGCTTCCGCCATTTTAAAGTAGTCAAAGTAGTCAACTGGGTGGGGATTCCTATGGGTTGTAGCCTCAGTGGCGGTGCCCACGCTGTCACAGATCCTAGAATGGCACAGATATAAAGATTAAACCTATTAAAACGCATTATCCTCTCCTGCTTTCCCACTCCTTGCTCTTCCCCTCATGTGACTTTCACTCACTACTCACCGTTCTTACCTGAGCTAGCTAGCTAACTAACTTATACACGTAATGGCAGCATTTGATAACACAATTAATGCAAGTGTAAAGCCAACTCATGGAAAACAGTTCACAAGTGAAGTTACAATTATGTTAACAGGATATTGTTGACGTTAGCCTATGGATGGATTTTGACTTAGCATGCAAGTCTGTGTTGATGAGGGAAGACCAAAACAGGCCTCTCGTCGAGCAGGTAGAACAAGGCTTTTCAAAACTCAGTTAGGCCTATTGCTTGCCAGAGTAGGCTACAACTTGCTTTGGTCTTTTCAAATGGCTGCATGCAATCACGTAATTCTTTGAATAGGCTATGGCAATGGGATAGGCTACTACTGTCTATAGGCCTATATGCCCTACGCCTACTACTAGTAATAACAATGAAATCAATTGATATGATCTGGCAATTTGCGGGTGGGTTTTGGTACAAATTACGGGCCGGGTTGCGGCAGCTCTCTGTCCTGATTGGCGGGTTACGGTGCAGACGCGGTATTGTGGCAGGTGCAGACCGGGTGCGGTTTGCAAAAAATGTACCTGCACAAGACTGTAGTCTAGGGTCTCCATTGACTCCTCCATGGCCCACAGACTGGCTCCCCTTTAACCTGCCCTCCCCTCACCTGGTTGGGCGCAGGCTCCAGGAGATGTTGGCCTGGGGGTTGCTGCTCCCAGACAGGCAGTCCAGACTGATGTTTTGGTCCCGACGCAGCTCTTTCTGCTTGGCTATGATTGTCACACTCACTGCAGGGACTGGGGAGGGGTGGAGGGGTAGAGGAGAGGGGACAAGACACCACTATCAACATACTGAGGCTGCTGATTACGTGTCTTTGTAGCATAACTTTAGGCTATATCTTGAATGTACCTATCATCTTGAATGTACCTATCATCTTGAATGTACCTACCATCTTGAATCCATCTATCATCTTGAATGTACCTATCATCTTGAATCCACCTGTCATCTTGAATCTACCTATCATCTTGAATCCACCTATCATCTTGAATCCACCTATCATCGTGAATCCACCTATCATCTTGAATCCACCTATCATCTTGAATGTACCTATCATCTTGAATATACCTAATGCTTTCCTCCTCTATTAGTCAGAGCCATAAAGGCCGGTATTAATCCACTCATGCCCAGAGCCTGGTCTGTAGGTCTGTAAGACTCACACTGGACCATGAGTTTGACAGAGGCGTTGAGGACCATCTAGGCCTTATTGGTGGCATTACAGTGGTAGGTAGCCATGTTGTCACTTGGCTGGAGGCGCAAAACCAGTTCTTTGGACACGCCTTTATCAGAGAGCACCTGTTTGGGGTAGTCTAATAAAACCTTACCATCCTGCGGTGTGGAGAGGAGAGGAGAGAATGGAGGACATGGTACTGTACAGACAGAGAGTGTTAAAACTTTTTAGGGATAGGGGGCAGCATTTTCACTTTTGGATGAATTGGTGCCCAAATTGAACGGCCTCCTACTCTGTCCCAGATGATAATATATGCATATTATTATTACTATTGGATAGAAAACACTCTGAAGTTTCWAAAAATGTTTGAATTATGTCTGTGAGTATAACAGGAAGTGAAAATTCTGAAAAGTGTCGATGTGAAAGTCATCGCCTATTGAAATCCCTGTAATTTATGGATCTGTTTGCACTTCATACGTCTTCCACTAGATGTCAACAGTCAGTAGAACGTGGAATGAAGCCTCTAGTGTGATGTGGGGCCAGATGGGAGCTATTTGAGTCACTGGTCTGGCAGATTGCCAGTTCCTGGGATGTTAATGTGTGCCATTACTTTTACAGACATGAAGAAATGCTCCGGTTGGGACGTTATTGGATATATATGATAACAACATCCTGAAGATTGATTCTCAACTAAGTTTGACCAGTTTATTCGACGTGTAATATAACTTTTTTAAGTTTTCGTCCAACGTTTGCCTTTACTTGCGCCAGTGTTTGGACACGTGTACTACACATGCTAGCTAAAGTTGCTAATTCGACATAAGTAATGGACATTATCGAACAAAACAACGATTTATTGTGGAACTAGGATTCCTGGCACTGCATTCTGATGAAAGATCATCAAAGGTAAGGGAATATTTATGATGTAATTTCGTATTTCTGTTGACTCCAACATGGCGGAGAAATGTTGTTTCTATCTGAGCGCCGTCTCAGATTATTGCATGGTATGCTTTTTCCTAAAGTTTAAAAAAAATCTGACACAGCGGTTGCATTAAGAACCAGTGTATCTTTAATTATATGTAAAACATGTATCTTCATCAAAGTTTATCATGAGTATTTCTGTTATTTGACGTGGCTCTCTGTAATTACTTTCGCTATTTTGGAGCCATTTCTGAACATGGCGCTAATGTAAACCGAGATTTGTGGATATAAATATGCACATTATCGAACAAAACATAAATGTATTGTGTAACATGATGTCATATGAGTGTCATCTGATGAAGATGTTCAAAGGTTAGTGATTCATTTTATCTCTATTTCTGTTTTTTGTGAAAGCTATCTTTGGCTGGGAAAAATGGCTGTGTGTTTTTTGGATTTGGTGGTGATCTAACATAAATATACACTGCTCAAAAAAATAAAGGGAACATTAAAATAAACACATCCTAGATCTGAATGAATGAAATATTCTTATTAAATACTTTTTCTTTACATGTTGAATGTGCTGACAACAAAATCACACAAAAATGATCAATGGAAATCAAATTTATCAACCCATGGAGGTCTGGATTTGGAGTCACACTCAAAATAAAGTGGAAAACCACACTACAGGCTGATCCAACTTTGATATAATGTCCTTAAAACAAGTCAAAATGAGGCTCAGTAGTGTGTGTGGCCTCCACGTGCCTGTATGACCTCCCTACAATGCCTGGGCATGCTGCTGATCGAGGTGGCGGATGGTCTCCTGAGGGATCTCCTCCCAGACCTGGACTAAAGCATCCGCCAACTCCTGGACAGTCTGTGGTGCAACGTGGCGTTGGTGGATGGAGCAAGACATGATGTCCCAAATGTGCTCAATTGGATTCAGGTCTGGGAACGGGCGGGCCAGTCCATAGCATCAATGCCTTCCTCTTGCAGGAACTGCTGACACACTCAGCCACATGAGGTCTAGCATTGTCTTGCATTAGGAGGAACCCAGGGCCAACCGCACAGCATATGGTCTCACAAGGGGTCTGAGGATCTCATCTCGGTACCTAATGGCAGTCAGGCTACCTCTGGCGAGCACAAAGAAATGCCTCCCCACACCATGACTGACCCACCGCCAAACCGGTCATGCTGGAGGATGTTGCAGGCAGCAGAACGTTCTCCACGGCGTCTCCAGACTCTGCCACGTCTGTCACATGTGCTCAGTGTGAACCTGCTTTAATCTGTGAAGAGCACAGGGCGCCAGTGGCGAATTTGCCAATCTTGGTGTTCTCTGGCAAATGCCAAACATCCTGCACGGTGTTGGCTGTAAGCACAACCCCACCTGTGGACGTCGGGCCCTCATACCACCCTCATGGAGTCTATTTCTGACCGTTTGAGCAGACACATGCACATTTGTGGCCTGCTGGAGGTCATTTTGCAGGGCTCTGGCAGTGCTCCTCCTGCTCGTCCTTGCACAAAGGCGGAGGTAGCGGTCCTGCTGCTGGGTTGTTGCCCTCCTACGGCCTCCTCCACGTCTCCTGATGTACTGGCCTGTCTCCTGGTAGCGCCTCCATGCTCTGGACACTACGCTGACAGACACAGCAAACCTTCTTGCCACAGCTCGCATTGATGTGCCATCCTGGATGAGCTGCACTACCTGAGCCACTTGTGTGGGTTGTAGACTCCGTCTCATGCTACCACTAGAGTGAAAGCACCGCCAGCATTCAAGTGACCAAAACATCAGCCAGGAAGCATAGGAACTGAGAAGTGGTCACCACCTGCAGAACCACTCCTTCATTGGGGGTGTTTTGCTAATTGCCTATAATTTCCACCTGTTGTCTATTCCATTTGCACAACAGCATGTGAAATTTATTGTCAATCAGTGTTGCTTCTGAAGTGGACAGTTTGATTTCACAGAAGTGTGATTGACTTGGAG
The DNA here is from genome assembly GCF_002910315.2 of Salvelinus sp. IW2-2015. Lineage (NCBI taxonomy): Eukaryota > Metazoa > Chordata > Actinopteri > Salmoniformes > Salmonidae > Salvelinus > Salvelinus sp. IW2-2015. The sequence goes on along the minus strand of NC_036874.1, from coordinate 2,823,940 downwards.
TTACATTGTGTTGTTTAAGTGTTCCCTTTATTTTTTTGAGCAGTGTATGTTGTGTTTTCGCTGTAAAACATTTAAAAAATCGGACACGATGGGTAGATTAACAAGATGTTTATCTTTCATTTGCTGCATTGGACTTGTTAATGTGTGAAAGTTAAATATTTCCCAAAAATATTTCTGAATTTTGCGCGCTGCTTTTTCAGCGGAATGTTGGGGGGGGGGGTTCCGCTAGCGGAACGCGTGTCCTAGAAAGGCTAAATGCTACAACCTGTTACAACTTAAACAATCAAAATGTATGCTGTCATACAATACACACATGTACACACCTTGTACCAGTTGAGGGTTCCTTTGGGGCTTCCCCCACTAGAGAAGCAGATGAAGGTATGATGGTCCCTGAGCTCAGAGGAACCTCTGGGGGAGGGGCTTCTATCCACACCTTCTGAGGAGGGTCTGAGAGGGGAGGGGGGAGGAGGAGAGATATATATATGGGTGAAGGGGAGGGAGTTACAGAGAAGAAGGGGGAGAGAGAGAGAGGGGAGTGTGTAAGGGAGAGAGAGACTGGGGAGGGAGAGAAAGAGAGAGAGAGAGGAGGGAGAGGGCGGGAAAGAGTGACACATTGCTATTGTTTGGGATTGGGATTGTTACTGTACAATGCATAGTTATGTTCTGGTTGGGCAAAGTTTGTTCAAGGTTGTACTTGTTATTGTCATTCAATAGAGATTCACAACAACCATTAGGGTTATAGGGTTGTTGTTGTCATAGTTCTATCCAGAGACCCACAGAAAACAATGAGGTTGGTGGACTGGCTCTTGGAGAAGCATGTGCCCTTGTTGAAGGTCTCACAGGTGAGGGGCAGCCCGTTCTCCTCCCGAGAGACAACATGGGTCAGGTTAGACATGGTTCTCTTCCCCCCGTGGTCTCCCTGGCGACAGGAAAGGACACGTGACAACGTCAGGAAGAGACAGGAAGCTAGTGTCCCTGAACATTTTCCTTGGAGATAAATACACAGTAAGCTGCTCACAGGAAATACAATAATAATACTGTTTTGATGATGGAAATTAGCTTTGTGGCTCTCTAACTCTTGTGCTCTACTTACATTGTGCCTGGTCCCTGATAATAAACAAACAAATAAATCACATTCATATGCGTCTACCTGCTGGCAAAACCCATAATACATTGAATCAAACACCCATTTGCTCCTGTATGATGCTAGTCATGTCTGTTTTGCACCCTGGGTTTTAGTCTTTTATTGAGATGATTAGTGCAAAAGCCTTTTCCAGAGAGAAACAGACACAAGAAGGAACGCGTTCACAAAGAACCACCACTGATGTGTCAGTCTTTATTAACCCTCAGACATATTCAGGCACATTAAAGCTGGATAGAATGCAGCTGTAAATGCTAGATCAAATTAAAAGTATTTCTCCAAATGAACAAAGAGCCGGGATAATGGTTCTCTCAACTCCCATGTCAGCTTTTATTCACTTTTATCTCATTAACATACTCAAAAGCCGAGAGAGAAGAATACAGGGACACTTTTTGAGGCTTCACTCATTGGCAACGCCTTTTGTAGCATTTTTTTTAAATGTTTTTTTTTTATGTCAGTTGAGAACAAGTTCTCATTTACAACTGCGACCTGGCCAAGATAAAGCAAAGCAGTGTGACAAAAACAACACAGAGTTACACATGGGATAAACAAACGTACAGTCAATAACACAATAGAAAAGTCTATATACAGTGTGTGCAAATGTAGTAAGATTAGGGAGGTAAGGCAATAAATAGGCCATAGTGGCGAAATAATTACAATTTAGCAATTAAACACTGGAGTTATAGATGTACAGAAGATGAATGTGCAAGTAGAGATACTGGAGTGCAAAGGAGCAAAATTAAATAACAATATGGGGATGAGGTAGTTGGGTGGGCTATTTACAGATGGGAAATGTACAGGTACAATGATCGGTAAGCTGCTCTGACAGCTGGTGCTTAAAGTTAGTGAGGGAGATATAAGACTCCAGCTTCAGTGATTTTTGCAATTCGTTCCAGTCACTGGCAGCAGAGAACTGTACGGAAAGGCGGCCAAATGAGGAGTTGGCTTTGGGGTTGACCAGTGAAATATACCTGCTGGAGCGCGTGCTACAGGRGGGTGCTGCTATGGTGACCAGGGAGCTGAGATAAGGCGGGGCTTTACCTAGCAAAGACTTATAGATGACCTGGAGCCAGTGGGTTTGGTGACGAATATGAAACGAGGGCCAGCCAACGAGAGCATACAGGTCGCAGTAGCGAGTAGTACATAGGGCTTTGGTGACAAAACGGATGGCACTGTGATAGACTACATCCAATTTGGTGAGTAGAGTGTTGGAGGCTATTTTGTAAATGACATCGCCGAAGTCAAGGCTTGGTAGGATAGTCAGTTTTACGAGGGTATGTTTGGCAGCATGAGTGAAGGATGCTTTGTTGCGAAATAGGAAGCCGATTCTAGATTTAATTTTGGATTGGAGATGCTTAATGTGAGTCGGGAAGGAGAGTTTACAGTCTAGCCAGACACCTAGGTATTTGTAGTTGTCCACATATTCTAAGTCAGAACCGTTCAGAGTAGTGATGCTAGACGGGCAGGCGGGTGCGGGCTGCGATCGGTTGAAGAGCATGCATTTAGTTTTACTTGCATTTAAGAGCAGTTGGAGGCCACGGAAGGAGTGTTGTATGGCATTGAAGCTCGTCTGGAGGTTTGTTAACACAGTGTCCAAAGAAGGGCCAGAAGTATACAGAATGGAGTCGTCAGCATAGAGGTGGATCATAGAATCACCAGCAACAAGAGCGACATCATTGATGTATACAGAGAAAAGAGTTGGCCCAAGAATTGAACCCTGTGGCACCCCCATTGAGACTGCCAGAGGTCCGGACAACAGGCCCTCCGATTTGACACACTGAACTCAATCTGAGAAGTAGTTGGTGAACCAGGCGAAGCAGTCATTTGAGAAACCAAGGCTGTTGAGTCTGCCGATAAGAATGCMGTGATTGACAGAGTCGAAAGCCTTGTCCAGGTCGATGAAGATGGCTGCACAGTATTGTCTTTTATCGATCGTCGTTATGATGTCGTTTAGGACCTTGAGCGTGGCTGAGATGCTCACATGACCAGCTCAGAAACCAGATTGCATAGCAGAGAAAGTACGGTGGGATTCAAAATGGTCGGTGATCTGTTTGTTAACTTGGCTTTCGAAGGCTTTAAGGTGGTTTAGGTTAGGGTAGATATAGGTCTATAACAGTTTGGGTCTAGAGTGTCTCCCCCTTTAGGGATCTCAGACGATACGAAAGAGAGGTTGAACAGTCTAGCAATAGGTGTTGCAACAATTGCTGCAGAMAATTTTAGAAAGAGAGGGTCCAGATTGTCTATCCCAGCTGATTTGTAGGGGTCCAGATTTTGCAGCTCTTTCAGAACATCAGCTATCTGGATTTGGGTGAAGGAAAAAGGGAAAGTTTCTGTGGGGGGTGCAGAGCTGTTGACCGAGGTAGAGGTAGCCAGGTGGAAAGCATGGCCAGCCGTAGAAAAATGCTTATTGAAATTCTCGATTATCGCAGATTTATCAGTGGTGACAGTGCTTCCTAGCCTCAGTGCAGTGGGCAGCTGGAAGGAGGTGCTCTTATTCTCCATGGGCTTTACAGTGTCCCAGAACTTTTTGGAGTTTGTGCTACAGGATGCAAATTTCTTTTTGAAAAAGCTAGCTTTTGCTTTCCTAACTGACTGTGTGTATTGGTTCCTATCTTCCCTGAAAAGTTGCATATCGCGGGGGCTATTCGATGCTAATGCAGTACGCCACAGGATGTTTTTGTGCGGTCAAGGGCAGTCAGGTTTGGAGTGAACCAAGGGCTATATCTGTTCTTAGTTCTACATTTTTTAAATGGGGCATGCTCATTTAAGATGGTGAGGAAAGCACTTTTTAAGAATAACAAGGCATCCTCTACTGACGGAATGAGGTCAATTTCCTTCCAGGATACCCGGGCCAGGTCGATTGGAAAGGCCTGCTCGCTGAAGTGTTTTAGGGAGCGTTTGACAGTGATGAGGGGTGGTCGTTTGACTGAGGACCCATTACGGATGCGGGCAATGAGGTAGTGATCGCTGAGATCCTGGTTGAAGACAGCAGAGGTGTATTTAGATGTCAGGATGTTATCTATGAGGGTGCCCGTGTTTACGGATTTAGGGTTGTACCTGGTATGCTCCATGATAATTTCTGTGAGATTGAGGGCATCTAGCTTAGATTGTAGGATGCCGGGGTGCATATCTTAAGCATATCCTAATATAGACTGAGTAGTGGGTCTTTGTTCAGAGCGGAGAGAGAATGAAGAACTGATACAACGTGGTCAAGGTGGAAACTCTACACGGGGAAGAATAATATGTGTTCTTTCAGAATCTAAGGCTTCTCTCACAGATGCTTGTCATTGGGCACTCGAGATGTACAAATCGGACTGTCTGAGTGTGTATTGACCTCTGAGGTGTAGTTTCAAAGGTAATTTTCAATACAATTTAAGATACATAAAGAAGCCACAGCAGGCAACCAATACATGTACCGAAATGACAGATGGTTATACACAAAAAATCTAAGAGTTGTTTCCGTTGTGGTCCTCTATTGGTAGGCAAAGGCACTATAAAGGGAAACCTAGCCGTGAACTGCCCAGGTACACGAGTCGCCCAGGAACGCGAGCCTACCAGACGAGCTAAATGCCTTTTAAAATAATTTGTATTGTCGTTTTTATTGTTTCCTTTTACGATATAACAACAATGCACCCAGACTCCCCGCCATGCCACAGCCCCACTCCAAGACGGACCAAATAAAAAACAATGTTGCAACGTAACTAAATGCGGAAAACTCAGGGGGCGTGAACACCCCCCAAACGCACCGCACACACAAAATAGAAAAGAAAACAAACTTTTCATTTTTCACCCAAACCCCCCCCCCCCATAACAACTATTACAACAAAAGGAACATTTAAATAATAATTATAATTATAATAAAATAAATCCCTACCCCAACCAGTCATCTATGTATGTCTGTAGTCTATCAGGCCATTACATATTGTTTTCACTTTCTATCTCGAGTTTACCATTCATTTTATAAATCAATCTTTCATATGAAGCTGTTTCTGCCAAGGCCACATACCATTCCTTAAAAGAGGGAGGATCCTTCTGGGAATTTGTTGTTGTTTTGTTCTACCTTAAGCAAACAATCTCTAAGCTGGAGATACCTCCAAAAGTCTTGTTTCTGTAAATTATTCTTGGACCTTAGCTCTTCAAAAGAGGTAAAAGTGTTTTCTTGATACAGACAACCAATATTCTTTATCCCCTTTCTATACCAATCTTTCCAGAAAACCATGTGTCCATCTTTTTTCAATTTAGGGTTGTTAAATAACGAAGCATAGCTTATCAAGAAAAGTGAAGATCTCTCTCTCTCTCTCTCTTATGAATCTGGCTCCATATATTTTTAGTATGAGACATTATTGGATTCTGGGGTCCCACCTTTTGTTGACTCAAATAATGTGATGCTCCGAATGGGGCGTTAAGTTCCTCTTCCATGTCCACCCAGATTGGCCTAGTCYKGTTCTCAACAAAGAGAGAGTCTATTTGGGAAGCTACAAAGGATACTTGACACAATTGCATGTTAGGGAGCTTTATTCCTCCCTTCTCAGTCTTTGCCTGTAATATAACTAGTTTCATCCTGGCCTTTTTACCGGCCCAAACAAACTCAGTAATAKTTTTGTCTATGGGATTTAAAAGTATAGACAGGTATGAATAGTGGTAACATGCTGATGACGTAATTCAGTTTAGGAGCTATGACCATCTTTATAACCTATATCCTACCCCATAATGAGATTTGCAGTGTATCCCAGCTCTTAAACTGGAGTTAAATTTTGTTCAATAGTGGGTCAAGATTTTCATAAATCATGTTCTCCAGACCAGGATTTAACACCATCCCAGGTACCTCAAGTTTTTAGGGACCCATTGAAACCTCCAGCTGAGGAGGTCATTTCTCAGACAACGTTTTGATACAGATATTGCTTCAGATTTGGTCCAGTTTACTTTATAGCCCGATATCTCTGAGAATGCATTTACAAGGTCCATTAAAGGCAGTATGGAGAGTTGGAGGTCTGATATTATTAGTAATATGTCGTCTGCATAAAGCAGTAGTTTATTCTCCCTACCTCCCATATTAATCCCTTTGATTGACTGACGCAGCCTAATGGCTTTGGCTAATGGTTCTAATGCTATAATAAATAGGAGGGGCGAGAGACAGTCACCTTGTTTCGTGCCTCGTCCTACAGAAAATGGAGATGATCGTAGTCCGTTAGTGAATACTGTGGATTTGGTGTCATTGTACAGAAGTTTAATAATATTTTGAAAGCCCTGTCCAAATCCAAATGTATTTATAGTATAATGCAGATAGCCCTCCATATCAAAGGCTTTCTCTGCATCTAGGGATAAGGCTGCCACTGAAGTATCCAAATATTTTGCCTTCCAGATGACATGCAATAGGCGTCTAAGATTATCAGATGAAGTTCTGCCTTTCACAAATCCCCCCTGATCTGGATTTATGATTTTCTTAATGATATGATTCACCTTCATAGCCAGAATTTTTGTAAACAATTTTCTATCACAATATATCAAAGAAATTGGATGATAGCTCCCACACCCATGGGGATCCTTTCCCTTTCTGAGGAATAGGGTGATTACTGCATCACTCATAGAAGGTGGGATCTCACCTGTGTCAATTGATGTGTTAAATGTTTTCAATATTTCTGGGCTAAGCTGCTCTGCAAACCTTTTATAGAAATCACTGGGTATCCCATCCAACCCTGAGGTTTTACCACTGGGTGCTTGTCTTGTAGTTTCGATCAATTRCTCCAAAGTAATAGGGCGGTCGAGCCAGATCTTGTCTTCCTCTGTTAATTTAGGAAGGTTTAGATTCTGAAAGAATACCTCTGCTTTTTAAGGACCGTCTGAAGTATAAAGTTCCTGATAGAAGTCTCCAAATACATTGTTTATTTCTTTATGATTGGTAATTAGCTTGCCTGTCTTATTTCTGATTCCACCTATTTGCCAATCTGTTTCTCTAGCTTTCAATTGACTGGCCAACAATTTTCCTGCCTTTTCACCAGATTCGTACCATCTCTGCTTCAGCCTGTACAGGGAATATTCCGCTTTTTTACTGAATAAAATATTCAGCTCGTATTTGGTTTTCGTCAGATTTACCAGATAAATGTTGATAGGATTTGACCAATAGTCCCTCTCCAGCATTTGAAGCTCTGTTTCAAGTTTATACATTTTCTGTTTATCTAGTTTGTTAATAATAGTAGCGGATTGTTGTATCATTACTCCGCGTATGTACGCTTTAAAAGCTTCCAAGACATCACCTGTTTCGCACTATTGTTGTTTGTTTCAAATACTATCGTAATGTATGTTTTAAGGAATTCACAAAACACCTTGTCCTGTAAGAGGCTGGTGTTCATTCGCTAATATTTACAATTTTCTCTTTCTTCTCCTATTCCAACAGTCAGATCAATGGTTGCATGATCTGTTATAGCCATCGTGCCTGTAACGGCAGCCTTCCTCCTCTTCGTCTGAAGAGGTGTAGCAGGGATCGGACCAAGACGCAGCGTAGTTGGTGCTCAACATATTTAATAATACGAACTGTGAACACTACAACAATACAAAAATAACAAAATGTGGCAAACCGATACAGTCCTAGCTGGTGCAGAGAAAACACAGAGACAGGAAACAACCACCCACAAACCCSAACACAAAACAAGCCACCTATATATGATTCCCAATCAGAGACAACACAAAACACCTGCCTCTGATTGAGAACCATATTAGGCCAAACATAGAAACAGACAAACTAGACACACAACATAGAATGCCCACCCAGCCCAGCGCACCTCAGGGCGAGTGCGGGGAGAAGGAACAGTGCGTACAGGGCTCTGGATACGCACAGTAAGCTTGGTGCGTGGTGCCGGAACTGGTGGTACCGGGCTGGAGACACGCACCACAGGGAGAGTGCGTGGAGGAGGAACAGAGTTCTGGAGACACACAGGAAGCCTGGTGCGTGGTGTAGGCACTGGTGTTACTGGGCTGGGGCGAGGAGGTGGCGCATGATATACCGGACCGTGAATACACATCTAGATGTGTATAAGAGACAGGATCCACACAGGTCGAGAGAAAGATTTGAGGTGAGAGGGCACGCACCTCAGGGCGAGTGCGGGGAGAAGGAACAGTGCGTACAGGGCTCTGGATACGCACAGTAAGCTTGGTGCGTGGTGCCGGAACTGGTGGTACCGGGCTGGTACCGAGGAGGAACAGAGTTCTGGAGACACACAGGAAGCCTGGTGCGTGGTGTAGGCACTGGTGTTACTGGGCTGGGGCGAGGAGGTGGCGCATGATATACCGGACCGTGAAGGCGTACAGGAGCTCTTAAGCACAGAGCCTGCCCAACCTTACCTGGTTCAATGCTTCCCGTAGCCAGGCCAGTGCGGCGAGGTTTTTGCCTGCCTCAATAACGACACCTTTTGCCTATACCCTACCTGTACTTTAGCCTATCGGATTTCCTGTTATCTACCTATTGCCTGATCTCCCGGACTACATTACTAGCCTTTTCTCTGCCTGTACTGTTGCCCTTTTGGACCCCTGTGTATGACCTTCTGCCTGCCCCTGGACCCGGCTACCTGCCTCCTCCTGTGGTCCTTTACAATAAACACCTGCTGCACCCTGTGCTTGAAACCAGCTCTCTGTCTCCCCTTGTGTTCATTACAATTTGGGGCATAAATATTTCCCAATATTACATTTTGTCCTGAAATCTTTACAAGTAAAATCAAGTTTCGTCCCTCTTTGTCCTTAAACTCTTTTTCCACTTGAACATGTATACCTTTGGAAAATAGAATAGAATAGAAACACCTATTTTTTGGGGTTGAATGTATTATGGTAAGCACTACCCACCCATCTGTCTCCCACCCTAGGAGTATCTGTTTCCAGCAGGTGGTTCTTGGAGCATAATCACATCTGAGTGCACCCACTGTATGTTTTTTTTCAGCCACATCTTTGCTAACTTTTGCAATTTTCTCTTCAAGATTTTTGTTCAATTTGCGAATCTCATTTAGAACTGGGTCATCAGGTTGTTCTTTTCTGCCATTTTCCTTGCTAGCTGAAGGTAGAGACAACATTTTCATGTTTTTCATCAAAGTGTGCTTACGTGCGTTTCCAAGTCGTTTTTCCATGTAACCGATATTTTGGACAGTTAGTTAACAAAATGTGTAACTAGGCGTTGAATAATTAGTTAAATATAGTTGGAGCTACACAGCCTCTTTAGTTAGCTGCTGCTCCTCGCCACATTGTCGCCGGAACACAGCTAAATGCTTTTTATGCTCGTTTCGAGGCAAGCAACACTGAAGCATGCATGAGAGCACCATCTGTTCCGGACGACTGTGTGATCACGCTCTCAATGTGAGCAGGACTTTTAAACAGGTCAACATTCACAAAGCCGCTGAGCCAGACGGATTACCAGGACGTGTACTCAAAGCAACTGGAAGTGTCTTCAATAATATTTTCAACCTCTCCCTGACAGAGTATGTAATAGCTACGTTTCAAACAGACCACCATAGTCCCTGTGCCAAAGAAAGCGAAGGTAACCTGCCTAAATGATTACCACCCCGTAGCACTCAAGTCGGTAGCCATGAAGCGCTTTCGAAGGCTGGTCATGGCACACATCAACACCATCATGCCGGAAACCCTAAACCCACTCTAATTCGCATACTGTCCCAACAGAACCACAGATGACGCAATCTCAATCGCACTCCACACTGCCCTTTCCCACCTGGACAAAAGGAACACCTATGTGAGAATTCTGTTCATTGACTACAGCTCAGTGTTCAACACCATAGTACCCACAAAGCTCATCACTAAGCTAAGGACCCTGGGACTAAACACCTCCCTCTGCATCTGGATTCTGGACTTCCTGACGGGCCGCCACCAGGTGGTAAGGATAGGCAACAACACATCTGCCARGCTGATCCTCAACACTGGGGACCCTCAGGGGTGTGTGCTTAATCCCCTCCTGTACTCCCTGTTCACCCATGATTGCGACTCAAACACCATCATTAAGTTTGCTGATGACACAACAGTGTCTCACGACCCCTCCTGTCTCAGCCTCCAGTATTTAAGCTGCAATAGTTTATGTGTCGGGGGGCTAGGGTCAGTCTGTTATATCTGGAGTATTTCTCCTGTCTTATCTGGTGTCCTGTGTGAATTTAAGTATGCTCCCTTTAATTCTCTCTCTTTCTTTTTCTCTCTTTATCTCTCTCTCTTTCTCTTTCTCTCTCTTTCTCTCTCTATTGCTCTCTCTCTTTCTCTTGGATGACCTGAGCCCTAGGACCATGCCTCAGGACTACCTGGCCTGATGACTCCTTGCTGTGCCCAGTCCACCTGGTCATGCTGCTGCTCCAGTTTCAACTGTTTTGCCTGCGGCTATGGAACCCTGACCTGTTCACTGGACGTGCTACCTTGTCCCGGACCTGCTGTTTTCGACTCTCTCTCTCTACCGCACCTGCTGTCTCTAAATCTGAATGATCGGCTATGACATTTACTCCTGAGGTGCTGACCTGTTGCACCCTCTACAACCACTGTGATTATTATTATCTGACCCTGCTGGTCATCTATGAAAGTTTGAACATCTTGGCCATGTTCTGTTATAATCTCCACCCGGCACAGCCAGAAGAGGACTGGCCACCCCTCAGAGCCTGGTTCCTCTCTAGGTTTCTTCCTAGGTTCTGGCCTTTCTAGGGAGTTTTTCCTAGCCACCTTTCTCCTACATCTGCATTGCTTGTTGTTTGGGGTTTACATCGGCTGATGTAAAAAGGGCTTTAGAAATAAATTTGATTTATTTATTTAGTGATTGGTAGGCCAGATCACCGACAAAACATTGAGACAGCCTATAGGGAGGAGGTCAGAGATCAGGTAGTGGGGTGCCAGCACAAAAACCTCTCCCTCAATGTGTACAAGTCAAAGTAGCTGATCGTAGACTATAGGAAAAGGAGTGCCGAACAGGCCCCCATTAACATCGACAGGGCTGAAGTGGAGCCAGTCGAGAGTTTCAAGTTCCTTGCTATCCAAATCACCAACAAACAATTATGGTCCAAACACACCAAGACAGTTGTGAAGAGGGCACGACAACACCTTTTCCCTTCAGGAGACTGAAAAGATTTGGCATAGGTCCTCAGATCCTCAAAAAGTTCTACAGCTGCATCATCGAGAGCATCCTGACCGGTTGCATCACCGCCTGGTATGGCAACTGCTCAGTATCTGACCGTAAGATGCTACATAGGGTAGTGCGTACGGCCCAGTACATCACTGGGGCCAAGCTTCCTGACATCCAGGACCTATATACTAAGCGGTGTCTAAGACTCCAGTCACCCAAGTCATTGACTGTTCTCTCTGCTACCGCACAGCAATCGGTACCGGAGCGCCAAGTCTAGGACCAAAACCTGTATCCCCGCACATTGACTCGGTACTGTTACCCCCTGTGTATAGCCTCATTATTGTTATGTAATTTTCTTGTGTTACTTTAAAAAATGTTTTTACTTTAGTTAATTTAGTTAATATTTTCTTAACTCTATTTCTTGAACTGCATTGTTGGTTAAGGGCTTGTAACTAAGCATTTCCCGGTAAGGTCTACACCTGTTGCATTCTGCGCATGTGACAAAAACGATTTGATTTGATTTGAAGTGGCTGCAGGGCAATACAAGTGACATGGCCACTCTGTGCCATACATGCCATTATACACAATGTCCACATATTTACGTATTTACAAAAAAAGCAGATATGCAGACCTACCAAATCACTCCTCTAGTGCAGAGTGGCTTTACACTTTGCTAGGAGGCTATGTCAACATTAACCAAGCCTTGCGGTAGTGTTTGAACCTAAGACTGGCAGAAACAGTTTTTATCTCAGCCGGGAGTTTGTTCCACTCTACCACTGTCGTTTTGAACAGTTCTGCTCTTGAATCGACATGGCACAAAATCTGTGGCACTGCCTCTCGTGGCGTAGGAATGAGAGTCCCTAACGGTAGTAAGATAGTTCTTTAGATGCTGGGAGACTGTACACTGAGGCCAATCTCAGCTTCAATTGATAGCCACTGTAGTTCACTGAGCTAAGAAGGGACAACATGAGCCTGAGGGCTAAGATTCAGAATGGCCCATTACATTTTATTCTGAGCTGTCTGTAGCTTGTTCTTGAAAAACTTAGGAGAGCTGCTGTACCAGGTAGTACACACCAAAGTGAGGCTGCACTAATGCTGCTGGAAGTGTTTTCTGGAAGCTTCCTTTATCTAGAAATGTGTCTTTCCTGTCCAGAAATGTSACTTTCTGGTTGACCTTGGCAATTACTTTCTGCCCCATGTGCTCTCCTGTAAGGAACCTGTCTGGTTAAGCTCACTCAAATATTTCCTGAGCTATTTCATGCAAGTAGGTTTATAGTGTATGATGCAGCAGTGGCGGATTTAGGTATGGGCGACATGAGCAGCCTGGAGCAGGCGACATGGGCAGCCGCGGGGCAGCCTGGAGCAGGCGACATGGGCAGCCTGGAGCAGGCGACATGGGCAGCCTGGAGCAGGCGACATGGGCAGCCGCGAGCAGGCGACATGGGCAGCCGCGAGCAGGCGACATGGGCAGCCTGGAGCGGCACGTGGCGCCCGCACAAAAAATGGTGACATTTGCGCGATCAGTTTTCTATCGCTCATTTGCATGTCACGTCAATGATATCATGTCACCGTGTGGGGCTGTGGGTCAATTAACCTTGTCGGAGTGGGCGCCCTGATTCTAGTTTGTGAGCTAGGTAGGCTACTGCCTGGGAAGGTCTCCCACTCAGAAGTACGAGATGGGGAGGGGGGGTAATCTATCAAATAGTGCACCTCTAACTTTGTACAGTACTAATGCAATTAGTAAAATCAGTCACACTATGAAATGCTACCAAATAAACCACAATTCATTCATAGTGCTGTGAATATATAGTTTCCAGACATATTGTTGCTTTTTTTCTGGTTTGTGCGAAATTGTTAAGAATAATATAAAACCAGTCTTCACACCACCAAGGTGAATTGGTTTAGTCTTGACTATTGGTTGACAATGTTGGGGGATGGGTAACGTATTGATGCTTGAGTGCCAAATCAACACAAATGGATAAGAAAAGGTCTAAGCCATCAGGTGCCCAGTTTAGGAAAAAGAGGAACGAAGAAGAGGAGAAAGGCGCAAAAGATAAAGGTATGCAGCTATGTCATCTCTTTATGAGTATAATATTATGCATGTAATGAAATAGGCTAGTTTAYCACTTATGTTTGTTAGCCTGTGTTGCTATGTTGCTTGCTATGCTATTACACATAGGGCTACAATATTCCGTTTTCTGTCCAACTAGCTTACATAACGTRGGATATAATTTCACACAGTTRCATCATGATAATGTGTGTAGCCTGCAGCAAAACGATTACAACCTAACTAGCACATTATTGATTTGGTTAACTTTCATTGAGGTGACATCATAAAGGTTTTGTGTGATTGTATTGACTAGGTCCTGAGCTCAGTAATGGGAATTTCCAATGCTGTAGGCTAACTTAAAAGACATCTATATTATGCGATATTTTGTATCTGTTGGAGCGAGTGGTCGCATTTCGCATTTRGCTCCGCAGGTAGTATTACATTTCATTACAGTACAACGGTTTGACTTGTCTGATCTTAGCTAGCTACATAGCCGTCTTTGTATCAAAGATAATTGTGTAGTTTAGAGTAATTATCGTAATTACCGAGGTTAGCTAGTCAGCTATTTTCTAGCTAGCTTCCTAGTCAACACTGCTAGCTAGCCAGCAGCTAGCAGCTAGCCAACATCTACCGTCTACCGAATAGCAGCACTGTAGAAACTATTACATTAGTTTCTACATTACAACGGAACGACTTGATTAGTGTAGTGTTAGCTAGCTACATAGTTGTCTTTGCTGTCTTTGTATCCAAGATAATTGTGTAGTTTAGAGTAATTGTCAAGGTTACCAAGCCAGTTACCGAGGCTACCTAGCCAGCTACATTTTCAAACTAAGTCAACAACGCAGCCACTGCTAGCTAGCCTACTCCACCAGCCAGCAGCACTGTATCATTTTAGTCAATAAGATTTTTTGCAACGTAAGCMTAACTTTCTGAACATTCGAGACGTGTAGTCCACTTGTCATTCCAATCTCCTTTGCATTAGCGTAGCCTCTTCTGTAGCCTGTCAACTATGTGTCTGTCTATCCCTCTGCTCTCCTCTCTGCACAGACCATACAAACGCTTCACACCGCGTGGCCGCCGCCACTCTAACCTGGTGGTCCCAGCGCGCACGACCCACGTGGAGTTCCAGGTCTCCGGCAGCCTCTGGAACTGCCGATCTGCGGCCAACAAGGCAGAGTTCATCTCAGCCTATGCRTCCCTCCAGTCCCTCGACTTCTTGGCACTGACGGAAACATGGATTACCACWGATAACACTGCTACTCCTACTGCTCTCTCCTCGTCTGCCCACGTGTTCTCGCACACCCCGAGAGCTTCTGGTCAGCGGGGTGGTGGCACTGGGATCCTCATCTCTCCCAAATGGACATTCTCTCTCTCTCCCCTGACCCATCTGTCTATCGCCTCCTTTGAATTCCATGCTGTCACAGTTACCAGCCCTTTCAAGCTTAACATCCTTATCATTTATCGCCCCCCAGGTTCCCTTGGAGAGTTCATCAATGAGCTTGACGCCTTGATAAGTTCCTTTCCTGAGGATGGCTCACCTCTCACAGTTCTGGGTGACTTTAACCTCCCCACGTCTACCTTTGACTCATTCCTCTCTGCCTCCTTCTTTCCACTCCTCTCCTCTTTTGACCTCACCCTCTCACCTTCCCCCCCTACTCACAAGGCAGGCAATACGCTTGACCTCATCTTTACTAGATGCTGTTCTTCCACTAATCTCATTGCAACTCCCCTCCAAGTCTCCGACCACTACCTTGTATCCTTTTCCCTCTCGCTCTCATCCAACACTTCCCACACTGCCCCTACTCGGATGGTATCGCGCCGTCCCAACCTTCGCTCTCTCTCCCCGCTACTCTCTCCTCTTCCATCCTATCATCTCTTCCCTCTGCTCAAACCTTCTCCAACCTATCTCCTGATTCTGCCTCCTCAACCCTCCTCTCCTCCCTTTCTGCATCCTTTAACTCTCTATGTCCCCTATCCTCCAGGCCGGCTCGGTCCTCCCCTCCTGCTCCGTGGCTCGACGACTCATTGCGAGCTCACAGAACAGGGCTCCGGGCAGCCGAGCGGAAATGGAGGAAAACTCGCCTCCCTGCGGACCTGGCATCCTTTCACTCCCTCCTCTCTACATTCTCCTCTTCTGTCTCTGCTGCTAAAGCCACTTTCTACCACTCTAAATTCCAAGCATCTGCCTCTAACCCTAGGAAGCTCTTTGCCACCTTCTCCTCCCTCCTGAATCCTCCTCCCCTCCCCCCTCCTCCTCCCTCTCTGCGGATGACTTCGTCAACCATTTTGAAAAGAAGGTCGACGACATCCGATCCTCGTTTGCTAAGTCAAACGACACCGCTGGTTCTGCTCACACTGCCCTACCCTGTGCTTTGACCTCTTTCTCCCCTCTCTCTCCAGATGAAATCTTGCGTCTTGTGACGGCGGCCGCCCAACAACCTGCCCGCTTGACCCTATCCCCTCCTCTCTTCTCCAGGCCATTTCCGGAGACCTTCTCCCTTACCTCACCTCGCTCATCAACTCATCCTTGACCGCTGGCTACGTCCCTTCCGCCTTCAAGAGAGCGAGAGTTGCACCCCTTCTGAAAAAACCTACACTCGATCCCTCCGATGTCAACAACTACAGACCAGTATCCTTCTTCTTTTCTCTCCAAAACTCTTGAACGTGCCATCCTTGGGCAGCTCTCCTGCTATCTCTCTCAGAATGACCTTCTTGATCCAAATCAGTCAGGTTTCAAGACTAGTCATTCAACTGAGACTGCTCTTCTCTGTGTCACGGAGGCGCTCGCCCACTGCTAAAGCTAACTCTCTCTCCTCTGCTCTCATCCTTCTAGACCTATCGGCTGCCTTTGATACAGTGAACCATCAGATCCTCCTCTCCACCCTCTCCGAGTTGGGCATCTGCGGCGCGGCCCACGCTTGGATTGCGTCCTACCTGACAGGTCGCTCCTACCAGGTGGCGTGGCGAGAATCTGTCTCCGCACCACGTGCTCTCACCACTGGTGTCCCCCAGGGCTCTGTTCTAGGCCCTCTCCTATTCTCGCTATACACCAAGTCACTTGGCTCTGTCATATCCTCACATGGTCTCTCCTATCATTGCTATGCAGACGACACACAATTAATCTTCTCCTTTCCCCCTTCTGATAACCAGGTGGCGAATCGCATCTCTGCATGTCTGGCAGACATATCAGTGTGGATGACGGATCACCACCTCAAGCTGAACCTCGGCAAGACGGAGCTGCTCTTCCTCCCGGGGAAGGACTGCCCGTTCCATGATCTCGCCATCACGGTTGACAACTCCATTGTGTCCTCCTCCCAGAGTGCTAAGAACCTTGGCGTGATCCTGGACAACACGCTGTCGTTCTCAACTAACATCAAGGCGGTACCCGTTCCTGTAGATTCATGCTCTACGACATTCGCAGAGTACGACCCTGCCTCACACAGGAAGCGGCGCAGTCCTAATCCAGGCACTTGTCATCTCCCGTCTGGATTACTGCAACTCGCTGTTGGCTGGGCTCCCTGCCTGTGCCATTAACCCCTACAAACTCATCCAGAACGCCGCAGCCCGTCTGGTGTTCAACCTTCCCAAGTTCTCTCACGTCACCCGCCGTCCTCCGCTCTCTCCACTGGCTTCCAGTTGAAGCTCGCATCCGCTACAAGACCATGGTGCTTGCCTACGGAGCTGTGAAGGGAACGGCACCTCCGTACCTTCAGGCTCTGATCAGGCCCTACACCCAAACAAGGGCACTGCGTTCATTCACCTCTGGCCTGCTCGCCTCCCTACCTCTGAGGAAGTACAGCTCCGCTCAGCCCAGTCAAAACTGTTCGCTGCTCTGGCACCCCAATGGTGGAACAAACTCCCCCACGACGCCAGGTCAGCGGAGTCAATCACCACCTTCCGGAAACACCTGAAACACCACCCTTTAAGGAATACCTAGGATAGGATAAAAGTAATCCTTCTAACCTCCCCCCCCCCCTTAAAAGAGTTAGATGCACTATTGTAAAGTGGTTGTTCCACTGGATATCATAAGGTGAATGCACCAACTTGTAAGTCGCTCTGGATAAGAGCGTCTGCTAAATGACTTAAATGTAAATGTAAATGTATCTTTTGTGATATATTGAGTCTTTTGGAGTGTCTTATGCCTAGAATTAGCCAAGGAGGTTGTATGGTTCATATGAAAGTTTAATAAATTGTACATAATGACATGTATATTTAATTGTGCAACAAATGTATTTAGGGTGTCAGAATCATATACTGTATTTCAATGCAAATTCAGGGGCACTTCTGAAATATTTTGGAGCCATCTACCTCCTCAGCCACACAGGTGTCTTCACAAATGWTGTCTGAGCCTGAGGATGAGGATGAAGACCCATTTGCTCCCACTTCTCCCCAGCAGGATTCTTCAGCTGTGTTTGTGCGCACGTGTGTATGTGTGTGTGGGTACACGCACATGTGTTTATGTGTGCATGTCACGACTTCCGCCGAGGTCGGTCCCTCTCCATGTTCGGGTGGCGTTCGGCAGTCGACGTCACCAGCCTTCTAGCCATTGCTGATCCATCTTTCATTTTCCCATGGTTTTGTCTTTATTTTCTACACACCTGGTTTTCATTATCCTATTACATGTTCATGTATTTAACCCTCTGTTTCCTCCATGTTTGTTGTGCGTGATTATTTCTATGRTCAGTTCGGTTCATGATGGCTGGTTTTTCGACGGGTGCTGTGTTCACCCGTGCGTAATATTTACCGTTGGTTATTGGTCAAGTGTATTTGTTTACCTTGTGCCTTTATTTTTTGAGTAAAGTACATTGCTCACTCATTTTGCTCTCCTGCGCCTGACTTCATGCACCAGCTACACTCACATTCTGACAGAATCACGCACCTACCATTTGGAGTCAGCAGGAGCAGACAACCCCGGATTAAGGGTCGAGGAGCGCGTCCAGCAGCATGTGGCCATGTTACAACATCTCTGCATCGCCATGGATTTCGTCCTGCAGAATCTGGACCGCTGGGAGAGAAGAGGAGTTCCTCCAGTGCCTCCACCATCACCACCAAGGACACCACTACTCACCCCTCCTTCACCCGGTCCCATTGGGATTCAGCTCGATGTTCCGAAGGAGTATGATGGGACGGCTGCGGGATGTCAGGGGTTCCCACTCCAGCTGGAGCTCTATCTAGCAACCGTCCACCCGGCTCCTTCGGGCCGTGAGACCATGTTCGCCCTCGTCTCCTGTCTCTCAGGGAAAGCCCTGGAGTGGGCCAACGCCGTACGGGATGAAGGAGGAGCAGTTCTCTCTGGACTTTCGGACCCTGACCGCCAGCGCGGGATGGAACGACAGGGCCCTGATCGATCACTACCGTTGTAGTTTGAGCGAGGTCGTCCGTCGGGAGTTGGCCTGCAGGGACACCACTCTCACATTTGACCAGCTGGTGGACCTGTCCATCGGGTTGGATAACCTGCTGGCTACCCGRGGACGTCCAGATCGGGGTCTGTCGATTCCATCCCCCAGCACCACAGATCCAACGCCCATGGAGCTGGGAGGTGCTGCACGTAGGGTGACCGGAGGAGGGGCCGGTCCATGCACCATCTGTGGCCGCAGAGGGCACATTGCCGGTCGGTGCTGGAGAGGTTCTTCTGGGAGTCGAGGCAGCAGGCAGGGCACTCTTGTGTCACCCCAAGTGAGTCAGCACCAAATCAAATCAAGTTTATTTTATATAGCCCTTCGTACATCAGCTAATATCTCGAAGTGCTGTACAGAAACCCAGCCTAAAACCCCAAACAGCCAGCAATGCAGGTGTAGAAGCATGGCGGCTAGGAAAGACTCCCTAGAAAGGCCAAAACCTAGGAAGAAACCTAGAGAGGAACCAGGCTATGAGGGGTGGCCAGTCCTCTTCTGGCTGTGCCGGGTGGAGATTATAACAGAACATGGCCAAGTTGTTCAAATGTTCATAAATGACCAGCATGGTCAAATAATAATCAGGAGTAAATGTCAGTTGGCTTTTCATAGCCGATCATTAAGAGTATCTCTACCGCTCCTGCGGTCTCTAGAGAGTTGAAAACAGCAGGTCTGGGACAGGTAGCACGTCCGGTGGACAGGTCAGGGTTCCATAGCCGCAGGCAGAACAGTTGAAACTGGAACAGCAGCAAGGCCAGGTGGACTGGGGACAGCAAGGAGTCATCATGCCCGGTAGTCCTGACGCATGGTCCTAGGGCTCAGGTCCTCCGAGAGAGAGAAAGAAAGAGAGAAGGAGAGAATTAGAGAGAGCATACTTAAATTCACACAGGACACCGGATAAGACAGGAGAAGTACTCCAGATATAACCTACTGACCCTAGCCCCCCGACACATAAACTACTGCAGCATAAATACTGGAGGCTGAGACAAGAGGGGTCAGGAGACACTGAGGCCCCATCCGATGATACCCCCGGACAGGGCCAAACAGGAAGGATATAACCCCACCCACTTTMCCAAAGCACAGCCCCCACACCACTAGAGGGATATCTTCAACCACCAACTTACCATCCAGGCTCAKCCAGAGCCCTCTGTTGCACACATGTTTGTGTATATTAATTTTCCTGAGTTTTCCCTGCATTCCCAGCATAAGGCGCTCGTAGATTCAGGCGCAGCTGGGAACTTTATTGACAGATCATTTGCCCATAGTTTAGGGATCCCTATTGTTCCAGTGGATATGCCCTTCCCAGTTCACGCCCTAGATAGTCGACCATTGGGGTCAGGGCTAATTAGGGAGGCCACCGCTCCACTGGGCATGGTGACGCAGGAGGATCACAAGGAGAAAATCAGTTTTTTCCTGATTGATTCTCCTGCGTTTCCCGTGGTGCTGGGTATACCCTGGTTGGCCTGTCATGACCCCACTATTTCGTGGCAACGGAGGGCTCTCACGGGGTGGTCACAAGAGTGCTCGGGGAGGTGTTTAGGGGTTTCCATCGGTGCGACTACGGTGGAAAGTCCAGACCAGGTCTCCACCGTGCGCATCCCCTCTGAATATGCCGATTTGGCTCTCGCCTTCTGTAAGAAAAATACGACTCAATTACCACCCCATCGACGGGGGGATTGTGCGATACATCTCCTGGTAGACGCAGCACATCCCAGGAGTCACGTGTATCCCCTGTCACAAGAGGAGACGGCGGCTATGGAAACATATGTCTCCGAATCCCTGGAGCAGGGGTACATTCGGCCCTCCACTTCACCTGTCTCCTCGAGATTATTTTTTGTGAAGAAGAAGAATGGAGGTCTGCGCCCGTGTATTGACTATCGAGGCATCAACCAGATCACGGTGAGGTACAGTTACCCCCTACCTCTCATAGCCAGTGCGATTGAGTCAATGCACGGGGCGCGCTTCTTCACAAAATTGGATCTCAGGAGCGCTCACAACCTGGTGCATATCCGGGAGGAGGACGAGTGGAATACGGCATTTAGTACCACCTCAGGGCACTATGAGTACCTCGTCATGCCGTACCGGTTGATGAATGCTCCATCAGTCTTCCAGGCCTTTGTAGACAAGATTTTCCGGGACTTGCACGGGCAGGGTGTAGTGGTGTATATCGACGACATTCTGATATACTCTGCTACACGCGCCGAGCATGTGTCCCTGGTGCACAGGGTGCTTGGTCGACTGTTGGAGCATGACCTGTACGTCAAGGCTGAGAAATGCCTGTTTTTCCAACAGTCCATCTCCTTCCTCGGGCACCGTATATCCACTTCAGGGGTGGAGATGGAGAGTGACCACATTACAGCCGTGCGTAATTGGCCGACTCCCACCACGGTAAAGGAAGTGCAGCGGTTTCTAGAGTTTGCCAACTACTACCGGAGGTTTATCCTGGGCTTTGGTCAGTTAGCGGCTCCCATTACCTCACTGCTGAAGGGGGGACCGGTGCGTTTGCAGTGTTCAGCTGAGGCGGATAGGGCTTTTGGTCAGCTGAGGGCTCTGTTTACCTCGGCTCCCATGCTGGCTAATCCGGATCCCTTTTTGGCGTTCATAGTGGAGGTGGACGCGTCCGAGGCTGGGATAGAAGCAGTGCTCTCTCAGCGCTCGGGTACGCCACCAAAGCTCCGCCCATGTGCCTTCTTTTCGAAGAAGCTCAGCCCGGCGGAGCGAAACTATGACGTGGGGGACCGGGAGTTGTTGGCTGTCGTAAAGACTTTGAAGGCATGGAGACATTGGCTTGAGGGGGCTAAACACCCTTTTCTCATCTGGACTGACCACCGCAATCTGGAGTACATCCGGGCGGCGAGGAGACTGAATCCTCGCCAGGCAAGGTGGGCCATGTTTTTTACCCGTTTTGTTTTCACCCTATCCTACAGACCAGGTTCCCAGAATGCGAAGGCAGACGCACTGTCCCGGATGTATGACACAGAGGAGAAGCCCATGGATCCCAATCCCATACTCCTGGCCTCTTGCCTGGTGGCACCGGTAGTGTGGGAGCTGGACGCGGACATCGAGCGGGCGTTACGTACAGAGCCCTCTCCCCTCCAATGTCCAGCTGGGCGTCTGTATGTTCCATCTGCTGTCCACGACCGTTTGATCTATTGGGCCCATACTTCACCCTCCTCTGGTCATATGGGCATCGGTCAGACAGTGCTCTGTCTTAGTGGGAAGTACTGGTGGTCCACTTTAACTAAGGACATGAGGGTTTGTGTCTCCTCCTGCTCGGTGTGCGCCCAGTGCAAGACCCCTAGGCACTTGCCCAGAGGGAAGTTACAACCCTTACCTGTTCCACAACGACCGTGGTTGCACCTGTCGGTAGATTTCCTGACAGATCTTCCTCCATCACAGAGTAACACCACGATCTTGGTCGTTTTGGATCGGTTTTCTAAGTCCTGTCGTCTCCTCCCTTTGCCCGGTCTCCCTACGGTCCTACAGACTGCGGAGGCCCTGTTTACACACGTCTTCCGGCACTACGGGGTGCCTGAGGACATAGTATCTGATCGAGGTCCCCAGTTCACGTCAAATGTCTGGGGGTCTCGGTCAGCCTTACCTCGGGTTTTCACCCCGCGAGTAACGGGCAGGTGGAGAGAGTGAACCAGGATGTGGGTAGGTTTCTGCTGTCCTATTGCCAGGACCGTTCGGGGGAGTGGGCGGCGTTCYTGCCCTGGGCAGAGATGGCCAGAACTCGCTCGCTCAGAACTCGCTCCGCCACTCCTCCACTAACCTCTCCCCCTTCCAGTGCGTACTGGGGTACCAGCCGGTTCTGGCGCCTTGGCATCAGAGCCAGATCGAGGCTCCTGCGGTGGATGACTGGTTTAGGCGCGCTGAGGAGACATGGGACGCCGCTCATGTGCACCTTCAGCGGGCCGTGAGGCGCCAGAAAACCTGCGCAGATCGCCACCGCAGTGAGGCCCCGGTGTTCGCACCGGGGGACCAGGTCTGGCTCTCGACCCGAAACCTGCCCCTCCACCGGCCCTGCCCGGAAGCTGGGCCCACGGTTTGTGGGGCCATTCAAAGTCCTGAGGAGACTGAACGAGGTATGTTACAGGTTACAGCTTCCCCCCGATTATCGAATTAACCCCTCATTCCATGTGTCTCTCCTCAGGCCGGTGGTGGCTGGTCCACTCCAGGAGTCTGAGGTGCGGGAGGTTCCTCCGCCCCCCTCTGGACATCGAGGGGGCCCTGGCATATGCAGTTCGATCCATACTGGATTCGAGGCGTCGGGCGAGGGGCCTTCAGTACCTCGTGGAGTGGGAGGGGTACGGTCCGGAGGAGAGCTGCTGGGTGCCGGTGGAAGACGTGTTAGACCCATCGATTCTGCGGAAGTTCCACCGTCTCCATCCGGATCGCCCTGCGCTTCGCCCTCCGGGTCGTCCCCGAGGCCGGTGTCGGTGAGCTGCTGGATCCGCGTGTCAAGGGGGAGTACTGTCACGACTTCCGCCGAGGTCGGTCCCTCACCTTGTTCGGGCGGAGTTCGGCGGTCGACGTCACCGGTCTTCTAGCCATCGCAGATCCATCTTTCATTTTCCATTGGTTTTGTCTTTATTTTCTCCACACCTGCTTTTCATTATCCTATTACATGTTCATGTATTTAACCCTCTGTTTCCCTCATGTTTGTTGTTAGGGATTATTTCTATGTTCAGTTCGGTTCATGATGGCTGGTTTTTCGACGGGTGCTGCACCRGTGCGTAATATTTACRGTTGGTTATTGGTCAAGTGTATTTGTTTACCTTGTGCCTTTATTTTTTTAGTAAAGTACGTTGCTCACTCATTTTGCTCTCCTGCGCCTGACTTCATGCAAAGTTTTAAGTTTCCACATTGTGAGTAACAATGATGATTTTATTATTACTGGTTATGTATGTGGGATGCTCCACCACTACAAATGCTGTGAATAGCGTGTGTAAACTAATGCCCATGTGCTCTCCATTAGAAATGCCTGTGGCAGCATCCCCACCAAATCCTGCTGCTGAGGATGAACCACTGTCTACAGACCCTGCTGACTGGCCTTCAGTTCTGACTGACAGAATTCGGACACAACTAGTTTGCAGAGGACCAGGTGAGCTACCACCTAACTTTGTTTCCCCAAGGAATGAAAGCCATGGAAGAAGTTGCCACCACCAGTATTTCTGGAAGACCTTGGTGAGCTGTGAAAAAATCCCTAGAAGTTGGTTGGTGTATTCTGATAGAAATAAATCAAATCAAAGTTTATTTGTCGTTTGCGCCGAATACAACAGGTGTAGACACAATGCAGATAGCCCGGTTAGCCAATGTGGGAGCACTGGTTGGTCGGCCAAATTGAGGTAGTATGTATATGAATGTACCGTATAGTTAAAGTGACTATTCATATATGATAAACAGAGAGTAGCAGCAGCGTAAAATAGGGGTTGGGGAGGGGTTGGGGGGGGGCACACAATGCAAATAGTCCGGGTAGCCATTTGTTCACCTGTTCAGGAGTCTTATGGCTTGGGGGTAAAAACTGTTGAGAAGCCTTTTTGTCCTAGACTTGGCACTCCGGTACCGCTTGCCATGCAGTAGTAGAGAGAACAGTCTATGACTGGGGTGGCTGGCGTCTTTAACAATTTTTAGGGCCTTCCTCTGACACCGCCTGGTGTAGAGGTCCTGGATGGCAGGCAGCTTAGCCCCTACCCTCTGTAGCGCACTACCCTCTGTAGTGCTTTGCGGTCAGAGGCCGAGCAATTGCCATACCAGGCAGTGATGCAACCAGTCAGGATGCTCTCGATGTTGCAGCTGTAGAACCTTTTGAGGATCTGAAGACACATGCCAAAACRTTTTAGTTTCCTGAGGGGGAATAGGCTTTGTCGTGCCCTCTTCACGACTCAGACTTGGATGGCATAGAGCTTGCACAGGAACGGAAGAACTTGCCTGACCTGCCATCGAAGACCATAACCCTGCTTGAGCTGCTGATATTCATACATGAAAGGGAGCTATCAGAAATGTATCCAAATTTGTGGACTGCTCTCAGAATTTGTCTTACTCTTCCAGTGACCGTAGCTGAAGCAGAGAGGAGCTGTTCAAAGCTGAAGCTCATCAAATCCTGCCTGAGGTCCACCATGTCACAGGAATGCCATAGTGGCCTTGCTCTCATCAGTATTAACCATACAATTGCTGGGCAGATTTCTTATGATGATGTTTATTTTATTTATTTTTTCACCTTTATTTAACCAGGTAGGCAAGTTGAGAACAAGTTCTCATTTACAATTGCGACCTGGCTAAGATAAAGCAAAGCAGTTCGACCCATACAACAACACAGAGTTACACATGGAGTAAAACAAACATACAGTCAATAATACAGTAGAAAAATTTGTCTATATACAATGTGAGCAAATGAGGTGAGATAAGGGAGGTAAAGGCCATGGTGGCGAAGTAAATGCAATATAGCAAGTAAAACACTGGAATGGTAGATTTGCAGTGGAAGAATGTGCAAAGTAGAAATAMAAATAATGGGGTGCAAAGGAGCAAAATAAATAAATACAGTAGGGGAAGAGGTAGTTGTTTGGGCTAAATTATAGATGGGCTATGTACAGGTGCAGTAATCTGTGAGCTGCTCTGACAGCTGGTGCTTAAAGCTAGTGAGGGAGATAAGTGTTTCCAGTTTCAGAGATTTTTGTAGTTCGTTCCAGTCATTGGCAGCAGAGAACTGGAAGGAGAGGCGGCCAAAGGAGGAATTGGTTTTCGGGGTGACCAGAGAGATATACCTGCTGGAGCTCGTGCTACAGGTGGGTGCTGCTGTGGTGACCAACGAGCTGAGATAAGGGGGGACTTTACCTAGCAGGGTCTTGTAGATGACCTGGAGCCAGTGGGTTTGGCGACGAATATGAAGCGAGGGCCAGCCAACGAGAGCGTACAGGTCGCAGTGGTGGGTAGTATATGGGGCTTTGGTGACAAACCGGATGGCACTGTGATAGACTACATCCAATATATTGAGTGGGGTATTGGAAGCTATTTAGTAAATTACATCGCCGAAGTTGAGGATCGGTAGGATGGTCAGTTTTACGAGGGTATGTTTGGCAGCATGAGTGAAGGATGCTTTGTTGCGAAATAGGAAGCCAARTCTAGATTTAACTTTGGATTGGAGATGATGATGTGAGTCTGGAGAGTTTACAGTCACACCAGGTATTTATAGTTGTCCACATATTCTAAGTCAGAACCGTCCAGAGTAGTGATGCTGGACGAGCGGGCAGGTGCAGGCAGCGATCAGTTGAATAGCATGCATTTAGTTTTACTTGTATTTAAGAGCAGTTGGAGGCCACGGAAGGAGAGTTGTGGCATTGAAGCTTGTCTGGGGGGTTGTTAACACAGTGTCCAAAGAAGGGCCAGAAGCATACAGAATGGTGTCGTCTGCGTAGAGGTGGATCAGAGACTCACCAGCAGCAAGAGCGACATCATTGATGTATACAGAGAAGAGAGTCGGTCCAATAATTGAACCCTGTGGCACRCCCATAGAGACTGCCAGAGGCCCGGACAACAGGCCCTCCGATTTGACACACTGAACTCTATCAGAGAAATAGTTGGTGAACCAGGCGAGGCAATCATTTGAGAAACCAAGGCTATCGAGTCTGCCGATGAGGATGTGGTGATTGACAGAGTCGAAAGCCTTGGCCAGGTCAATGAATACGGCTGCACAGTATTGTTTCTTATCGATGGCGGTTAAGATATCGTTTAGGACCTTGAGCGTGGCTGAGGTGCACCCATGACCAGCTCTGAAACCAGATTGCATAGCGAGAAGGTGCGGTGGGATTCGAAATGGTCGGTAATCTGTTGACTTGGCTTTCGAAGACCTTAGAAAGGCAGGGTAGGATATATATAGGTCTGTAGCAGTTTGGATCAAGAGTGCCCCCCCCCCCCCCTTTGAAGAGGGGGATGACCGCAGCTGCTTTCCAATCTTTGGGAATCTCAGACGACACGAAAGAGAAGTTGAACAGGCTAGTAATAGGGGTTGCAACAATTTTGGCAGATAGTTTTAGAAAGAAAGGGTCCAGATTGTCTAGCCCGGCTGATTTGTAGTGGTCCAGATTTTGCAGCTCTTTCAGAACATCGGCTGACTGGATTTGGGAGAAGGAGAAATGGGGAAGGCTTGGGCGAGTTGCTGTGAGGGGTGCAGTGCTGTTGACCGGGGTAGGGGTAGCCAGGTGGAAAGCATGGCCAGCCGTAGAAAAATGCTTATTGAAATTCTCAATTATAGTGGATTTATCTGTGGTGACAGAGTTTCCTATCCTCAGGGCAGTGGGCAGCTGGGAGGAGGTGTTCTTATTCTCCATGGACTTTACAGTGTCCCAGAACTTTTTTGAGTTTGTGTTGCAGGAAGCAAATTTCTGGTTGAAAAAGCTAGCCTTGGCTTTTCTAACTGCCTGTGTATTGGTTTCTAACTTCCCTGAAAAGTTGCATATCACGGGGGCTGTTCGATGCTAATGCAGAACGCCATAGGATGTTTTGTGTTGTTTAAGGGCAGTCAGGTCTGGAGAGAACCAAGGGCTATATCTGTTCCCGGTTCTACATTTCTTGAATGGGGCATGCTCATTTAAGATGGTGAGGAAGGCATTTAAAAAAAATAACCAGGCATCCTCTACTGACGGGATGAGATCAATATCCTTCCAGGATACCCGGGTCAGGTCGATTAGAAAGGCCTGCTCGCTGAAGTGTTTCAGGGAGCGTTTGACAGTGATGAGTGGAGGACGTTTGACCGCTGACCCATTACGGATGCAGGCAATGAGGCAGTGATCGCTGAGATCTTGGTTGAAAACAGCAGAGGTGTATTTAGAGGGCAAGTTGGTTAGGATGATATCTATGAGGGTGCCCGTGTTTACGGCTTTGGGGTGGTACCTGGTAGGTTCATTGATCATTTGTGTGAGATTGAGGGCATCWAGCTTAGATTGTAGGATGGCTGGGGTGTTAAGCATGTCCCAGGTTAGGTCACTTAGCAGCACGAGCTCTGAAYATAGATGGGGGGGCAATCAGTTCACATATGGTGTCCCGAGCACAGCTGGGGSCAGAGGGTGGTCTATAGCAMGCGGCCACGGTGAGAGACTTGTTTTTAGAGAGGTGGATTTTTAAAAGTAGAAGTTCAAATTGTTTTGGTACAGACCTGGATAGTAGGACAAAACTTTGCAGGCTATCTCTGCAGTAGATTGCAACACCGGGGCGGTGTTGCAATCTACTTTGGTCGTTCTATCTTTTCTGAAAATGTTGTAGTTAGGGATGGAGATTTCAGAGTTTTTGGTGGTCTTCCTAAGCCAGGATTCAGACACGGCTAGGACATCCGGGTTGGCAGAGTCTGCTAAAGCAGTGAATAAAATAAACTTAGGGAGGAGGCTTCTAATGTTAACATGCATGAAACCAAGGCTATTACGGTTACAGAAGTCATCAAAAGAGAGCGCCTAGGGAATYGGAGTGGAGCTTGGCACTGCAGGGCCTGGATTCACCTCTACATCACGAGAGGAACAGAGGAGGAGTAGGATAAGGGTACGGCTAAAAGCTATGAGAATTGGTCGTCTAGGACGTCTGGAACAGAGAGTAAAAGGAGCAGGTTTCTGGGGGAGATAAAATAGCTTCAAGGTATAATGTACAGACAAAGGTATGGTAGGATGTGAATACAGTGGAGGTAAACCTAGGCATTGAGTGATSATGAGAGAGAGATATTGTCTCTAGAAACATAATTGAAACCAGGTGATGTCATCGCATGTGTGGGTGGTGGAACTGAAAGGTTGGATAAGGTATAATGAGCAGGTCTAGAGGCTCTACAGTGAAATAAGCCAATAAACACCAACCAGAACAGCAATGGACAAAGCATATTGACATTAAGGAGAGGCATGCTTAGCAGAGTGATCATAAGGGTCCAGTGAGTAGTGAGGTTGATTGGGGTCACGGCCATTCAGACAGCTAGCCAGGCCATGGGTAGCAAGCTGGCAGAGGATGGAGGTCTGTTTTTAGCCACCTCGTGCGTTTCCGTCGGTAGATTAGTGGGGTTCCGTGTGGTAGAGGGGATCAATCCAATTGGTAAAATAGATATAGTTATAGTGACCCAAGAAAATTGTCCGATATACCTATTCAGATAGCAGCCGATAAGACAGCTAACGATTAGCGGGCCGCAGATGGGCGTTCAGGTTACGTCGCGACGGAGGGGCCAGTTGGACTCCCTTGTGTAGATAACGTCGGTAGTCTAGTCGTGAAGGCCCAGGAGTGGCTGATGGAACTCTCAGCTGGCTAGCTCCGGAATAATTGATGTTTGCTCCGGGACCGACGTAAGCCAATAGTCACTCGGATAGCAGCTAGCTAGCTGCYAGATCCAGGTGTAAAMGTCCAGAGCTTGCAGTAGAAATCCYGGGATATGGAGAGAAAATAGGTCCGGTATGCTCTGGTRTGAGTRGCGTTGTACAAAACTGCCGATAGCTTTTCGAGCTAAAGGATAGCTGATGACCGCCAACCGTGGTTAGCTGAATACTAACYTTAGCCAGTYAACTGGCTAGCTTCTGGCTAGCTTCTGGCTAGCTTCTGTAATTGATGTAATTGATGTAATTGATGACTTTGCATCAAGGAAGGCAAGAAAGGGTTTAGATGACAGTTGTGCAATTTAGTTTGTGTGTTTCTTGTTTGAAGTTCAATAGTGTAATAATAAAGTTCTCTTTATAAGTGTGTTATTCTGTTTGTGTATTTGTTTGATATAGGATTTGTGCAATTTAGTTTTATTTGTGTTTTTTGTTAACAATAGGGTAACAGTGTAATAATTGGATTATCTTTCTATTTGTATTTATATACTACCATTTGTTTCTATTTGTCTTTGTTACCTTTTTTTGATATTGACGAGTCTTATTTTTGTATATATTTTTATATTTATATAGTTTTGAATGTTGTGCTTATTTATTTGTTTTATCCGCCACCAGCGGATGTGTGTAGGTTTAACAGCACAGGGTCACCTCCTCCCCCTCTCTCGCCTCGAACGACCCCTGCACCATCACCTTCTTTGGCTCAACTGAAACACACACACGCGCACTCACGCGCGCAACCACGCACGCACGCGCACACACACACACACACTCACACATACACATACACAGTAAATTCAGTCAATAAAGTGCTCTGTGTCAGGATCAATATTTTATAGCAAGGATGGAAAGACTGGATTTGAAGGTAAAGGAAGAAGTAAAGAAACCATTTCTAATCCATCAACATCACTTTATGAAGTCTTGTCCTCTCCTGAGGTTTTCCATCCATTTCAAACCCATACTAGTTACCAAAACCTGTCTATATTCAGCTATACCAGGAGGGATCTTAACTGGAACAGAAGAAGTGCAGCTGAGCAGTAAGCCCCGAGGGGCTGCAGTAATGCAGTAAGACAGGCTAATGACTGAGCAGGCAGACATGGATGCATCATATCATGTATGATTGTATGTTACACACGGGACACAGGCAGACATGAGGGCTAAACTCTTAGACAGTGTGTTAGGTTACACACATGCCTTAGGGCGACGCAGGCATATCCATAACACAAAACTAAGAGGAGAGAGAGAGTGATAGAAAGAGAGATACATTGAAGGGTCTGCAACTCATTTTCGATGTGTGTGAGGCGTGAATAGGAATAGCTAGGAGGTAACATGGCTTTTATGTGGGATAGGAGAGGAAGAAGAGAGCGGTTTAGACCGTTGACTGACGCAGAAAGAATGCAAGTGTTGGCGTGAAGGAAGAGTTGGTGTGATGCGAAGGAAGTTTCATTCTCTTTTTGTTTTCCAGTCATGGTAGTAGAGAAATCTCCTATGCAGTGAAGTGAAAATGTATCATTTATTACCTGGCATTARTATCACCACAGAAAGTGCCGGCTTTATTGCCTTTGGATTGTGCATTGAAGCGATTCAGTTAAATTAGCTCACTGCAAAAGACCAAGCTGGGATTCAAATGAGTTTCTGTGTGAAATATGGGCCCGGGTCATAATTGCCATTAGTTTCACTAATGATATTGATATTAGAGTTTGTGTTAATGCAGAATTTGTTTCAGTATTGGAGCTAGGACTAATGTTAATGTCATTGGGATGAATGTTATTGAAAATAACTTTAATGATTGGGTTAGCAAACATTTGAATAAACACAAACATTCCATAGCTTTTGTGTGTCTGTGTGTGTGTTCTAGCATTCAAGTGCATGTATCTCTTAGCAGTCGGGGACTCACAGAGGACAGTGATCTTGAGGCTGTCGGACAGAGGGACAGGGGTCACCTGGTTGACGCTTTCACAGCGCAGCTCGGCCTGGTTGTCCTGTGGTTTAACCTGCAGGGTCAGGTAGCTAATGGCCCGTCGTGACTCTGTGTCCACCTCCCAGCTGGTGGAAATCACCTCCCCATTCTGATCCACAGGACAGAACTATAAGTTAGTAATAAGCAGAGGACAGGACAGACTAGAGGTTATTCACTAACATAATGGGTGACTGACTGGCTGCAGTAGGAAGGGAGTGAGTTCTGAAAGAGAGAGTTCAGAAGTAGAAGATGGAGAATACACCAAAAACTACTGATTCTAAGCTTTAGCCGAGTGTAGTCTATGTACCTTGGTCCAGTGTAGGGTGGCCAGTGGATTCCCTCCCTGGGACACACAAACCAGCTTCAACATGGTCCCCCTCTTCACCAGGCCTTCTCTGTCCAGGCCCTGGATTACTGGATGCTGGGGTGGGACTGATGTTGAGAGGGAAAGAGAGAGATGAAGCAACATCTTGGGAAAGAACGGCAGAAAGTGAGGAGAGAGGAAGAGAGGYAGCAATATAAAGAGAGAGGGAGAGATGAAGCACCAGAAACAGAGAAGATGACAGAAAGAGAGGATAGAGAGGGTGAGAAATATGCACTGGGATGAGCGGACACTTGGCTTTATGAGCAAGGGAGCATCKTCTCTATTTGTTGAGACAGGGCCAATAAATSGGRAACATTTACCCTGACTGCAGAGTAAGGGCTCTAGCTCTGATGAAAGCATGAAGTATTAAGGGAGCAGCCGGCTGGATCGACTCCATAAAGCAAAATAACAGATGTTTAAACAGTAATAAAGCAACGTTTGGAAATATGAATAWYTTACAGCCTRCCTGAATAAAATATACAGKGTAAAATAAATTAYGGGAGGGCCAGCCTTTGTTATTGCTGCAATGAGTTTGGGWYCMCAGGCAGRGCAGGCGGCTGTATGTGGACCCTGGGCCGGCGTGACAAATTGCTACCTCACTAACAATCTGGCTGGCTGAAAATGGACACGGTGCTCCAGGCTTTGATGGGCTGGCTTGCTGAGTAAGGACTACATTAGCACTTACTGTGGAAAAGATGTTGTTTCATACAGAGTGGAAGAGAGAGAGAAGAGACAGAGAGAGAGACAGACAGAGAAGAGAGACAGACAAAGAAAGAAAGAAAGAGAAAGAGGGAGGGAGGGAGGGAGGGAGGGAGGGAGGGAGGGAGGAGGGAGGGAGGGAGGGAGGGAGGGAGGGAGGGAGGGAGGGAGGGAGGGAGGGAGGGAGGGAGGGAGGGAGAAGGAGGGAGGGGCAGTAAGAGAGAGAGGTGTAGAATCATTTCCAGTTCTGGGCGGTGGTTAAAGTGTAGGAGATAGAATCGGACAGTGTCTAATTCAGGGGAAATAGATAGAGACAGTATTTCATATGGACGGCTGTGGATAATATGGCGTGGGTGAAACGAAAACAAGGAGTAGAATGGGAATGTTCACCATTGAGTGTCTTCAGTAACAGTAGCACTTAATCAGCAGCTGATTTAGACCTGGGACAGAACCAGGTGGGTGGGACTCCAGAACAATCATTTACTGAAATTTGATCTACAAAATGTTGAGGAACAACTAAAAATAGCAAATAATACGCTGGTTGCCATATTGTTTCAAAGATATACTGTTTACCCAAACAAGACAAAGGGTAAACAAGGAAACGGTCCTTTGAGATGTTTAAATCACCGACCCCTATTATGTTGTGTACTGTAGTTCCACACCGTCGGAGATGTTATGGTCTCACATTCCTGACAATTATATTTAGCATCAGTAGAGTTTAGAATTCGGCTTGACTTTTCGTTCCCAGGCTCCTCTGATCAGTATTATCAGAGTGTAGCAGGCTTGAGTTGGAGTTTGGATTGCACTGATCGCAGAGGAATTGACAGAGTTGAGTGGGTTGAATGTGACAGCAGTAGAGACGTTGATGCTTTCATGTCGACTCTAACATTCTAGGCTGAGCGTTGGGATTGAGTCCCCAGTAGGTGTGAGTTCGCCCGAGGTTGAAAGTCTCCCCTCGGAGTGTTGCTCAGTTGTGATGTTTGCCCCAATGCTAGCCCGGGGTCAGGGTCCACACGTGGCTGGAGAAGGGAATAAGGAAAGGTAAAAGTGTCTGTGAGTCCATGAGGTAAGGAACAATACACACTCACAGTATACATTAATCACCAGGCTGGTGTTCCAGGCCCGAGGAAGAGCCGGGTTCTTCGGACGACACACCAGCTTCCCTCCCGTTGTCTGAACTGCTTAAGAACATGAACCTGCAGGAGGTGGGGAGTGTGTGTGTGTGTGTGTGTGTGTGTTGTGTGTGTGTGTGTGTGGTGTGGTGTGTGTGTGTGCCGTGCGTGCGTGCGTGCGTGCGTGCGTGCGTGCGTGCGTGCGTGCCGTGCGTGCGTGCGTGTGTGCGTGCGTGTGTGCGTGGTGTGTGCGTGCGTGCGATGGAGGGGTGTGTGAGGGGCGTGGGGAAAGGGGGTCATGGGGAAGGAAGGATTGGATGGAATTGAAGAATAGATGATGGATACATTAAAGATCATGGCTTAGCATAGGACACATCACCACTTAAACACTCTAATTGACGCCCTTGAGACTCCATAAGACAAGACAGATTTTATACAATCTGTGGGGTCTGGATAATCAAGAGCATCATAGCCCCCTGAACATCATATTAACAATGACCCCAAAGTCCACCATGTTATCTTGATTCATCTCCAGATTTAAAAAGCTCCGATACAAACATATTGTTGCTATTTATAACCACTATCTACACATAGAGGATTTAGTTTGAGACCAGGCTATTTCTGCGTTAGAGCTGAACTATGTCCTTAATACTCTCTACAGCGTGTTATCTTTGCAGATGACAGGGGTTATTATCTTTGGAGCTGGATTAGGTACGTAATGCACGCACCAGAGTGAATCAGAATAGGATTGGATCTGTCTAGCAACTGAAATATATTTCTGTGTCTATGACAAAAGCTAATTTGATTTGACACAGGCACCGAGTGACAGTTCACAGTCGGCACCAATTCATTACACTGTACTGTGTATCTGTGGGAATACAGAAGTTCTTAAATTAGGGATAACACTCACACGCAGCACGCACACGACACACGCGCGCACACGCACACACGAACACACACACACACACACACACACCACACACACACACACACACACACACACACACACAACCACACACCACACACACACACACACACACACACACACAACACACACACACACACACACACACACACACACACACACACACACACACACACACACACACACACACACAGGAAGACAGAGAACAGGAACACATACTCTTTTGTAGCGTGTGTGTTCTGGAGCTTGTCCTCAGAGCCAGGCATAGGGAAAGACTCTAACACCTGTCAGCTCAACTCCATCTGAGAGAGAAAGAGAGGAAGAGGGGGAGGAGGAAAGAGAGTGTGAGTGTTAGTACAAACAAGGCAAGGGTGTTCTTTTTGAAGGTAGGGAGGTGCAGCTCCCCCACTCACGTGCTTTGACGACAGCTGATAATCAGAAATAGGGACGTGCTCTAACAAAAATGAACGAATGGCAAGGGAACAAGCAGGACTGTGCATTAGATTGCCTAGTTAATAAGGTACAACATTTATTTAAAAAAGATGACGCCTTCTCAGTAATGGATGAGAAATGTTATGATATTTGTTGCTTACTGCATATGTTTTTACTAACAAGTCAATTCTAACTAGTCTATTACTATTAGTACATACCGTATGTAGTTTTAGTAAGTAGTAGGCAAGACAGATTTTCAGACACGGCCATAGTTTTAAAATGTCATTGTAAAAACAGGGGCATTGAGTTATAGTGTACTACAAATTATAGTGTTAGGTTGAAACATGTCTTTGGCATAACATGTTTTTCCCTCAACTCAGTACTGATTCACATTTAACGTCTCTGCTATTCCTAATGGAAAAACCTGTATGTACTAGCATTATTAAGTTTGTGTGCAGTGGGTTGATACCGTACTTGGTGACCTACCTTTAAACAGAGTGATCACTGCCTCTGGTTTGGCGTCTGGAGCGATGCATGTGACAGTGTAGCTTTTCCCTGCTACCCATGGSTCTGTGGTCTCCAGCTCAAAGTAAGGTTTAGAGGGAGGAACTGAGGGAAGAACAGAGGACTGGTGTCTATCAAAGTGGTTCTGGGTCACCTTAAGACATATACAGTACAGACTAGACTTTGACCAGAATTGTTGATTCTGTTTACAGATCACAGAAAAATAAGCTTTTGGTAATTAATGCATTAAAAACATCTGAGACCCTTAGATATTGAAGAAAGACAGTTGTACCAAGCTAATAAGGCAGGTTCTGTTATATTCTTGAAGAGAATCAGTGGGTCCATATCATTAGTGTGGTGTACAGTAGATAAGACTGTGATGTGCATACAGAGATGMGTTGGTGATGAAACGAGACAGATGATAATCTGTGTTAGCGCCAAACAGTTCTTCTCTCAGATCACCCCCCAGCTGAATACGTGCTTACACAGCAGATCAAAGCACTTCCCACTCCTAGTTTTCTCTTCCCCACTCTCTTTCATTTCTTTCGGACCATGCAGGAATTCAGAGAAAGAAAACTTTGTTGAAGAGAGTGGAAGTTATTTGGAAGGGAATTCAGAGGGAAAATGTCACCAAATTTGCTAATCAACAAACAGGCTTCAGCACAACTGTCATTTACTCTGGACACATGATCATCTACTCCACAACAAACTGTCACAGAATAGGGTAAAGGAGTAGAAAGAAAGAGGGAAATGGAAAGAGGAGAGGAAAGAGATCTTTCTGTGAGTGGGTGAGAGCCAGCATAGCACACAAGAAACAAAGGTCATTGCTACTTTTCAACAGATATCAACTGACAGCATGCTTTAGTGAGAGGAATATAGAGAAGAAGAGAGAGGATGACGAGAGAGAGAGAGAGAAGACAAAGAAAGAAAGAAAGAAAGAAAGAAAGAAAGAAAGAAAGAAAGAAAGAAAGAAAGAAAGAAAGAAAGAAAGAAAGAAAGAAAGAAAGAAAGAAA
>NC_036874.1:2780599-2786592 GCF_002910315.2 Salvelinus sp. IW2-2015 | reverse complement strand
GTTTGTTTATCATGCGAGTCATCCAGGGGAAGAGCTATATGTTTCATCAAGGGGTAATTCCGTCATCCGCTGCTGAATGCTGACATAAATCCAATGGTTATGGCTGGATAAACAGAACACGAGCTAGTCAGCCAGTCAGTCAGTCAGCCAGCCAGATAGTTTCTCTGCTCTCCTCCAACTCAGGGTAATTCAACTAGCGCCACTGGGAGGAGCTGTTGCTGTGTGCAGTTGAGTAGTCCCATTGGCTCCAGCCCTGCTATTGAGACAGATGAGATCTGGCTGCAGCTTCAAACTGATTTAAWGGAAGCAATTGGATCTGTGTGGACTGTGATGGGTTACCCGGAGCACTGCAGAGGCGAGCACTGAAATAATGAGATTCATTTGTTTGTGTGTTTTTTCCCCCTCCCTCACCAGTCTCCACTCCCCGGGATGCTGGGCCGATGACTGGGCCATGTGTCTATTGACAGGCRCCTGCACGCTCAATCTACTCAAGCCCACATGAWMCACACGGCTGCATCACTTGTTGTGCTCCAGGAGAGCCTCGCCACCTAACAAATCTCCTAAAATAAGAATAATGATGTTRGCAAACGAGCTGGGCAGGTATGTCATTTATTCTCTCTCGCTCCCTCTCTCTCTCACTCTCATGCTCGCCTCCTCTTCCTATCTCTCACTCACTCCATCATCCCCTATCCCCCTCTTCCCCCAGCCCTTGCCAACCCCCTTCCTCCCTCCCTCCCTCCCTCTCTCTTTCTCTATCACTGCAGTTAAATCTGCAGAGTGAGGTGCAGTATGGTGGAGGGTGTGCTGTACTGTCTGTACCATCACTCATTCATATATCTTTATGTACATATTATTTATCCCTTTACAACTTGTGTGTATAAGGTAGTAGTTGTGGAATTGTTAGGTTTGATTACTTGTTGGTTATTACTGCATTGTCGGAACTAGAAGCACAAGCATTTCGCTACACTCGCATAACATCTGCTAACTATGTGTATATGACAAATAAAATTAGATTTTATTTTGATTTTATTTTATTTTATTTGAGAGTGAGGCGGATATATATAGCATTTTGCCCCCCAAAAAGATGATTAATTTGTCTCTCTGAAATGAAAACATCAAATTATATTTGAAACAAATACATGTCTTTCATTGAAACAACCCATGAGAAGGAAAGGAAACCGCACACTGCTCTTGATAGTATCACCGATATTTAATAAGCTTAACGTATCGGCCACACGGCCTTCGTCAGAGCTTTTTGGGATTTTTTGAAAGTTGCACCCTTATGTAGACCTGGCTCCACCCACATCCGTTCTACAAATCGAAGGGGGTTGGAGGCAAAGGAAAATAAATAAGTGCTACCAAATATAACAATGTGCAATTCATAATATTACAAAAAGTGTATAAATAAGGCGTATTGAAACTTCTGTAAATAATTCAATGAGGACATAGCAAGTTCATTTAGTCATTGGGTACATCATATGAAAAACGTCAGAATAATCTACAAGAGACACACATTTCATGTTCCAATTCACAGCATAACATACAAAGGCATTTCTCATTTAAGTCCTTTGGAAACAATGTCTGGAGGGTGAAAATCCAAAAACATTCTCTTTTACTCAGAGTATTATTAATATCACCTCCCCTGTCTGATATCTTAACTTTCTCTATGCCACAAAATCTAAAGGTGGAAATGTCATGCTTCATGTCATTGAAATGTACAGCGACTGGATAATCCCTGTCGTTTCTCCTGATTGAATTTTATGTTTCACTAATTCTCTGTTTGAGAGAGCGGGTGTTTTACCGACATAACAGAGCCCACATGGACATTTAATAATGTAAATAACATGGGTGGTGGAACACGTAATAATGTCATTTATTTGGAACCTTTTTCCTGTGTGTGGGTGACAGAAATATTGACACTTCATCATATTGTTGCACTGTGCGCATCCTCTTGCATTTATAGCTACCATTTGTGTAGAGGGCATAAAAGTGCTTGGGCTAATTTTCTTAAGTGGCTGGCAGTTGGCATGAACCAATTTATCGCGTAAATTGCGACCTCTCCTATACACAATACGTGGTGGATATTTAAATCTCAGCCGGCAAAGCTGGGTCCGATTGATAAAATATGCCAGTGTTTCTTGACCACCTCTCCCACTTTTCGCGAGATTCAAAGTATATGTAGTTGTGAACATTAGCGAATGTTCTTGTAGCTTTAGCGGGTCTTTTTTGTAGCAGTTAATCTCGTGTTTTTTCCAATGCCAAGTTATGAGCTTCATCCACACATTGTGACGAATAGCCTCTTTTTAGAAACCTCATGCGCATCTCCGCTGCTTTTTTCTAGATAATCATCTGTGGAGTGGCATATACGGCGCAGTCTAAAAAATTGGCTTCTTGGAAGTCCTCTTTTTAATGGCTCAGGGTGGAAGCTGTCACCCTGTAATAGAGTATTTCTGTCCGTTTCTTTTCTATATAAACTTGTAAACAAGGTTCCATTTGATTTCTCAATCCACATATCGAGATTAATGAACACGTTAGTGTGTCACGTTCAATAGTGAATTTGAGATTGGGGTCAATGTCGTTGAGTAGTGCCATAAAATCTGACAGTTCTTCTTCAGTTCCTACCCATATACCAAAAAATGTCATCAATATATCGATACCACTTAAGGACTTTATTCAAAAATGGATTCTCGTTTCATTATTAACAAAACGTTCTTCAAAAAGACCCATATAGAGGTTGGCATAGCTCGGAGCAAATGTAGAGCCCATCGATGTTTCCATTCGTTTGGAGATAGTATTCATCATCAAACTGAAATAGTTGTACGTCAAAACATATTCAGCCAACTCTAGAATGAAGTTTGTTGGTGGATATTCATTAGTATCTCTGTTCCCAAATAGTGTGCTAGTGCTGCCAGCCCCCCCACATGGGGAATGCTGGTATAAAGACTCTCGACATCTAATGTGACCAAAATACAGTCTTCTTTTAAACCCGTTATTGGTGAGATCTTGTTTATGAAGTCTATAGAAGTCCTTTACATATGATGGCAATGATTGCACATGAGATTTAATAAAAGAGTCTACAAAGTTTTTGACAAATGGCTCTAGCATTGAGCCTATTCCTGCAACCACTGGTCTGCCTGGATAGTTTGCCTTGTTGTGTTTAGGTTTGTGTAATTTCGGTAAAATGTATAAGCATGGACGTATGGCACATTTGCAACAAAGATATTCATATTCAGGTTTGAGATAAGGTTGTTTAATAGGGCTTGCCTCCAAATTAGAGCAAATATCCCTTTGGAACACCTGTGTGGGATCAACACTCAGTTTTCTATAAGAAACGTTTCATTGCTGAGTTGTCTCTGAATTTCTTCTTTATATTTGTCATAGTCTAAACACCACAAGCACCACCACTTGTCTGCAGGTTTTATAACCAAAGATGAATCTTTATTAATTCTTTGAGTGCCAGTTCTTCTGTTCTCGGCGAGATTCTTCTGAATTATGTTTGTTTGTCTTGTATATACTGACATGGCTTCTTGTTGACTAACCTACATAGGTATTAATCGAGGAGTTTGTTAACCATAGGACAGAATTTGCTTTTGGGCTTAAAATGGGTGCCAGTTCCTTGATGTGTTACTAGGCCCAATCAGTGTTTTGCGAAAAACACATGCTTAAGTTTAATCTTGCGAAAGAATTTAAACAGATCTACTTTCGTATCGAATGGTTTATCTGTACATGTAGGTACAAAAGAGAGGCCCTTAGATAAGACTGAGACTTGAGCGTCAGTAAGGTCTTTTTTGGAGAGGTTAATTACCGCGTCCCGCTGTAGCTCCGTGGTCAACGGGCCTGTGTTCCTGGTCTCCTCTTCGACCGCTTACCTCTCCTGCATCGTTTTTTTCTTTCGTGGAGCCCTCTGTTGCTTCCGGGCTAAAAAAACGGACTGTGTGCCATGGAAGCTGGAGTCACTGTCTGTAGGGAATTCGCTCTCGGTGGATGCCTCTGTGTCCAAGTTTCCATGTCCTCCGCGCTGCTTGCGTATCTGCGTCCCCCGATCAGCGGTGCGTCCCTCCGTCGGCCTCTGCGTGCTCCCTGTCCTTGGGCCTTCCCATGCGTAACACCTGGTTGAGCTGGTAATCCTCTGTGTCTCGCTGGTATTTCCTGATTTTTGTTGTTGTAGAGAGTCTCTGTATTTCCCAATGGACTGCTTGATCGTGTCGTCTATGGTTGTAAAATTAGGCCTAGAATCTCCTTCATTATAGCCTTCATGTTCGCCTAATCTTAACTTTAACTTCTTTCACTTCCTTCGACACATGTTCCACGATAAGTAGCATTAAATCTAATGAGCATTTGTTGAGTATTTCACCCCATTGCTGAACGAAAGTTTGTCGTTATTACCTATAGTAAGGCTCCTTCTGTATTCTCAGTCTCTTGGAATGCGCTTGTTGCGCCAAATACTCACTAAGAGTGGTGCCATGCAGGAACAACGTGTTTCTTTCTCTCGAAGTCTCTGAAGTTGGATTTTGAGTTCGACAGTCGAGCGTGGAACTGGGTTGTCCATGTTGGAGGTAGGAAAAAGAATCTTGTTTGCGTCTTCTTGTG
This sequence comes from Salvelinus sp. IW2-2015, assembly GCF_002910315.2. Taxonomy (NCBI): domain Eukaryota; kingdom Metazoa; phylum Chordata; class Actinopteri; order Salmoniformes; family Salmonidae; genus Salvelinus; species Salvelinus sp. IW2-2015. The sequence goes on along the minus strand of NC_036874.1, from coordinate 2,782,002 downwards.
TGGAATGAAAGGGTACTCGCACAATGCGTGGAAGTGAGTTGATCTCTCGTAGTGGATCCATTGTATACTTGGTACGTCTTTAACTAGTGTGTATACTTACAAGATTTAAGAGTGCGGAGTGAAAGATAGTTATACAAATACAAAAAGGCACTCGCACATCTGAGCAATCTTATTTGCAGGTGCATTGGCACAATTGAACAAGATGAAGGAAAGGAAACCGCACACTGCTTTGATAGTATCACCGATATTTAATAAGCTTACGTATCGGCCACACGGCCTTCGTCAGAGCTTTTTGGGATTTTTTGAAAGTTGCACCCTTATGTAGACCTGAGCTCCACCCACATCCGTTCTACACATCGAAGGGGTTGGAGGCAAAGGAAAAAAATAAGTGCTACCAAATATAACAATGCTGCAATTCATAAATATTACAAAAGTGTATAAATAAGCGTATTGAACACTTCTGTATAATCTCAATGAGGACATAGCAAGTTCATTAGTCATTGGTACATCATATGAAAAACGTCAGAATAATCTACAAGAACCACACATTTCATGTTCCAATTCACAGCATAACATACAAAAGGCATTTCATCATTAAGGTCCTTTTGGAACAATGTCTGGAGGGTGACAATGTCTTGGAGGGAGGCTGAAGAAATTCGGCTTGTCACCAAAAGCACTCACAAACTTCTACAGATGCACAATCGAGAGCATCCTGTCGGGCTGTAATACCGCCTGGTACGGCAACTGCTCCGCCCACAACCGTAAGGCTCTCCAGAGGTAGTGAGGTCTGCACAACGCATCACCGGGGGCAAACTACCTGCCCTCCAGGACACCTACACCACCGATGTCACAGGAAGGCCATAAAGATCATCAAGGACAACAACACCCAAGCCACTGCCTGTTCACCCCGCTATCATCCAGAAGGCGAGGTCAGTAACAGGTGCATCAAAGCAGGGACCGAGAGACTGAAAAACAGCTTCTATCTTCAAGGCCCATCAGACTGTTAAAAGCCACCACTAACATTTAGTGGCCGCGCCAACATACTGACTCAACTCCAGCCACTTTAATAATGGGAATTGTTGGAAATTATGTAAAAATGTACCACTACCACTTTAAACAAATGCCACTTAATACTAATGTTTACATATCCTACATAACTCATCTCATATGTAAATGTATATACTGTACTCTATATCATCTACTGCATCCTTGCCATCTTTATGTAATAACATGTATCACTAGCCACTTTAAACTATGCCACTTTATTTACATACCCTACATACTCATCTCATATGTATATACTGTACTCTATACCATCTACTGCATCTTGCCTATGCCGTTCTGTACCATCACTCATTCATATATCTTTATGTACATATTATTTATCCCTTTACACTTGTGTG
>NC_036874.1:2777080-2780574 GCF_002910315.2 Salvelinus sp. IW2-2015 | reverse complement strand
TGTATGCTAGCTTTAAGCCTTCTCCTTGTGTGTGTGGAGAATGCCCGGAGAGCGGCCTGCTCGCATATTCCCAGCCACAGCCACCAGGCTTGGACCATGTGACCCCAATGAGCCCACCCTGCAGTTCCCCGGGTCGCACGTCACCGCGTTCTTTCTAAGCATCATTGATCCATTTTCCATTGGTTTTGTTCTTGTCTTCCTAACAACCTGTTTCAATCCCCACTAATTACCTGGTGTGTATTTAAACCCTCTGTTTTTCCCCCTCCGTCTTTTGTCAGAGATTGTTTGATCGTCCAAAGTTTCGTGTTGGTTGTTTTTTGCCTACTTACCTCCAAAACACACAGACACACATATCCCCCCCCCCCACACACACAGTCATGAGCCACCGAAGATCATCCTGTGTCAGCATGTGCACCAAACAGGCACAGTCAATGCATAAACACACGGATCCAACTACCACACATACAAAAACACATCACAACACCACACCCCCAACCTCATTCGATATCTTATTGTACTCATCACCATTCACTAGATCTTTCTCTAGGCACTATAGTGTATCAAATTCAATTTGACCAGATCTTATGCTAGCTTGCCTCTACAATCATTCCGAAATGGCGTAAAGCATTAGAAGGCGGATACGAGCTCTGCAAAATAATTCTTCCACTTTCGATTACTAGACCATGACTCCCAATTACGGCACCAGCGATGGATGGATAAGGCTCAAGATATCAAGAGAATGCAAGCATTTCCTGAGACGCAACATCGACACAATCGATTGCAAGCTCCACACGACTAACAACACATACACACACAATAGAACAGACAAAGACCAGATCAGACAGACAGACAGACAGACAGACAGACAGACAGACAGACAGACAGACCAGACAGACAGACAGATCGAGACAGGACACTGTCATTGAGCAAGACAGACAGACAGACAGACGACAGAGACAGAACAGAACAGAGACAGACAGACAGGACAGACAGACAGAAGACAGACAGGAGCAGACTATGACAAGGCAGGAGAGGCAGGCAGGTACAGCGCAGAACAAGCAATGCTAAAACAGAGTCTGAAAGACAAACCTCTCTCACACACAGGCAGGTCCACTGACTGAATCGCCCTGATCTATCTTGATTCAGGTAGCTGTGTGTCTCTAATCACAGCAGGTGTATCACCGATACAGTAATTTCATAGAGAACACAAAGCTCCCTCTGCATCCTGTTTGATAAACATCTATCAAGATGCGGAAACAGAAAACAAGAAGAGAGTTTAGAGAGCCTGACGGTTTTGTCTTATTAGAGTGTCAATTTAAATAGCCCTCCTGCAGTCCAAACGTCACTCACCAACACATCCATGACAACTACCACAAACAGCGACACACCACAACACAGCACACACACACACACACACACCACACCACAAGCACTAACTACAACTCATCACCTACTACCACTAGGTACTACAAACATAGCGATCGAACTCTACTACACACAACACACACACACACCACATATTCAAGAGTCGGATATAACTCTAAGTGTGAACCCACAGCGCTCACCCCTACAATCCTGATTTGAGTAATAATTGGTTCGTTTGTTTGTGGCAATTGAGTTATTTTATTTTGTTCCAAACATGTCAACCCCATGTCACCCTTAACCCAATCTATTTGAGTAATAATTTGGTTCTTGTTAATGGGTGTTATATATTTTAGTGGTGAATAATATCCCAAGGTCCAGGCCCTAATAAATCCTGATTCTCGAATCCTTTTTGTGGTTTTTCCTGTTTTATTCATCATAAATTAGTTGTACATTTGTTAGAATTATAATTGTATATATAGGTTTTTTTAGAATAAACATACAATAACCTCCCACTTAAACTCACCAACATTTGTAATCTTAAGTATAGCCAATTGTTGGACATCGGAATTGTTCATAATCCCTTGTTTTATAAATTTGACTCTGATATTGTGGTAGTTCTTCACCCTATGGCTATCTTTAATGCAGAAGTGCACTTCATGAAACACCTGCTAACATACGCTTCTAGCTGCTGCGTATTCAAGAGAATACTGGTAAATCTTAATATATGCTAGTTTGATATAAAAGTGCATGTGTTAATGCTTATATTTTATTACTTATACAGTAGCATTTTTATAAACTGCCCATGTCATCCAATTTAGTTCAATCATCTTTGACTTAAAGTGTATAATATACCATCATTCGGATTTCTGTTATGTGGGATTGCATGATACTTCATTTTTCATTTTAGTGAGAGATCAACTATATACACCAGGGCTCGACCCTACATCCTGATCCGGAGTCCAATTTGCCGCCGTCGAATGGCCGCCTTCCGTCGTTGGTTCATGGTTCCTAGGATAAATTATGTCTATAGTTATAACATCCAGTCCACTAACGATCATTTTTATGGTTCTTTATGTTACTATATTTGTGATTTCCTGTTCTTGTAGCGTTTATATAAGGTAGTAGTTGTGGAATTGTTAGGTTAGATTACTTGTTGGTTATTACTGCATTGTCGGAACTAGAAGCACAAGCATTTCGCTACACTCGCATTAACATCTGCTAACCATGTGTATATGACAAATAAAATTWGATTTTATTTGATTTTATTTMATTTTATTTGAGAGTGAGGCGGATATATATAGCATTTTGCCCCCCAAAAAGATGATTATTTGTCTCTCTGAAATGAAAACATCAAATTATATTTGAAACAAATACATGTCTTTCATTGAACAACCCCATGCCACGATTAGATAAACACACCAATCTATTTCCTAATTTCTTTAAACAATTAAAGCTCTATTAGCAACATTTTTGAAAATGGATATATAGCATTTCGGGAATGATCAAACCAGACATGCACACACACTAAGGACTCTGAGGTTGAAAGCCATTGAAGTGGTCCCTCCCTTCATCCTCCCTTGTTCCTCATCCCTCTCCTCCTCTCCTCCGTTCTCCCCAGTGCTGAACAGGAAGCTAAGCAGGTGTCCAGGACAGAAATAGGCCTCAGTCAGTCCTTCTCCCCCTCATCTCTCAGCCACATTACATAAGAAACAACATCTTACTCAACAACCCATCCCCTGTCACAAAGACTCAGCATCTTCCCTGTGAGTGAGAACTGGATACTAGAGATAGACTAAACAACAGAACACACACTAGCTTTTTGACCTGGCCTTGAATGCCACATATTTGACATTTTTGAGTAATAACTAAAAAATCCTTCTCATATCCACAGCACACCACATACCTAGCTGAGGCTCATTTTTTGATCCACAGCCTTGGGCAGCTAATACCTGTTTGCTCACTGTGCTGAAAAATAGGTCCTATTTCACAGGCAAATAGAACAAAGATATACCCATTGAACAAAGTCACTCTGCCGTCCATTCTGCGTGTGTAAATGCCCCCGTTTATGAGTTGCTACATTATTCATAAAGTAGTGCCATAACATGAAGGCTCATTGTGCAGTAGACTCT
>NC_036874.1:2760398-2776123 GCF_002910315.2 Salvelinus sp. IW2-2015 | reverse complement strand
GGAGAAAATGGAAAGAGGGAGAGAGAGAGGGGAGAAAATGGAAAGAGGGACTTGTTAATTAATAGGATTATATGGTAACGCTAAGGGTTTTAAACAAAAGACAGTGGATGTGTCAGGTGTTCTGGTATTCTGACGGGCGGGGGCCGGGGGTATAAYTTTCGGCGGGAGGGCGCGGGGGTGGTGGAGAGGTTGTTATTGTCATGGATTACTTGCTCCCACTTGATCTGCCTATTGCCGTAATCCCCTATCTGAACTCGGCAGGAAGGGAAAAACACAGGAATTACGTCGCCCCTGATAYAAATGTATTTTTGTTGGCCCGCTGAGAGGACTTATTGACGTTTGTGTGCCTCCCTCTCGGCTGTTCGCTGCCTGTGGTGATCCGTCTTGAATTAGCTGATGATGATACCCACAACCCACCACTCCGACTAGAGAGCAAGGCTAGCTTTTCTTCTGGTTTTACATGATCTTTCGTTCGCTTTCTCTCTCTCTGCATCTCTACCTCTGTCTCTCTCTTCTTAAAGTGTGATAGTGTTTTGGTTGGCTGACTGGTGAAGGCTGTCTGTGTTATCATGGGAGCTGTGGTAGTCTGGAGGAACTCTGGAAGGCTGTCAAGCTGTGTTACTCATTTCACTCATAGGTTGTACAGTACTGGCTTTGGTTCTAACCCAGTAWTACAATAATAACATATCTGATTCAACTCATCAACTAATATTAAAGCTTGTGATTAGTTGAAGCAAGTTTTTTAGTGTTGTGCTGGAATAAACATCTGCACACCTCTGGGTCCCCAGGACCAGGACTGATGACCACTGCTGTTACAGGATTTAGATTAGTCTGTGGCCTCAGGCTGGTCTATCTGTCTGTCTGATTTTATCAATACATCCATCTGTCATGGAATCAGGTGGAAAACATTCAGGGAAAATATGTAGGGATAGCAGCTGGGAAGTGTGGGAGCATTAGGATCTACGCATGTTGGACTGACAGGAGAATTGAAGGCCTCCTACAGACAAACTACTACACTACAGTCTCCTGACACCCTGAGCTCTCTGATCTGGGCCTGATGCCTCATAGGCATCTGTGTGCACACACAACACACACACACCACACGCACGGGCACGGCACGCACGCACACACACACACACACACACACACACACACACACACACCACACACACACACACACACACACACACACACACACAACACACACACAACACACACACAGCACACGCACGCGCGACGCCGCACACACGCACACACGCACACACACAACCACACACACCACACACACACACACAACACACACACACACACACCACACACACAACAAAACAAAACAAAACTTCACGTCACAGCAGTGATAAATGTGGGACTGAGTCCTGCTGTAGCTGCAGGTGTATAAAGACGGAGCTGGCTGGAACAGGGGGGAGTGTAGAGAGAGCTGGGGTTCACTCCCCCTTCCTTCCCTTCTCTCTCAGTTTCTCCTATTGATGTCAGAAAAATATGCTCCCTTCCCAGGAGAGCGAGAGAGGCAGCGAGAGTCACCAAGGCAACACCCCCCCACCCCCAGCACCCCGGTATACACACTCCATGGCCCCCAAAAAGAAAGAGCGAAAGATGAATGGAGAAGGGGGAAATGAATACACCGTAGCAGGAGAAGAAAAGCTCTTTCAGAGTCGCCGTGGTCTCCACATATGGCATAGCTCCCAAAAACAAGGAGACAGAGAAAGCCAGCGCCAAGACAGAAGAGAGGAGAGAGGAGAGAGGAGAGAGGAGAGAGGAGAGAGGAGACAGGAGAGAGAAGAGAGGAGAGAGGAGAGAGAAGAGAGGAGAGAGGAAAGAGAGGAGAGAGAAGGGAGGAGAGAGGAGAGAGGAGAGAGAGAACGAGAGGGATAGGAGAGAGGAGAGAGAAAGAGGCGAAAGAGAGGAGAGAGGAGAAAGCGAATGAGAGAGTATGCTGTTCATCATAAAGTGACAACAGGCGGCCTGGTGTACTCACACAATTACATCCATTCCTTCTCACGTCTGTGTGGAAACTTTTAATTCACTCCCATTCTATTATGATTTACTTCTCCAGGAGCTACTGACACGGAGCACCATGAGTGGCTGTTACAGACGGAGGCTCACACACTGCTTGTAGTGTGTGTATTTGTGTGTCTGCTTGTGTGTGTGTGTTTGTGTGTGTGTGTGTGTGGTCCATAGAATCTAGAACATATCTCAATTGTCATATTTCTCTATTGTGTGCCATAAGGTCATAGTCTTAGATATGTCCTGTAGTTCATGATCATAGGAGGAGTGGATGGACTGTGCACCTGTTGGGTTGGGGTTACTGTATTCACCTTGCTGTCTGCCTCTCTGAACTCTGAAAATATTTTGCATTTTACAAATGAGACCGTCCTCTGTCATAGAGAATCAGCGGTGTCCTGATGATACAGCAACTTTTCTGACTGAGCCAGGCGAAATCGTGCATCAGCATCATTATTATGGATATATCCAAAGAATTTTCAATAAAAAAAAGTCAAACTACAGAAAATACAGCTAGTTTGCTGTCATTTCAACTGCAGAGATTGACGTGATTTTGTTTTCTGTCGATGGCGAGCTAACAAAAYACAAGAARYTTAGCCAGCCTGAATAGAAAACATTATTCGACTGCATAGCAGTGATGGGAAAATATTTCCTTTGGTGGAAGGATGAAATAGTACGAATTGACTATGTCACTCATTATTTTAATATGTTGGTAAGTAGTTTATTAAAGCAATAAGGAACCTTCTGGGGTTTGTGGTATATGGCAAATATACCACAGCTAAGGGGTGTATCCACTCCGCTTTCGTAGTGCCTATGAACAGCCCTTATCAGTGGTATATTGGCCATATACAGTAACACACCACTTCAGGCCTTATTGCTTAAATATCCAAGAAGTAACAAAAATGACCACTATGTTATTGTACTCTGTTTATGTACGACTAAAAGTAAGAAATTGGTTTAATCGCTATAATTTTGAGCCCAAAATAAGCCTAAACAACAGACTRAAGCTGCATAGCAACACATAACACATTGTATCATGGACAAGGACCAAAAGTTCCAGCGTGTGGCTGAGCTCCTGAAGATTTTCATACATACATTATTGTCATGCTTTGTCTTGAATAATATGACCAACCCCCCTGCACCAAGTTGAAGCCCTTTGAAAAGAAGAGAGAGAGTGGTATTGACTACTGACCGCTGTGAGAGAGCTTGGTTTCCACACATGCAGTACTGAGGAGGATCTTATCACCAGATACACACTGGAATTCCATCTGTTTATAACACAAGAGACTTTAGTCCAATTCATTAAATATTTTCTTTAGCATCGTGTACCCGAACATTTTGCTTGCAACTTGATCTCAAGCCCTGTTGATTTGCCATTAGGCTACGTAGGGTTGGAAAATAGCAGACACACACTAACCAACGAAGAGGGATAGCTGTGTGGTGTATGAAGTCTGACTCCAGATCTGTCATGTTGTTTTATATTGGTTGGAATATGGTATGTATCGATTGAGGAGGACAGACAAAGTGTTGATAGTGTTGATAGTGTTTCACCATCCACGGGGTAAATATGTTGACTGATGTCATAAAACGTGTGTATTATAGGATGTTAGGGGTCTGGGAGGCTTTTTCCTGCTCTGTGTCGCTCTCTGACTCACAGCGTACTAACATGTATGAAAAATAGTATCTTGGTGTGACAACCTCCCAATCCTAAAAAAGGACTCATCATCAAAGTTGGCAAGATAATTCATACCAACCAGCAGCAATTTTCACATCTATGCTATCATACAGCGGAGAGGGAAGACTTCATTTTCCTCTTTCCTGAAATTACTCACCACAAATGCCGCAATCAACTTGCCAAGTGTGTGTGTGTATGTGTGTGTGAGAGCTCTTTCAGCGCCAACAGACATCACTGATGGTGACAATCAGAGGCACGTATCATCGAGTGGTGTCAAGTGTTCACGCTTGTGTTTTTATTTCTATAGTATTTAAGTATGTTTAAGCCACAAGCATATATATCTGTCTCTTTGTTTGTGTGAATATGTGTGTGTGTATGCATAAGTGTGTGAGTGCAAATGTAGGTGTCTGTGTGTTCATCAGTCTGTGTGTGTGGTTGTTGTTCTTTTATCCTTTGACCCAGTTTCAGTGGAGAGCATGTGTGTGTGTGTGTGTGTGTGTTGTGTGTGTGTGTGTGTGTGTGGTGTGTGTTGTGTGTGTGTGGTTGTGTGTGGTGTGTGTGTGTGGTGTGTGTGGTGTGTGTGTGTGTGTGTGTGTGGTGTGTGTGTGTGTGTGTGTGTGTGTGTGCGTGTGCCAGTCTGCCTATCAGTGGTCCGTGAATATGGTGTGCATCTGAATGTCTGTCAGCTCACGTGTGCCAGTCTGCTAGTGTTGTGTGTCTCACGACAGCCATGGCACCGTGGAATAGCACCATGCAGCTCGGTGCTGGTTGATCATGAGCAGATGCTATGCTCTTATTTAGGATTGCCTACCCTAATTGGCGTGACTTTTTAATACACGCCATGTGCGGATCCTGCTACTTATTTTATCTCTCTCTCTCCTCTCTCTCTCTTCTCTTCTCTTCTGTCTCTCTCTCTCTCTCATTTCTCTCTCTCTCTCAATCTCTCTCTCTCTCTCTCTCTCTCCTCTCCTCTCTCCTCTCTCTCTCTCATCTCTCTTCTCTCTCATCTCTCTCTCTCGTCTCTCTCTCTCTATATATATAATATATATATATTTCAATTTAAGGGGCTTTATTTGCATGGGAAACATACAGTTTGGACACACCTACTCATTCAAGGGTTTATCTTTATTTTTTATTTTGTAGAATAATTTCTACATTGTAGAATGATAGTGAAGACATCAAAACTATGAAATAACACATGTGGAATCATGTAGTAACCAAAAAAGTGTTAAACAAATCAAAATATATTTTATATTTGAGATTCTTCAAAGTAGCCACCCTTTGCCTTGATGACAGCTTTGCACACTCTTGGCATTCTCTCAACCAGCTTCATGAGGTAGTCACCTGGAATGCATTTAAATTAACAGGTGTGACTTGTTAATTTGTGGAATTTCTTTCCTTCTTAATACGTTTGAGCCAATCGGTTGTGTTGTGACTAAGTAGGGGTGGTATACAGAAGATAGCCCTATTTGGTAAAAGACCAAGTCCATATTATGGCAAGAACAGCTCAAATAAGCAAAGAGAAACAACAGTCCATCATTACTTGAATACATGAAGGTCAGTCAATTCGGAAAATGTCAAGAACTTTGAAAGTTTCTTCAAGTGCAATCGCAAAAACTATCAAGCGCTATGATGAAACTGGCTCTCATGAAAACCACCACAGGAAAGGAAGACCCAGAGTTACCTCTGCTGCAGACAATAAGTTCATTAGAAGCCTCAAAAATTGCAGCCCAAATAAATGATTCACAGAGATCAAGTAACAGACACATTTCAACATCAACTGTTCAGAGGAGACTGGGTGAATCAGGCCTTCAAGGTCAAATTGCTGCAAAGAAACCACTAACCACTAACCAATAAGAAGAAGAGACTTGCTTGGGCCAAGAAACAAGAGCAATGGACAATAGACCGGTGGAAATATGTTGTTTGGTCTGATGAGTCTAAATTTGAGATTTTTGGTTCCAACCGCCGTGTCTTTGTGAGACGCAGAGAATGTGAACAGATGATCTCCGCATGTGTAGTTCCCACCATGAAGCATGGAAGAGGAAGTGTGATGGTGTGGGGATGCTTTGCTGGTGACACTGTTACTAATTTATTTAGAATACAAGGCACACTTAAGCAGCATGGCTGGAACGATACACCATCCCATCTGGTTTGGGCTTAGTGGGACAATAATTTGTTTTTCAACAGGACAATGACCCAACACACCTCCAGGCTGTGTAAGGGCTATTTTACAAAGAAGAAGAGTGATGGAGTGCTGCATCAGATGACCTGGCCTCCACAATCACCCGACCTCAACCCAATAAAGATGGTTTGGGATGAGTTGGACCATAGAGTAAAGGAAAAGCAGCCAACAATTGCTGAGCATATGTGGGAACTCGTTCAAAACTGTTGGAAAAGCATTCCAGTTGAAACTGGTCGAGAGAATGCCAAGATTGTGTGAAGCTGTCATCAAGGCAGAGGGTGCCTACTTTGAAGAATCCCAAATACAAAGTAAATGTTGATTTGTTTAACACTTTTTTGGTTACTTCATGATTCCATATGTGTTAATGTCATATTTTTGATGTCTTCACTATTATTCTACAATGTAGAAAATAATACAAATAAAGTGGTACTGTATGTTTACATTGCCAAAGCGAGGGAAATAATAATAAACAACAGTGAAATAYACAATAAAAATGAACAGTAAACATTACACTCCTTCCAAAAGTTCCAAAAGAATCAAGATATTTCAAATGTCATATTATGTCTATATACAGTGTTGTAATGATGTGCAAATATTTAAAGCACAAAAGAGAAAATAAATAAACAAATGTAGGTTGTATTTGCAGTGGTGTTTGTTCTTCACTGGTTGCACTTTTCTTGTGGCAACAGGTCACAAATCTTGCTGCTTTGATTGCACACTGTGGTATTTCACCCAATCGATTTGGGAGTTTATCAAAATTGGATTTGTTTTCGAATTCTTTGTGGATCTGTGTAATCTGAGGGAAATATATGTCTCCAATATGGTCATACATTTGGCAYGAGGTTAGGAAGTGCAGCTCAGTTTCCTCCTCATTTTGTGGGCAGTGTGCAGATAGCCTGTCTTCTCTTGAGAGCCAGGTGTGCCTTTGGGGACCTTTCTCAATAGCAAAGCTCTGAGTCTGTACATAGTTAAAGATTTCCTTAATTTTGGGTCAGTCACAGTGGTCAGGTATTCTACCACTGTGTAATCTCTGTTTCGGGCCAAATAGCATTCTAGTTTGCTTGTTWAAAAAAAAAAAAAAATCCAATGTGTCAAGTAATTATCTTTTAGTTTTTTCTTGATTTGGTTGGTCTAAATGTGTTGCTGACATCTCTCTCTATCTCCATCACTCTCACTCTCTCTTGCCGCTTTCATTTTCCCTTTATTCACWTCTGAGGGGGACAATGGTGGTACACGCGAGGCTATTTCCCATTCACATAGTCTGTAGTCACAGATGGCCTCTGTTTAGACGTCCTCTGTTAAGCCACTACCATCAGGTCCCCGTGGTAACTTCATTTAGGCCTATCACTGTGTCCTCTATGCATATCAAGGCTATACAGTGTAGACTTACTGCTACTATGTCTGTCTTACAGCCAATGCAATTAAAGCTGACAGATGCACCGTTCACCCTCACAGCGAACAACCTGTCATTTGAAATATGTCACAGTAAAGAAAACCATCAAATTCACACACTTCTTAGAGCAACAACACAATTCTTGAACTCTTGGCCCCTTTGACCTGTTTGTGTGGCTTTTGTAGGCCTTCATTCTGCGACTGCATCTCTGTGCTCATAATGCAGACATATTCCTCATTTTCATCTTGTCCTATGGGTTGTCTACCACTCAATGGTTATGGTTTAATTTTGTAGCTTGTATACTGCGTCTGCTCAAGCTGTAAAAGCACATTTTGTCTTGGGCTACTACCCATGTGTGTTATCATTTTCTGTTTCCCTGTCATTATTTCTTACCCCATTTTGATATATTGCTTTTTCCCACCCGTTTCCCCCTACTATTAATATTCCCCTACTTTGTATTCAACCCTAAGGCAAACGCCAACCCTAACCCTAGCTTAGGGTTGGAGCGAGCGGTCGCATTCGCACTTTGGTCCGCAGGTAGTATAACTTTTCATTACATTTCATTACATTTCATTATAGTACAACGGTTTGATTTGTCTAATCTTAGCAATTTCTTCTTAGCTAGCTAGCATAGTCCGTCTTTGTAGTAACGAAATTGCGTAATTATCGTATTTCGTTCGTCCTATATACGCGAGCTCTAACACTGCCTTATCTGCCAGACCAGCTAGCCAGCTAGAAACGTTCCCACCGGTTTTTCATACGAATAGCAGCATGTAGCAAATATATTTACACTAAACAACTGAACGACTGTGATATAGGTGTAGTGTTAGCTAGCTCCATAGTTGTCTTTGCTTCTTCGTATCCAAGATAAATTTGTTTAGTTTAGAGTGTGGTAGTTTTATGATGATATCTAATTGTACCGAGTTAGCTAGCGCAGCTATTTGTCCTCTTAACGTAGGAAGACACTGCACTAGCCTAACAGCTAGCAACGTCTAGAATTAGAGTAGACTTCCTGCACTCAAAACCCGGTCCATTCCCTTCGCTCCACAGGTAGTATCCACATTTGTACACTTTCATTCATTACAGACCAACGTTTGATTGGTTGTGATCAGTAGCGTAGCTACATACGCTACATACATAGCCGTCTTTTTCAAAAGATAACTTGTGTAGTCTACGAGCGCATTTCTAGGTTAGCTACCAGGCTATGTCGTTCTTTAACGCCAACGTAACGTATATCAACACTGCTAGCTAGCCTAGCCCCCGCGAATAGCAGCACTGTAAAGACTATACACTCAACGAACGACTTGATTATGTAGTTGCAACAACGGCAGTCCTGCCAGGTCTAGCCTACCAAGTCAACAACGCAGCCCATCTGCAGCTACAGCCACTTCAGCAGTACTGATCATCTTAATCATTTTAGTCAATAAGATTCTTGCTACGTAAGCTTAATTTCTGAACATTCGAGCGCGTAGTCCACTTTGCCACTCAATCTCCTTTGCATTAGCGTAGTCTCTTCTGTAGCCTGTCAACTATGTGTCTGTCTATCCCTGTTCTCTCTCTCTGCACAGACCATACAAACGCTCCACACGCGCGTGGCCGCGGCCACTAATCTGGTGTCCCAGCGCGCACGACCACGTGGAGTTCCAGGTCTCCGGTAGCCTCTGGAACTGCCGATCTGCGGCAACAAGGCGCAGAGTTCATCTCAGCCTATGCCTCCCTCCAGTCCCTCGACTTCTTGGCACTGACGGAAACATGGATCACCAAGATAACACTGCTACTCCTACTGCTCTCTCTTCGTCCGCACGTGTTCTCGCACACCCGAGAGCTTCTGGTCAGCGGTGTGGCTACCGGGATCCTCATCTTCTCCCAATGGTTTCTCTCTTTCTCCCCTTACCATCTGTCTATGCCTCCTTGGATTCCATGCTGTACAGTTACCAGCCCTTTCAAGCTTAACAATCCTTATCATTTATCGCCCTCCAGGTTCCCTCGGAGAGTTCATCAATGGCCTCGATGCCTTGATTAGCTCTTTCCTGAGGACGGCTCACCTCTCACAGTTTCTGGCGAATTTAACCTCCCCATCTACCTTTGACTCATTCCTCTCTGCCTCTTCTGTCCACTCCTCTCCTCTTTTGACCTCCCCCTTCACCTTCCCCCCTACTCACAAGGCAGGCAATACGCTCGACCTCATCTTTACTAGATGCTGTCTTCCACTAACCTCATTGCAGATCCCTCCAAGTCTCGACACTACCTTGTATCCTTTCCCTCTCGCTCTCATCAACACTTCCCACACTGCCCCTACTCGATGGTATCGCGCCGTCAACCTTCGCTCTCTCTCCCCGCTACCCTCTCCTCTTCACCTATCCATCTCCTTCCCTCTGCCTCAAACTTCCTCCAACTATCTCTGATTCTGCCTCCTACACCCTCTCTCCTCCCTTTCTGCATCCTTTGACTCTCTATTCCCCTATCCTCCAGGCCGGCTCGGTCCTCCCTCCCGCTCGTGGCTCGACGACTCATTGCGACTCACAGAACAGGGTCCGGGCAGCCGAGCGAAATGGTAGGAAAACATCGCCTCCCTGCGGACCTGGCATCCTTTCCACTCTCCTCTCTACATTTCCTCTCTGTCTCTTGCTGCTAAGCCACTTTCTACCACTCTAAAATTCCAAGCATCTGCCTCTAACCTAGGAGCTCTTTGGCCACTTCTCCTCCCTCCTGAATCCTCTCCCCCATCCCCCCTCTCCTCTCTGCAGTGAACTTCGTCAACCATTTTGAAAGAAGGTCGACGACATCCGATCCTCGTTGCTAAGTCAAACGACACCGCTGGTTCTGCTCCACACTCCCTACCCTGTGCTCTGACCTCTTTCTCCCTCTCTCTCCAGATAAGAAATCTCGCGTCTTGTGACGGCCGGCCGCCCAACAAACCTGCCCGCTTGACCCTATCCCCGTCCTCCTCTTCTCCAGACCATTTCGGAGACCTTCTCCTTACCTCACCTCGCTCATCAACTCATCCCTGACGCGCTGGCTACGTCCCTTCCGTCTTTCAAGAGAGCGAGAGTGTCACCCCTTCTGAGAAAAACCCTACACTCGATCCCTCCGATGTCAAACAACTACAGACCAGTATCCCTTCTTTCTTTTCTCCCAAAACTCTTGAACGTGCCTCCTTGGCCAGCTCTCCCGCTATCTCTCTCAGAATGACCTTCTTGAATCCAAATCAGTCAGGTTTCAAAGACTAGTCATTCAACTGAGACGCTCTCTCTGTCTCACGGAGGCGCTCCGCACTGCTAAAGCTAAACTCTCTCTCCTCTGCTCTCATCTTCTAGACTAATCGGCTTGCCTTCGATACTGTGAACCATAGATCCTCTCTCACACCTCTCCGAGTTGGCATCTCCGGCGCGGCCACGCTTGGATTGCGTCCTACCTGACAGGTCGCTCCTACCAGGGGCGTGGGAGAATCTGTCTCCCTCACACGTGCTGTCACACTGGTGTCCCCCAGGCGTCTGTTCTAGCGCTTCTCTATTCTCGCTATACACCAAGTCACTTGGCTCTGTCATAACCTCACATTGTCTCTCCTATCATTGCTATGCAGACGACCACAACTAATCTTCTCCTTTCCCCCTTCTGATGACCAGGTGGCGAATCGCATCTCTGCATGTCTGGCAGACATATCAGTGTGGTGACGGATCACCACCTCAAGCTGAACCTCGGCAAGACGGAGCTGCTCTTCTTCCTCGGGAAGGCCTGCCCGTTCCAGTGATCTCGCCATCACGGTTGACAACTCCATTGTGTCCTCCTCCCAGAGCGCTAAGAACCTTGGCGTGATCTGGACAACACCCTGTCGTTCTCAACTATCATCAAGGCGGTGGCCCGTTCCTGTAGGTTCATGCTCTACAACATCCGCAGTACGACCCTGCCTCAACCCAGGAAGCGGCGCAGGTCCTAATCCAGGCACTTGTCATCTCCCGTCTGGTTACTGCAACTCGCTGTTGGCTGGGCTCCCTGCCTGTCCATTAAACCCTACAACTCATCCAGAACGCCGCGAGCCCGTTGGTGTTCAACCTTCCCAAGTTCTCTCACGTCACCCCGCTCCTCCGCTCTCTCCACTGGCTCAGTTGAAGCTCGCATCCGCTACAAGACCATGGTGCTTGCCTACGGAGCTGTGAGGGAACGGCACCTCAGTACCTCCAGGCTCTGATCAGGCCCTACACCCAAACAAGGGCACTGCGTTCATCCACCTCTGGCCTGCTCGCCTCCCTACCACTGAGGAAGTACAGTTCCCGCTCAGCCCAGTCAAAACTGTTCGCTGCTCTGGCCCCCCAATGGTGGAACAAACTCCCTCACGACGCCAGACAGCGGAGTCAATCACCTGAAACCACCTCTTTAAGGAATACCTAGGATAGGATAAAGTAATCCTTCTCACCCCCCCCCCCCCCCTTAAAAGATTTAGATGCACTATTGTAAAGTGGCTGTTCCACTGGATGTCATAAGGTGAATGCACCAATTTGTAAGTCGCTCTGATAAGAGCGTCTGCTAAATGACTTAAATGGTAAAATGTAAAATGTAGCTTCATTTCCACAGCCTGGTTTCAGCTCTAACCATCAACCACAACCTAACTCTAACCCTAGCTTCATGTCCACAGCCTGGTTCAGCTCTAACATCAACCACAACCCTAACTCTAACCCTAGCCTCATGTCCACTGCCTGGTTCAGCTCTAACCATCAACCACAACCCTAACTCTAACCCTAGCTTCATGTCCACAGCCTGGTTCAGCTCTAACCATCAACCACAACCCTAACTCTAACCCTATCTTCATGTCCACAGCCTGGTCAGCTCTAACCATCAACCACAACCCTAACTCTAACACTAGCTTCATGTCCACGCCTGGTTCAGCTCTAACCATCAACCACAACCCTAACTCTAACCCTAGCTTCATGTCCACAGCCTGGTTCAGCTCTAACCATCAACCACAACCCTAACTCTACACCTAGCTTCATGTCACAGCCTGGTTCAGCTCTAACCATCAACACAACCCTAACTCTAACCCTAGCTTCAAGTCCAAGCCTGGTTCAGCTCTAACATCAACAACACCCTAACTCTCACCTAGCTTCAAGTCCACAGCCTGGTTCAGCTCTAACCATCAACCACAACCCTAACTCTAACCCTAGCTTCATGTCCACTGCCTGGTTCAGCTCTAACCATCAACCACAACCCTAACTCTAACCCTAGCTTCAAGTCCACAGCCTGGTTCAGCTCTAACCATCAACCACAACCTAACTCTAACCCTAGCTCAAGTCCACAGCCTGGTTCAGCTCTAACCATCAACCACAACCCTAACTCTAACCCTAGCTTCATGTCCACAGCCTGGTTCAGCTCTAACCATCAACCACAACCCTAACTCTACACTTATCCAACCCTCCCTGGGCTCTCACCTCTCTTAGGGTCCCCCAACAGGCTGTAGTGAGGGAACCCCAGCAGGCTCTGTTGTGAACCCAGAAGCAGGCCATCCTTCACCCACTGGACAACCCCTGAGGGCCTCAGCACCTCAGCCTCAGCGTAGTCCCCGCACGCACCGCCATGTTCTTGGGCTGGTTCCTGAACGCCTGCTGGGCCCCCACCTCCACCACACCTGAAGAAGAGAGGGAGGGAAAGGAGGGAAGATGGTGAGAGGATGGAGAGGAAAGAGGGAAAGGAGGGAGGGATGGGTTAGGGGGATTGTAAAATGGATGGAGGGAGAGGAGGAGGGTGAGAAGATGGAGGGGAAGAAGGGAAAGCTAGGAAGGCAGGGGATGAGGGCTCAAATAAACACAGTAGAGTTGGGCCACATTATTCATCACATCGTATGTTTTATTGATGGGAAATTGGAGCAATTCGGCCCTGCAAATGAGTCAATAATGTAATTACTACGAATTAAACCCCTCCTCGGTCCAGGAGATAAGGAATGGAAAGGAAGAGAGGGCGAGGGGGGTGGGAGGGACAAATGAGCCCTCGTTCACCCATTGCTTTTTCTTCACTGTCGATGTCCCTTCGGCTAATTCCTACAGATGAGAGTAATGATATTTTGTTTAATGCCCTCGTTTGTCATATTGTATGTGGTGTGGGGGTGTCAGGGGGTAGGGGTGGGCAATCCCTCACTCCCCGTATAAAGTGAAACGCTCCGGTACACTGCACTGGTGGCTGGAAGGTAACCTTACTGCCACTCAGCCAGCCTGGTAGTGAGTGAGTGAGGTGGAGGCTAGAACAATGAGACCAGGATCACAAGGTAATGCGATTGTAGCTCTGCATGCAAAGTCCTATGCTAATTAGGGGCCCTAATATATAAGCATGCATCTTATTTTTAAACTATGCAGTGGAGAGGAGAGCAGCTATTTACACCGCCTAATTCTGGAAGGTTGTTTGAATCTTGACCCTCTTTGAGCCAATCACAAAGTTGTTTGCGAACTGCATGCTCGGCTGCGCCTCGGCAACGTGAGTGAGAGGGAAAACTCTCAGATCAAGGGGACATCAGTCACCTCACGTCAAACGTGAAGGGCAAGATTGGCCATTATAGACGTCGCATACAAACAACCAGCCACAAAATCACATTTGCATATCAGTTTACATAAATGAATACACAACAATTTTGTGTACCAACGAGCAATAAAAGGAAGTTGAAAGACAAACAGGAACAAAATGGATTCTTCTCTTCTTCTACTGCCACTACCTAGAGAGGTGCATGGGGGATGGAAGTGGTAAGGCAGGCAAACACCGTAGGCCATTGATTTCCTTTCCCCATCCAAGGGTTTGGTGTCTATTTGAACTAGATAATGGCTTGGGATTATGCTATAGAGCTGATGCTGCCCACAAAACTCTATGGCCTTCGCTGTTGCAACAAGATGGAAGTAGAGGCTAGCCATACTCTGGAGTATAAGCTGAACAGCTGTAAAAAGCATCTGTAATAATTGCAGTTGAAGTTATTAGTATCAAAACATTGGACAGGGTCGACAGAAAGCAGGTAGATGTTAAGAGAAGATGATACCTGTCACCTGTTAACTTACTGTACACTGTCTCTCTGTTTCTCTCTGTGATGTTTTCAAAGGCAGGAGAGAGAGAATGGAAATGTAAATCCATGCTATCAGACCTCATTAACTTTAAATAATTATGCCAGCAGTACAGTGGGATCTGTTCCATTAACAGATTAGTGTGGATGATAAATATTGGTTATGATTGTTAGATTTATTTTGGAGGTGATTTACTGTATGTGTCAGTAAATGTACTGTAACTGCATAATGATGCTATGAACACTGGAACTAGATTTGTTTCACAGAGCAAAGGCTTACAAGTACTGTGGGATTTCATGTTGATTGACGGCCACCATTTTTTAATATGATTTACAAAATAATCCGAACAGATGTCATTGTCTGAGGAGTTCCAGCAGCAGTAAACAGACGGTCACAGATTGTCATTGTCTGAGGAGTTCCAGCAGCAGTAAACAGACAGTCACAGANCATTGTCTGAGGAGTTCCAGCAGCAGTAAACAGACGGTCACAGATTGTCATTGTCTGAGGAGTTCCAGCAGCAGTAAACAGACAGTCACAGATTGGAAAAACAACAACCTTGACAGCCTAGTGATTCGACAGCGTATTTTGAGAAAACGATTAGCCACTCGTCACAGGATCCTTCTCTTCTGACAATGTGTTGTCATTAAGCTGTCCTGTTTCTGCTCCCATTCAGTTGGTTTTGCTCTTCTGAGAACCAGCTGATCCATTGGCAAGGCAGCGTAATGGGCTAGAATGGTAATGGTGAGTCCTTAGCACAATGTCTAATTGTATCAATGTGATTGTCGATAAATAACAATCCATTGCCAGAAGTGTGCAATGCAAGGTAAGTGAAAAGCAAAGGGTATTAGCGAGGAACAATTCCTGTGCTGCATACAATTATCAACAACACTACAACAGTCTACAGAAACCTTGATGCAAACTCATCCATTGAGTTGAACAGAACTCTAGGTTATGCCTCTCATGAAGTCAATGAGAGCACAGTGCTATAGAGTAGTATAATGGTGTGTAACTTAACAGAAGACCTTGCTGAGTTCGAAAGGTGACAATAGGTCCATTGTGGCTGTTTTTCTTACCCCATTGCAGAGTGAGGAGAAGAAGAAGTAGACTAGAGCACGTTGTTGATGACAAACCCATCTCAAACCTCAGGCTCCAATCATTTAATTCAGGCCCTGCGGAATCCTGAAACGACAAATCACAGAGCAGACAGACAGTGAATGTTGGTGAAAGTTAAGTTAGTCAAGGCTTAGTTGACTCAATGTCAAGTTTTGAGTTACCGAGCACATACAAAGTATTCTCAAAGCCATAGCCACATATTGTGCTAGCTACTGTAGCTAGCTATGTTGGTGAAGACAGACTAACCTGGTTACTGATCATTGGATGACTCTTGCATGCACTAGTAAATTAACCCATCAACAGTTTTGA
>NC_036874.1:2749577-2758273 GCF_002910315.2 Salvelinus sp. IW2-2015 | reverse complement strand
CATGCACACAGTATAATGGAATACATGAACAATTACATTCATTCAGTATCTACAGTGCCTTCAGAAAGAACTCACACTCCTTGAATTTTTCCACATTTACTCAAGTGCTATCAAGCTAAATAATGTATTTGTCTAGGAAAACCTTGTACTGTATAATATAACCTGTGTTTCACTGACAACAATAGAGTTGTATGAGTCAGGATGAGATTGAAAACTGAAGCTCACCACCCAGGATAAGCATTGTTGTAACTTGCCTGTATAAGTCAGTAGATATTCTACCTTCACTGCTACTACAGTTTCTGACCTTGTCCCTCACTAGCTTTCCACAAATGCAAATGAAAAAGTTTGATTTGAAATTTGATTCGCTCTTGGAGACAAGTCAGGCTTTCTCCCCTCCAGGGTATTGGAGAGAGCAGAGGCATCGAGTGTGACCCCGACAGGTAGATTTTTAATGGCTTCTTTCATAACATCATCAAACGACTCAATACACTCAATCCTGGACCAATTTGATGCGGAACCCCATGAAATCACTCAATGTGCAGAAAATGAAGCCTCAACCTCATGCAACCATGCAATTCAGATATGGTCCTACATCTTAATATCAGTCTCGCCCACACACCACCAATCTCACCATTAGCCTGTGGGCCCAATTACAGGGCCTCATAGGGGAGGTCTGTTGTGAACCCATTACCCCACTGACACTCACCAGCAGAATCAGTTATAGGCCAAAGATGCAGATTACGTTATCCACATGGCTTAATCGAATCKAAATCATTAATTGTGCATGAAAACATGATGGTCCTCTGACAGTCTGATTAGAGTTGCCTGGGTGAGCTTGCCTGCTTGTTCAGATGCAAATAGACAGAGCAAACTTCAAGCCAAGTCAAGGACGGGCAGGTGGACGAGCCAGATTGCATCAGCCTTGTCCAGCAATTTACAGTGGCAGCTGGACAGCATGTCTCCGAGAAGCTCTTCTCACCATCCTGAGCAGAGTGTTTGTCTGCTTGGCTTGGTTTCTGTTTCTGCTCTGCAGAGTCGTCAACTTCGACTCAATGTGTCTCTCCCTCTGACTCCCTCACATGTCACTTGCCTCGAGAGAAAGTTAAACCTCTCAAAGTGATGGGAAGAGAGAAAAAAGAGAGACAGAAGGAGAGAAGACCTCCTTTCAAACCTCCACTGACTCATCCTTATCTGTCTCCTGAGAGCTCACAGAGAGACCGAGGTAGAGAGAGAAAAAGAGAGCGATAGTGAGAGAGAGAGAGAGAGAGAGAGAGAGAGAGAGACAGTGCATCTCTCATAAAGAAGCCACTGGTCTTTGAATATGCGTAGGGATTTGCATGAGAGAGAGAGAAGAGGTGTGCTTACCTGTTGAGCAATGTCGAGGCCCCGGAGCTACTCTCTATGTCTCGCCTGATCTCACGATACCGCTTGGAACAAAAGTGTGCAGCGTGGATGAGAAAGAATGACAATAGGACTCTCCCACTCTCTGGCTCCACATGTACTGTATCCTCCTCTTCATAGACAGGGAAAGACACAGGAGGAAGAGAGAGAGGAGTGTGTATGTGGAGGGTTAGGGGGTAATCTTAAGGAAAAATAGATCACAAGAAACCAGCTGAAAACAAAAAAGTGATGCCACACTTTTTTTTACATTAGCTAGGGATCGGCAGTATATATGCTAGGGGATATGGAGTATATATGCTCAGGATAGGGAGTATATATGCTAGGGGATAGGGAGTATATAGGCTCAGGATAGGGAGTATATAGGCTAGGGGATAGGGAGTATATAGGCTAGGGATAGGGAGATAATATGCTCAGGATAGGGAGTATTAGGCTAGGGATAGGGAGTATAATAGGCTCAGGATAGGGAGTATATATGCTAGGGATAGGGAGTATATACTCAGGATAGGGAGTATATTGCTAGGGATAGGGAGTATAATAAGGCTCAGGATAGGGGAGTATATAGGCTAGGGGATAGGGAGTATATATGCTAGGGGATAGGGAGTATATATCTCAGGATAGGGAGTATATAGGCTAGGATAGGGTATATATGCTAGGGGATAGGGAGGTATATATGCTCAGGATAGGGAGTATATAGGCTGGACAGGGAGTATTAGGCTAGGGATAGGGAGTATTATGCTAGGATAGGGAGTATATAGGCTAGGGACAGGGAGTATATAGGCTAGGGACAGGGAAGTATATATGCTAGGGATAGGGAGTATATAGGCTAGGGACAGGGAGTATATATGCTAGGGATAGGGAGTATATAGGCTAGGGACAGGGAGTATATAGGCTAGGGATAGGGAGTATATAGGCTAGGGATAGGGAGTATATATGCTAGGGATAGGGAGTTATATATGCTAGGGATAGGGAGTTATAGGCAGGGACAGGGAGTATATAGGCTAGGGATAGGGAGTATATAGGCTAGGGATAGGGAGTATATAGGCTAGGGATAGGGAGTATATTAGGCTAGGAAGGGAGTATATAGGCTAGGGATAGGGAGTAATATAGGCTAGGGATAGGGAGTATATAGGCTAGGGATAGGGAGTATATAGCTAGGGAAGGAGTATATAGGCTAGGGACAGGGTATATAGGGTCTAGGGACATAGGGAGTATATAGGCTAGGGATAGGGAGTATATAGGCTAGGGATAGGGAGTATATAGGCTAGGACAGGGAGTATATAGGCTAGGGATAGGGAGTATATAGGCTAGGGATAGGGAGTATATAGGCTAGGGATAGGGAGTATATAGGCTAGGGACAGGGAGTATATAGCTAGGGATGGGAGTATATATGCTAGGGATAGGGAGTATATAGGCTAGGGATAGGGAGTAATAGGCTAGGGACAGGAGTATATAGGCTAGGGATCAGGGAGTATATAGGCAGGATAGGGAGTATATAGCTAGGGATAGGGAGTAATATGGCTAGGACAGGGAGTATATAGGCTAGGGACAGGGAGTATATAGGCTAGGGATAGGGATATATAGGCTAGGGACAGGGAGTATATAGGCTAGGGATAGGGAGTATATAGGCTAGGGATAGGGAGTATATAGGCTAGGGACAAGGGAGTATATAGGCTAGGGAAGGGAGTATATTAGGCTAGGGATAGGGATAGGGAGTATATAGGCTAGGGATAGGGAGTATATAGGCTAGGGACGGTGGGTACATAGGCTAGGGATAGGGAGCAGGGAAGCAATATAATTTCAAGTCTACTAGAATATTCTACATTTCTGATGAAAATCTTCAATATGCCTGTACAGTGTAGGAGAGAGTGATTCCCCTGCTCATCCTTTCCGAGGGAGACTACAGAACTCAGTGTCTGGGGTTTGAGGGAGCAAGGAAACCTTCAAAGATACAAAGGCAACATGGATGTCTCCACTGCCGCCCGTTTTGTAACATTTATGCTCATACATAATGCATGGGACAGCGAGTATCCACTTTATTTTATATACTGAATACTCCTGAGGGGATTCAGCTGCGCTGCTGTAGAGTTGGAGACTTTACACTGAATTAATTTTCCACTTCTGAATATTTGATTTCGTGCTGAAAGGTTCCAATATGCCTCCCAGTGTCCAGTCACCATTCACTTTCAGATGTGTACTTTATTATGTATAAAATCATTTTCATATCAACGTACACACCTGAAAGTGAATGGTGACTGGAGACTGGGAGGCTGATTGGAACCTTTCTACAGTGACTAACTCAAAGGTCACATTTCTTTTCTACCAGTATGTATTTTTTATTTGACCTTAGGATAGACCCTACTTAGTGCGTTTCATGTACAATCTGCAGTATTCAGTCCATATTCAACCATATACAGTAAACACAGCATACATTATATAGTTCTCACCTATGGCCATTGTACAGTACACTCATTATGTGCTCAGCCATGCATTAGGTATATACCCTCTGCAGCAGGCATTGTCTGTGGTGTTAATAAGCTTTTCACAGCTTCTAGAGGTAATAAAGAGAGGGCAGCAGCACGGAGCCCCTCTAGTATGCTGTGTGTGTGTGAGCGTGTGTGTTCGTGGGMGGGGGGGATATGCTGTGGGGACAGATGCCAACAGCTGGGCCATGTAGTTGGAGGTGGCCCCTTAGATAGTCATTAAATACAGAAACCCAGGGCTGAAAGGTTAATTCCCCTGCATGGAGGGGGTAGATAGGGAAGGAGGCAGGGAGGCGAGGGAGGCCATGGAGGAGCTCACTGCTCACACAAACAGCACTGTCAGCAACACGGCTAACGCAGGAGCCTCTGCAGCTATACAGAAGGAGAGGAGAGAGAGACTGGGCCAGACAGAGAGATGGAGAGAGAAAAGAGTGATACAGAAGGGAGGGGTAGAGGGAAAATAGTGAGAGGAAGGCAGACAAGAACGATGGAAAGAGGTAATGGAAAGAGGGAAACGAGGGATGGATGGAAAGAGAAAGAGAGAAATAAGGAGGAAAATGAGATAGAASAGAGAGGTGTAGAAGGAATGAAAGGAATGAGAGAGAAACTGAAAGGAGTTTCTATAGGAGAGATGATTGACATGAACAAGTTGTTTCAAAAAAAGAAGGGTACAGGAAGTCTTCAGATGCAAAGCAGGGCAGGCATTCGCTTAGGACCCCCGGCCGCTAGGGGGACCCCAACCCAAAAATATATATGGGATCTCAGTCGGGGTCTCAACTTACTGTTGAGAGTTAGAATAATAGAATACACAAGGTGCAATTTCGAAATGTGGTTATGCATCAGCAGTTTTTCTGTTGTAATGTCAGTCACTGACATTCGCTCAATTTGCCCATGTCAGCAAAACATATTTTAATTGGTAAGTTAATCTAGCCAGCTATCTACACCTTGTAGTAATCATGACCAAATGACTGACCAGGCACGCAGGGCATGTGCCCAGTGGACATTTTTTTTAAATTGCAACATTTTCTGTCCGCTCCATGGCAAAATGTGTAGAATTCCATGAAACTAGCTTTAAAAGTACAACATTTTCTGTCCGCTCCATGGCAAAATGTGTAGAATTCCATGAAACTAGCTTTAAAAGTACATCATTTTCTGGCTGCTCCATGGCAAAATGTGTAGAATTCCATGAAATGAGTTTTAAAAATGCAACATTTTCTCTCCAACCCATGGCAAAATGTGTAGAATTGCAGGAAATTAACTTGAAAACTTGAAAACATTTCGTATCTCTGCCATCAAGAAGGACACCACTAAAATAGTATACCTGCGAAGTTGGGTGCCCTCAAACCAAATCTTGCTTAGGGCCTCCAGAAATGTATGGCCGGCCCTGAGGCCAGAAGCAGAGATGGGGTAAGCACTGCAATGAAAAAGGAGGGCAATAAGAGAGAAAGAGAAAGTTGTATGTGTGTGTGTGCATGCATGTGTGTGTGTTTGCCTGTGTGTGATGTGTGTGTGACAGGGTTGTTATGGTAACAGTTGGATCAGTGACTGTAACGTAACAGATCAGACCGTGCCACTTGTCACCACCAAAAAAAAAGTGTAATTATGAAATGCACACGGCGGCAGCTTGGGCCGATCGGCTTAGAGCAGAAAGACAGACCGAGGCAGAGACAGACAGATACAGTATGTTCAACATCCAATATGTGTTCTCCACCAATAGCAGGGTTTAACGCTTTCAGCCCTCTAGGTCTTAGGACAGCCTGTTTAATGAAAAACGACCCCGCGTGAGCCTACAGGGTCTCCTAGGGCCCACCACAGGGGCTGCTGGGTCTCTCCATACCCTGAGCTAAAGAATTACATCCCAACCCTTTTGGCCTACCACTAATTACAACAGGCTAACCTGCTTCTACTATGTGTTGTTGTGCTGTTGTTGCCCTGCTAAAGCTGCTGTAGCTGGTGTATCTGTGCGGCGCTATGCTCCGTGTCAGACGGCAAGGTCACAATGCTTTTCTCTTGTTAATCTGGCTCCCAAGCAGCCACAGGAGATGGAGCTAAAGGTTTTGAGACAGCCTAAATAACCCAGAGAGGAAAGAGGAAGGCAGTATGATTACCTGCCAGATGTCACTACGCCATAGTAGGGGAGAGTGGAGACATGTTTTACATTCAGCATCACTTCCTCAAGGGAAATATAGTATTCTTTCTAACAAAGATATTTAAATATATTTCAGGATGTTGTGTATCCCTGGAAATGATCAGAATTCATGGAGCCAGCGAAAATGCCTTGCATTACGCCTGGGGGAAAAAACACTTCAATTTGATCAACTTTCCATTGGCTCAACCATTGACTGAACTTACCCCATGGCCATTGGCTCAACTTACCCAAGGCAAATATTTTGACTATATTAGCCCACACAGCTAAAAGGATGCACTTTCATGCTACGTAGGTTTATAGCCTTATACTGAATCTGATAGAGACCCCAACTGATGTATAGAACAATCTTAAAAGTATCTACTTTGGTTTAGATACAAGCATCATGAAACCTCTAACACAATAAATTCATTTGACTTGGTGAAAAGTCAAATTCATTTGACTTGGTGACCTAACTTGCTTACAACCTTTTCAATGTGAATTCTTCCTTCACAGACTCCAATTTTGTGTATGGCTTTCCAGAAACAAGGGTGGCTCAATTTACCCCTTTGGCCTAACTTACCCCACTCTCCTCTACCACACGTGTGTGTGTGTGTGTGTGTGTGTGTGTGTGTGTGTGTGGTTTGTGTTTGTGTGTGTGTGTGTGTGTGTGTGTGTGTGTGTGTGTGTGTGTGTGTGTGTGTGTGTGTGTGTGTGTGTGTGTGTGTGTGTGTGTGTGTGTGTGTGTGTGTGTGTGTGGTGTGTGTGTGTCTAGGGTTTCCATCCTAATTCCCTTTTGTGACCCAGCCATGTTTGAGTAGGTGGAGGGACCATGGGTATCTGGGTTAAGAGGGATTTGGAAGAGGGAGAACCCAATCCAGACATCCACTGCCTCAATCCCTATATATCTTCCTGGCCCCTCTTCCTATCTCTGTTTCTCTATCCCTATATCTCTCCTTGACCCCTCTTCCTACCTCTGCCTCTCTACCCTATATCTCTCCCTGACCCCTCTTCCTCTCTCTTCCCCTCTATCTCTGTCTCTCTAACCCTATATCTCTCCCTGACCCCTCTTCCTATCTCTGTCTCTCTATCCCTATATCTTCTCCTGTCCCCTCTTCCTCTCCCTTACCCTCTATCTCTGTCTCTCTATCTCTCTTTCTGTTCCTGTCCTGTGTTGGTCAGAGTCAGGGGGTTGAAGAGGAGGATGTGTGTGTGCGCGACACGTGTGCATGCGTGGGTGGCGGTGGTGGCTGGGTGGGTGGGTGGCGGTGGTGGCTGGGTCGAGGGGGGCGACGGGGGAGGTTGAGAAATCCAGCTGTGGTGGCCAGATTGGGGAAGGATTATTCCCCAAATCTGTTCCATTTATCACAAGCCCCCTAACAAGCTTGTGCATAACAACTATTAAATACATTGATATTGTGAGTCAGATGCTCGACATCAGCACGTTAAATAACACACCGCCTTCCGTTGGGTGGACCAATCAAAAGGAAGGTCAAGTGTTTGTTTGCGCTTTGACCCTGTTATGACACCCTGTGTATGAAGCAAGGCTGCACACCTCTGAATGAACACACTACAGAACATTACAATGGCAACATTGATGAAGGGAGCACGATGCAAAGGTGTGTGGAGAAGTGAGTGGGACTTCATCAAATAACTTGACTGGAGTTATTTTTATGAAACTCAAGTATCAAATAAATAGAACCACCAACATACTAAACAAACAGAATAACTTTAAAATGAGTAGAATAGGATAATGATAATTCAACCAACATGATACAGATATTAATACTTTGATATTTGACTTTACTTTGATTATGAAAGATCTGGCTATTGGCCCTCTTCTGAGATGTTGTGTAGGAGGCAAGGCCAAGATGCAGGACTAAACGTTAAAGACTTCTATAATGTGCTAGCTCTGGGTCTGGGCTGCGGAGTGCATGACTGTGCTTGTGACATAWTTAAAAAGAAATATATATATGTTTCACCTTTATTTAACCAGGTAGCCTAGTTGAGAACAAGTTCTCAACTGCCCCCTGTTTACCAGGGGGCAGGGCTACCAACGTTAAGGCTAATCTGAAGATGGTGCTGGCTAAAGCTAAATCTGGCGAGTGTAGAGAGTATAGAGATATTGTTATCCACGTCGGCACCAACGATGTTAGGATGACACAGTCAGAGGTCAKAAAGCGCAACATAGCTTCAGCGTGTAAATCAGCTAGAAAGATGTGTCGGCATCGAGTAATTGTCTCTGGCCCCCTCCCAGTTAGGGGGAGTGATGAGCTCTACAGCAGAGTCTCACAACTCAATCGCTGGTTGAAAACTGTTTTCTGCCCCTCCCAAAAGATAGAATTTGTAGATAATTGGCCCTCTTTCTGGGACTCACCCACAAACAGGACCAAGCCTGGCCTGCTGAGGAGTGACGGACTCCATCCTAGCTGGAGGGGTGCTCTCATCTTATCTACCAACATAGACAGGGCTCTAACTCCTCTAGCTCCACAATGAAATAGGGTGCAGGCCAGGCAYCAATCTGTTAGCCAGCCAGCCTGCCAGCTTAGTGGAGTCTGCCACTAGGATAAAGACCTGCTCCATTCCTGACATTATTGAAAGAGATCGTGATACCTCACATCTCAAAATAGGGCTACTTAATGTTAGATCCCTCACTTCAAAGGCAGTTATAGTCAATTAACTAATCACTG
>NC_036874.1:2732389-2749552 GCF_002910315.2 Salvelinus sp. IW2-2015 | reverse complement strand
CTTCAAGATGCAAAGCAGGGCAGTGGCATTCGCGCTGGGACCCCCGGCCGCTAGGGGACCCCAACCCAAAAATATAATATGGATCTCCAGTCGGGTCCTCAACTTACTGTTGAGAGTTAGACATAATAGAATACCAAGGGCAATCGAAATGTGGTATGCATCAGCACGTTTTTCTGATTGTAATGTCAGTCAACTGAACATATCGTCTCAATTGCCATGTCAGTCCAAAACATATCTTTAAATTGGTAAGTTAATCTAGCCAGCTATCACCGTAGTAATCATGACCAACATGACTGACCAGGGCAACGCAGGGACATGGGCCAGTGGACATTTTTTTTAAAATTGCAACATTTTCCTGTCCGCTCCAGGCCAAAATGTGTAAGAAATTCCATGAAACTAGCTTAAAAGTACAACATTTTCTGTCCGCTCCATTGGCAAATGTTAGAATTCCATGAAACTAGCTTTAAAAAGTACATCATTTTCTTGGCTGCTCATTGAGAAATGTGTAGAATTCCATGAAATGAGTTTTAAAATGCCAACATTTTCTCTCCAACCCATGGCAAAATGTGTTAAATTTGCAGGAATTAAACTTGAAAACTTTTGAAAAACATTTCGTATCTCTGCCATCAAAGAAGACACCACTACAAAAGTTATACCTGCGAAGTTTGGGTGCCCTTCAAACCAAATCTTGCTTAGGGCCCCAGAAATGTATGGCCGCCCTGAGGCCAAAGCAGAGATGGGGTAAGCACTGCAATTGAAAAAGGAGGCAATAAGAGGAGAAAGAGAAAGTTGTATGTGTGTGTGTGCATGCATGTGTGTGTGTTTGCCCTGTGTGTGATGTGTGTGTGACAGGGTTGTTTATGGTTAACAGTTGATCAGTGACTGTACGTAACAGATCAGACCGTGCCACTCTGTCACCAACCAAAAAAAGAAGTGTAATTATGAAATGCCACACGGCGGCAGCTTGGGCCGATCGGCCTAGAGCAGAAAGACAGACTGAGGCAGAGAACAGACAGATACAGTATGCTTCACATCCATATGTGTCTCTCCCCAATATCATTTAACGCTTTCAGCCCTCTAGGTCTTTAGGACAGGCTGTTAATGAAAAACGACCCCGCCGTGACCCTACAGGATCCTCCTAGCGGCCCACCACAGGGCTGCTGGGGTCTCTCCATACCCTGAGCTAAAAGAATTAGCATCCAACCCTTTTTGGCCTACACTAATTTAAACAGCCTAACTGCGTTCTACTATGCTGTTGTTGTGCTGTTGTTGCCCTGTCTAAAGCTGCTGTAGCTGTGTATCTGTGCGGCCGCTCATGCTCTCGTGTCAGACTGGCAAGGTCATCAATTAGCTTTTCTCTTGTTAATCTGGCTCCCAAAGCAGCCACAGGAGATGCAGCTAAAGGTTTTTTGAGTACAGCCTAAATAACCCAGAGAGGAAAAGAAGGAAGGCAGTATGAATTACCTTGCCAGATGGTCACTACGCCATCAAAGTAGGGAGAGAGTGGAGACATGTTTTTACATTCAGCATTCACTTCCTCAAGAAATATAGTATTCTTTCTAACCAAGAATTCCCAGTTTATGAAACTTGAGAGAGTTTGCCACGCTGCACAGCCGTGTGTAGTGGGACATGCCGCGGACAAAGCAAAGGAGTACTGAATCTCAGGCGCCAGGACATGTCCAGATGTCATGAGCTCACGCTCAGCATCAAGGTCTTCGCTGCCAGTATGGACAGTTAAGAAGACACGCAACGAGGGTAAATAAAGACGAGCTATCAGACCTTTTACCGATTCAATTCTAATCTTCGGCATCGAGAGGACCATATCCGACTGAACGACGCCCACTAGTACAGGGGCAAAATTATGGCTCCAAACTGATTACCTCAACGAACCACCTTGGATCACTCCTTAGCCCCGATATGCATAAAATAAACTATGCAGCGTTAAATCACCCCATCGAGAGCGCTCAGAGAAGGGATCGCACTATGCGAGTGTCTGGGACGTAGAGGTTTCAACTCAGTCGTCGTAGCTCACTTGACACTCGATCACGAGAGATACCACCCTTCCAAGGCATCGAGCTCGTAAATCAGGCGAAAGAAATCTTTAAAACGCTACCTACTACAAACCCTTTTGTCTCGAGAGGTATGTTCAAGAGAGTCCCAACACCAAATCGTAAACGCGGCTTCTAAACACTCCTATATAAACATATCTATCCTATAATGACTCTTGGAAAACACGAGTGCACAACTGAGCTAATTTAGAGCTGCGGACTCGAACAAGCATACAAAAGATCCTTTGTTCGTCACCAACCTTTTGCGAATAGCTCGAAATAACTCATTACCTTGTCGAGACCACGACTCAAACATAAGTTTGTGTCTCACTGCGCTTCACCTCGAGCAGCAAGGGTGGAGGAGCTCCAAATATCAATGACCCCATTGGGACCTGATACCTTCTACTTCCGCAACACTTATCCTTACCACACGTGTGTGTGCTCGGATTATGATGTGTGTTGGTGCTTCGGTTGAATAGTGAATTCGGTGCGCCTGTTGATGTGTCTCGTGTACGTGTTGGTCGAGTTTTGGTTGTTGTGAGTGCCATTTGTGTTGTTAGAGTGTGACGACTCGATGATGTGTTGTGGTTTGTCAATGTCGCTTGGCGTGAGTTTGTTTGTGAGAGTGTTCTGGTGCATGTCCGCATGTGATGGATGGTGCAGGTGTGGTCCTATATGTTGTGTAGCTTTGTGTAGTTGTTATGTCTAGAGCTCTATGCGGGGCTGTATGCTCCTTATCGCAATCCACTACCACTCCTGTTGCACATGTGAGTTTGTATGCATGCACAGTCATTGTCTTTATGAGGATCTGAGTGGGGTAGTGGAAAGGACCATGGGGACCCAATAGGTCGTGTGAAGTATAATGGTGAGCAGGTAATTTTTGGAAAGAGAGAATGACAACTACTCACCGAACAAACTCCACGCATGAGGGTAATTCCAGCATGACATAGGGTTACTAATCCCTGAGAATTAAATAACCTATTCTGCTGCACTATGATCTGAGTCTTGCACCAGTCATGATCCTACGCAGATTTTTAAGTTCCTGTCATTTTTCACGTCATGAGTATATCTCTGTGAGTGAATTGTCACTCCGTTGTGATACACACGCTTCTCTCTAACTACTCCTATCACTTTGCCTAATCAATCCCTATAAATTACAATTTCTTTCCATACACTGATTACAAACTACTCCGTTCTTCTTGACTCCTCCTGACCCTCTGAAATCATTGTATGCCTTTCTAACCTCTCTACATGATTACTCAATTCAGAGTTTGGGTATAACTCTCCAATATACCGTATAAATCTGTGCTAAAGAGGAAGCTGTAAAGACTACTAACGAAAATGTAACTCCAAACCTATAACCCCAAAGGGGAAATGATATGTCAGATGCCCTAATACGGCAGCCAAAATGGTGAGCTACCACTAAAAAAGCACTTAGGTTTTACAAAGATCCTGGCACTCATGCCCTTATGGGTACAGTACAGTGCCTCCAGCAATGTATTCACACCCTTGACCTTTTCCACATTTTGTTGTGTTACATCTGCAATTTTTATTTCTATTTTTTGTGTCACTGCCCTACACACCCTCCCAATATGTCAAAGTGGAGTTATATTATCTTCTAAGTAATCAGAAATGAAACCCCGTTTATTTATGGTCATGGCCTACAAAATGTTCAAGGAGTTAACATGTCACCATATCTAGTTTTTACACTGTTACGATCCGTCGGAATGAGTAAGACCCCAAGGAGCAGCGTGCCATATGATTTCCACCTGTATTTATTCCGAAGAACTCCAAAAATTTAACAAAGAGCAATAAACGTGAAGCTACTGTATGCCTCGCAGCAACTAAGCCACATGATCAAGCCCAACTCCACAAACTAAAGGTTGACATAGACACACGTGTTCTGCCTCTAACGTTCATTGATGCTCTCCATACTTCCAAGCCATGACAACTGAATACGTCTCACCACGCTGGCTCTCCTCGCTGTCTTGGGCTACATCACTTAACCCCTCTATCTCTTGGGTCTCTCCACCCTCTCTATTACTGTACTCCCTAGTCCTGAAGGTGTATTGAGGGCAGAAAGTACACTGAGGGATTGTAGCCAGAGCAGGCCCATATGTTGTGTCATGATCGCTGAGACCACTAGACTCGAGCACAAGTCGATGGAGGAATTTATAGAGAGCAGTTGGTTCGAGAGGTCATGGGGGCGGGAAGTATAGGCATCTGTGGGTAGGTGGCGGTAGGTTGCTCGAGAGTATCCGCCACGGTGGGCGAACAGTCAAATTGTGGAAAGGATTTTGTAAGAAATTCGAGGTCATCGTGGATGGTCCCACGAGTGTTAGGCGCGAATGTAGAATTTATTGTGCCACGATAAGTTCAGTGCGAATATCTCTATTGCTTATTCTGACTAAGCTTCTACGCTCTCCGGCAATGCAGTAATATCTAACAAGTACACTCACACACTCACACACACCTACCTAATACCACACACAATCTGAAGGGATGGAATCACGCGCAATATGTACATATTACAATCTACTGGATGAGCGGTGGCCGAGCGGCCAATAGCACACAACGTGGCAAAGATGCGTATACCGTAGGTAGAGTATCACTGTAGATATGTTTAACATTATTTAGTGGCATTGCTTAAAGTTGACTAGTGATCCCGTTCTCACTTAAAGTGGCCAGTGCACTCACTCGCCACGCTCTCACTCGCTCGCCGCCAGCCGCCTCTCTCGCACGCTCTACGTGATTCGCGCGTCTCTAGCAGGTCCCTCGGTGCGCTCATGGATATGTGAAGCTTGCTATAACTAACTTATTCACAAGACATCTCATCGGTCCAGCTTTTGAGATCGTCCTGTAACTTGAGGACCGCTCTCCAGATCTTGGCCGCGCATGGCGTACAGGGTATGTCCCAGCCATCGGAGTTTACAAGTGTGAACATGCTATCGTGCCTGCCTGTTTGTAGTAGATCATTTCATATCTAGAGGAAGCGCGTATACCTGTGTTGACATAAGTTGTTCGGGTGTCTGTTTATTGGGGCTCGGTTTTGGTGAGGACCCACTCTCAGTGTTTGTCCCTCAGTGATAGGCCGTACATCTCCGTGCAGCACGCTGTAGGCCACTACTTGACTGGAGGAGAGCCTGGTGGTCTGACGCACAGCCTCGTCGAGAGTGATGCCACAAGTTGCCGTCTACCACAGAGCGGATAGATTAACAGCCTTGCAACCTCTGGGCTACTTTGCAGAATTGTGGAGCAACTGCATGTGACAAAGAGGTTGTGGTGTGGAGGATATCGCATGGTTAGTTTGGGGATGACTTCATCAAAAGATACAAACATTTTGACTTGTGTACGCTAAGCTCTCTTCTTCATTGAGGAGTATGAACACGCAGGAAATCCAAATTATAGACGCTCTGGTTCACCACACTGTCTGTGTGGTGGAAACAATCCATACTATAACTGTAATTACGAGAACTATTGAACTTGAGAATCTGTTGTAAGTACCGAGGAAATGTAGAGACGTTCAAGCAACATGAGCACAATTACTGTCCCTTACCGTAGATATGTGATATTGTCGAGAGGTGCTCCTCTCGCAACGTATTGACTTACTAGGAGAGTTCCACGTGAGATCTATCTCTTTGATATCTTTCTCGACTTGTACTTTTTGATTTAGATCGAAGGCTAGTAGCTGTAGGGTAAGGTTGGGCTCCTTCTTTGCTGCAGAATTCACCGCTGTAACGACTCAGGAGGAGCTGCCAACCATTGCCAGGTCACTCTAGGATACGTATCATATGACCGCTTTTGTTATAGTGTAACTCAGAAAATGTCGCCTAAGCACTGGGTCCATACTGTTGCTGCCTAGCTGCGTACTAAGTCTCTATGAATGACTGTAGCGTGTGACATATCGCGAGAGAAGACGTGCACATGTGACCATATATAGCTAGAAGTTCTCTTGCTCTAGCGGGCTGCGACTTGGTGGTCAATATCTTAACCAAGGTAGCGAATTGATTTGCAGACACACGAAGTCCGTGGGCCAACATGGACAGCGCTGCCTGTTTTACCAAGTGGGCAGGTTGTTTGAGGAAACGCAGACGACGTTGGTTATATCGGGTTAACTACCTGTAGCATGGTGATTCGCGTGTGTCTTGTGTTATAGATAGACTGTACAATCTGCTGAGTTGTTCCTTAGGAGCGAGCTCTATATGAGATATTCGTTACATCATACGAGCGTCCGTGGTTGCGAGTCCTAGAGACCGTTGAAATGTTTGACGGACTAACCTAGCTTTGTACCTATAACAGTCCAGTAGAGTCAATAAATAGCGCAACATGATTGCTTTCCACGTCGTTGGGGAGAAAATCAGGGAACATAAAAACTTAAGACTGATTTATTGTGATTCTGTGCACGTGCGAGTAACTATATGTTCTCTCCCATGGCGCCTCCCCTTTCCCACCGCGAGTTATAAGGGGCGGTGAAGTGAATGAGCTCTACAGCGACGTTATGCAGTCTCACTTATAAGCCTCGAAGAAATTTGTCCGCCATAGTCGTCTCAGTACAACACGGTGTTTTGTGTTCTAGTGGTCTAGCGTCTAAATAAGTATGAGTCCAATGTTGGTTACAAACATCTGTATATCTGCCAGACGCACCCTTCCTTTATATAACTCACCGTCGCCGGACGTCAGCATATAGCTCACCCAGAAATAGCTATAGTTGCATCTGCAGGCTAGACCGGAACACATGTCTCCTCTCGGAGCTCGCCTGAGCGATGATTGGCAAAACAACCTGTGGAAAGCGTGGCATTACCGTATTTCGGCTATAGACCAGGCGTTGAATGGGTCCTTTGCTGAGGTCATGGGTTAGGGCATCCTGTCTGTGGATATATGTGTCT
Organism: Salvelinus sp. IW2-2015; assembly: GCF_002910315.2. NCBI lineage: Eukaryota > Metazoa > Chordata > Actinopteri > Salmoniformes > Salmonidae > Salvelinus > Salvelinus sp. IW2-2015. The sequence continues at coordinate 2,742,618 of NC_036874.1, read as the reverse complement.
TCTATGCCGAGTTGCCCGTGTGTCCAGGGATTATGGTCAGATCTCGCCAAAAAGGAGAGCAATGGGAGGGCGCTCTGATATGCATGGGGACATGATTAACGTAGCTCTGCTCACGTTAGATCGGAGCGTTGCTATCTCGCACCGACTCCGAGATGAGACTTAAAATCATAGGGTTGGGCAGGCTCAGGGTGATAGAATTTAGGTTGCTTGTTCTCAAATTTTCTTTGTTCAAATCCCAAGTATCAATGATTGAGAGCTCAGGCGTGGTTTTCAGTTTACTAGGACGCTCCAGTGTGACCAGTACTTTTTGAGCGAGTTGAGTCTGGCTAGAGGGGGTCATGATACACCAGCATGTGACGAAATGGGTGACGAGAAATAACTATACATTAGAGAGATCACATTGATCGCGCCTGGCAATTTGATCCTGTATAGGAATCTTCTAGTCGGGTGATTAACTTAGAGGCTATAGGTTACCGAGTATGAGTTGTTCCGTATGATTTACAGACTCACCGAGTTGTTAATCTATTCGAAGACCTTCTTTTCACACAATATGGCAGGAGAGGTGCTTTAATCTCTTGATACGGTGTTCGTACAGCACCTTCACACCTGAAGCAACTTGTCCAGATGAAAGAGCCCGACTTCTCCACGAATCAACAGTGGTCCACCGAGAAGAAGCCATGTTTCCGAACTGAAACAGAGTAACTACAGTTACGAGAGATCTATGAATTGCAATCTTGTCACGCTGGGAAAGGTCGAAACCCTTGCTCTTGAATTTCATCTACTTGTGTGAAATCCCACGAAGGGAGCTGGACTATATGAGCGAGTCCGTGGATATACTTTGGAAGCCTGTATGAGCTGGTGCTCGGTATGTGCACGCCTCAAGGATGACGCTGACCAGAGGCTCTGTGCTAACTCCGTACTGTCCTTCAATTCTGCGGGCGACTGTTAGTGTCTATGAGTCACTGTCTTCTGGGTATTAACGCATCCAACTAGTCTCTGGGATGGTGCGAACAACCGAAACAAAAGTGTTCTGCTTTCGGTCGGAAATGTCCGTTTTTGATAACGCGGTCTATGTCGTACACCTTGTTGGTAAGTTTGAGCAATCAATCTAGCCTCATGACTCATTCACCTCACATATTACCCTTTGTTATAGTCTCTTTTCACAGCTGCTATGTAAGTTACAGAGACCTTCACTCTAAGAGGTCTTTCCTGGAGCTAACAAGTAGATAAGACTAATACATGTCAGATAACTAACTGCACTTAATAGTATCGCTATTAATGGACTGCCGAAGCCAGGCAGAACCATTCTTGTCTGCGCGTACATTCCGGGGGACCTTTGTTGAGGTTGAAGTGACCCATATAGCCAAAATCAACGATATTTTTTCTCCACCCAGTACACTATCATCTGTTTAGGTTATGGGATTCCCTTCTTACTCAGTTGAGTGCTGAGGGACACGAGAGACGCTCACCAGGTGCGCACATCTGTTCACCTCCCGAGGCAAAACATGGTGACTTTAAAAACTCTAGAATGTTAGACTTTTTCGCGATGTAGAGCACGGACAGTAAAATACTGAGACACTGGATCACACAGAACATTCTCGCTGAGTTACTTCCACTATAGTACTTCCACACTCACCTAGTTTGTACGACAGAGTGAAAAGACGGACAGCTACTGTACCTCAATCGAGCAACACAATCATGATTTCCACAAATCAATGCCCTATCCCTGGGTATTACAATGATCCAACTAAAGGTATTTTTGTTCCGCACAAATGAGTGATGGCAAAGCACAATATTTTTGCCTGAGGTATCAAGGAGTTAGCTTGGGGCCAATATTCCAATACAACAACCACTCATTACTGAGGTTTACCACTCTCCATGTTTTCAAGCAAAGTGGTGGCTGCATCATGTTCCTCGGGTATGCTTGTAATCTATTGTTAAAGGACATCTGGAGTTCTTGTTGCCACGGAATCAATAACAGAAATGTTTAAAATCTATGGCATGGTTCTGGATACTACGCAACAACGACCAGACAAACAATTTTAACAGTAGCTTATCGACGATTATTTTGAAGACCAATACATGCGCAGAAACACACAAATGATTAGCTCTAATGTTCTGGTTCTAAGTGATCTAGCACACTGTTGGCTAAAGACACAGCTCCAATTTCGGCTGCGCGAAGGTGTGGCATTATTATACATTCAAGATGTTACAGTGTGAGCTTATATTTATTGGAGAAATTAGCAAATTTCTAAAAAAAAAAATCATCACTTTGCCATTAGGGTGGAACCTTTTTGCTTTAATACATTTTGAATTCCAGGCAAGTAACATCTCCACAGACCACAATGATGCGACAATTATAATACAGAGAGTGAGTTTCATCGAATTACTGGTTGGAGATAGGCCCGAATCCACCAGCATCTGACGGGTGACAAGAGCCTCGATACTCTGCATTGTGATTCAGAGGCGCAGGCTCCAAGAGAAGGAAGGTAGTTTCACCATATGAATGTGGTTTAATGAGGCCTTCGATCTATATTTAACCACCCCTAAACTCTGCGAGGGATGTCTAGCTCAATTTAACCTTTGCGCCAACATTACCCTATGTGGCCTCCTCCAGTGTAGGAATCCTTGCAGGAATGGATTCCCAGATTGCTTTAACAGTGCGTGCTGTGGCCCCTATAAACCCACAGCACTACAAAAAGAACATTTGCATTAACAAGTAATACCAGGGATTCAAGATAAAACTAAAGTCCCTTCCCTGGTCGTGATATATCATTTCCTCTCACCGATGCATGAATTATGGAGATAACCACACAGGCTCATTTAAGAGGAAGGAGGAGACACAAGAGTCTTAAATGCTCCAAGATGGAATGTGAAACCAGCTGAAACAGCTGTTTCTTTTCTCAACGCTTTGAACCACAGGGTCACGCTATTCGGAACACTAAGCGAGTGCATATATTGTATTGGCAGCCTGTACCTATTGATCGCACCACAGACAGGGATTGGTCTTTAAACACTTATTTGGGACAGGGGAGCCAGTCACTTCAAGTACGTCTTGATGAGAAGTCAAAGGTGCCAGAGCTAATAACTGTCTGCTACTCCCGCCACAGCTCTCTAAGCTTGGCAGAACCAGTACCGTGCAGTATCGAAGAGCCTCACTGCTGCTCGATCATCCTATTTTCCAACTTAATTGAGGAAAATAGAACATCCAAAATGTTATTTTTTGATACTGTCGTAAAGCCTAACTAAAAAAGCAGCATTCCCCCAAGTGAGATGGCTTTCACTTCAGCAGTAATAAATTCATGAACTTCTTTGAGGAAAAGATCATGATCATTAGAAAGCAAATTACGGACTCCTCTTTAAATCTGCGTATTCCTCCAAAGCTCAGCTGTCCTGAGTCTGCACAACTCTGCCAGGACCTAGGATCAAGAGAGACACTTAAGTGTTTTAGTACTATATCTCTTGACACAATGATGAAAATAATCATGGCCTCTAAACCTTCAAGCTGCATACTGGACCCTATTCCAACTAAACTACTTAAAGAGCTGCTTCATGTGCTTGGCCCTCCTATGTTGAACATAATAAATGTCTCTCTATCCACCGGATGTGTACCAAACCTTGACCCAGAAAATATAAAAAACTATCGGCCTATAACGAATCTTCCATTCCTCTCAAAAAATAAATAAAAAGCTGTTGCGTAGCAACTCACTGCCTTCCTGAAGACAAACAATGTATACGAAATGCTTCAGTATGGTTTTAGACCCCATCATTGCACTGAGACTGCACTTGTGAAGGTGGTAAATGACATTTTAATGGCGTCAGACCGAGGCTTTGCATCTGTCCTCGTGCTACTAGACCTTAGTGCTGCCTTTGATACCATCGATCACCACATTCTTTTGGAGAGATTGGAAACCCAAATTGGTCTACACGGACAAGTTCTGGCCTGGGTTAGATCTTATCTGTCGGAAAGATATCAGTTTGTCTCTGTGAATGGTTTGTCCTCTGACAAGTCAACTGTTCCTCAAGGTTCCGTTTTAGGACCACTATTGTTTTCACTATATATTTTACCTCTTGCAATTACAACAACACATAATTACACATGGAACAAACAAACATACAGTCAAATAATACAGTAGAAAAAATATATATACAGTGTGTGCAAATGAGGTAAGATAAGGAAGGTAAGGCAATAAATAGGCCATGAGCAAGTAGAGATACTGGGGTGCAAAGGAGSAAGATAAATAAATAAATACAGAATGGGGATGAGGTAGTTGGATGGGCTATATTACAGATGGGCTATGTACAGGTGCAGTGACTGACATATGACTTGACATATGACAAATATCCCTTTGGGGACAACACAGCTATCTTATAAATAAACAAAGAACATTACAAGTATAACGCTAATTCAATTCAAGTGATATGGATACTAGTGGTGCATATGATCAGGCCAGAGTCTCAGAACAAGCTAGCTAAGCTATGCTGCAGTGCTTCTTAGAGGAAGTATGGTAATAGATTCCTTTGTGATGTGACGATGTTAGAGGCTGGCTGGGGATCACCACCACAATATTATTAGGTCACTCAGGGAACGGGAGCCGGGTAAGATAATAAGACTCTCTTCAGCTGAGTGAAATGTATGGYAAGAAAAGTGCTGACACCTCCCTCTCTCCCTGTCTTTCTCATCCAATTCCGAGTGCTTACTCTACACCAGTGATTTTCATGCGGCGCCGTCGGTCCACGGCCCACAAACTTTAACGCTCGCTGTCTCTGCTGCTCCATCTATCACCGCGCAGGGGTTTGGTGAATGAAGGGATTGGAGGGAGGGAGGGGGGAGGTAGGGAGGGAGGGAGGGTAGGGAAGGGAAGGGAGGGAGGGGAGGGAGAGAGGGAGGGATGGAGGGGAGGGAGGGGGGATGGAGGTAGGGAAGGGGGATCATATTGAAATTTGAGGTCAGAGAAGACGATGTGTTTTGCCCAGCCTTGTGTATCCATTCTTTTATTTAGTGGCCCGTCAGCTGCGGCCCGTCTCAGACACGAATATCTACATTTTCAACAGGCCAGGAATAACCCACCCAGATAGAGAGAGACAGACACAATCCAGGGTTTGACAGGCCAGGCAATAACCACCCAGATAGAGAGAGACAAACACAATCCAGGGTCTGACAGGCCAGGCAATAACCCACCCAGATAGAGAGAGACAGACCACAATCCAGGGTCTGACAGGCAGGCAATAACCCACCCAGACAGAGAGAGACAGACACGATCCAGGTCTGACAGGACAGGCAATAACCCCCCAGATAGAGAGAGACAGACACAATCCAGGGTCTGACAGGCCAGGCAATAACCCACCCAGATAGAGAGAGACAAACACGATCCAGGATCTAACAGGCCAGGCAATAACCCACCAGATAGAGAGAGACAGATTCGATCCAGGATCTGACAGGCCAGGCAATTACACCCCCAGTTAGAGAGAGACAGATTCGATCCAGGATCTGACAGGCCAGGCAATAACCCACCCAGATAGAGAGAGACAGACTCGATCCAGGATCTGACAGGCCAGGCAATAAGCCCCCAGATAGAGAGAGACAGACTCGATCCAGGAATCTGACAGGCCAGGCAATAACCCACCCAGAAGAGAGAGAGACAGACTCGATCCAGGATCTGACAGGCCAGGCAATAAGCCACCCAGATAGAGAGAGACAGATTCGATCCAGGATCTAAACAGGCCAGGCAATAACTCACCCAGATAGAGAGAGACAGACTCGATCCAGGATCTTGACAGGCCAGGCAATAAGCCACCCAGATAGAGAGAGACAGACTCGATCCAGGATCTGACAGGCCAGGCAAATAAGCCACCCAGATAGAGGAGACAGACTCGATCCAGGATCTGACATGCCAGGCATAACCCACCCAGATAGACAATGACAGACACGATCCAGGGTCTGACAAGGTCCATGGAACTTGACATGGCCACATAATCTGGGTTGCTCTCAGAGTGTCACTGATAAAACGCAGGGATTAGGAAACGGATGGATGCAACTGAGTTAAATCCAGGAAAGCTAAAAATGGGGAGAATAACAAAGCAGGGGCAGAAACGTTGTCGAATGGATCCAAAAAAGAAACCTTTCACAAAAGCGATTAAGKGGTAAAATGGCGCTTTAATAACATAAGCTGTATGGCCTATTATCTCTGTTCCGCTGGCCACACGCGCGATCGCACCCACACCTACCTCAGCCAACAGATGGGTTTTGGGTCGGCTGAGGTGGAGCTTGCCATCCTCCCCYTCCCTCCATCCCCTTTTCACAAATCCATTTTAATTAACATATCAGAGATCCAAACGAGGTTAAACCCCTCTCCTGCTCTCTCTAATCTCCTCCAGTTAAAACTGACCAGGCATGGAGCCCACATAATCAGCCCGGCCGATGGCACCACAGGGACTCATGCATCTATACCTGTCCTACTGCACACTACCAACTTTATACCCTGGACTTTACATTGCCTTACATCTCTACTATAGCTGGTATATCGGTGCATATATTGCGAATATATCCTAATGTAAAAACAAGCCATGTCAAGTGAATATCAAGTCCCTTGACACTGGTATTGAGAACAGTGCTGTGGTGTATTTTTTAATAATCTGTCCAATATGTTTTGAGTATAGCTGAACGTATAGACTAGTAAACCTCCTTTCTTGGTGATTATAGTGCCAAAAGCCAGTGCTGGTCCCAGTTACAGCTGCATGACTTATATTCTCCTCAGCAGCAGCTGTCGGCTATTGGATCTATGATGGGACCCTCGTGGTTCACCTCACCCCGAACCCTGAGACCTACTCCCTCTTTCCCTCGCTCCTTATATTCCTCTCTCCCTGCATCAATTCACTCCAACCCTAAAGCACACTCCCTCATTTCCTCTCTCCCTTTCTAACTCTATAACTTCACCACCCTTGAAACACATTATCTCCTTCCCTGTCTCCCTCATTCCCTCTCCAACTCCATCACCCCCACCCCGTCAAAAATACAATTATCTCTTTCCCCCATGGCCTCACTGAACCGTTAGAACATACTCCTTCCCTTCTTCCCTCCTTCTCTCCGTCATCAGCGGAGGTGTCTGAGAGGTGACTGTCACCCCTCCACCTGCCGTATTGGGCTCAGCTCTCAGCCTCACGGCCCCCCAGAGTCCTGCCAGGGAAAGTTGAGCTGCCTAACAGATGGAGCCTATTGTCTGGGGAGGAGAGTAAGCACAGGTGCCAGGCCATAGGATGGCGATAATTAAGAGTGGAGTCTGGGCTGAGCCTAGCGCGCGTGAGGGGGGGGGAGAAGACCAACGGCCGCCGCATCTAGGGGGGTGTAGGGGGGTTAACACATGATGGTTCAAATCTGTTGGTCCTGACAGCATTTCAGGAGGAGTGCTTGGTTTAATCTCCTGGAATGTTCCCTCCTGGAGTTTATAATGAACCCTGAGCCAAAAGCCTAATGGAGCATGCTCCTTTCCTGTCAAAACACATACCTCAACCTGACCCCCCCTCGACCCCCATCCCTCCACGCCTGCTGGTGGGGGCGTCTCCAAGTTCCCCGCCGAGAAAGTTGTCAGAAGGACAGAGTGAGTTTATAGAGAGAGAGGCCAGCAGGTTGAACAATAGAATGCCGGAGCATGTGCCTCAGATATGTTTCAAGACGGGGTGGCTTCTGTCTGCCTTTCTTTTCATCTTTTTGTTTTAATTGCATATTCTCTTGCTTCTTTGTAGTCCCTGACAGAAAAAGGGTGTGGCAAAAGCTGTGTTCTTCAGCCTTTTTAACCAATTACTCCAACTTCCAGGACACACACACAGAAACCCTCCTTAGTTGGTCTTATTACTGTTTAGTGTCCTTTGTACAACAGGACCTCATTATTTGTTAACTTAAAGCCTTTACCAGACAAGAAGGAACGAGGAGTGTGTGTGTGTGTGTGTGGTGTTTGTGTGTGTGTGTGTGTGTGTGTGTGTGTGTGTTGTGTGTGTGTGTGTGTGGTGTTGTGTGTTGGTGTGTGTGTGTGTGTGTGTGTGTTGCTGTGTGCCTGTGTGGTGGTTCTTCTGTGTGTGTGTTGTGTGTGTGTGTGTTGTGTGTGTGTGTGTGTGTTGTGCTGTGCGTGCGTGCGTGCGTGCGTGCGCTGCGTGCGTGCGTGTGGTGTGGTGTGTGTGTGTGTGTGTGTGTGTGTGTGTGTGTGTGTGTTGTGTGTGTGTGTGTGATGGTCTGTGATGTGAATAAAGTGTGAACAAACCTGCCTCCCAATTTAAATAATAGGTGTGTGTGTAGTGTGGGGTGAGTTAAGGATTAATAAAGTGCCAGGCTACTAATGAAGCATCCTTTGTTTACGTTCTACAGCAATGGTATAAACTCAGTGGGCTCAAAACGGTGTGGTATGCCAGGTCGCTATGCTCTCATTTAAATAAGAGGAAACAAAGCCATGAAGAGAGAGGGGGGCCATTCACTTCAAAAGAGATTCTTGCTTAATTGCAAAACTGTGAGAAAACAAACTCCCTTGGAAGAGAGGAAAAAATAAGGATTAAAGTTGCATCATCGAGTACAGACAGCCTATAGAATGATGCAGTTGCTTTGATCCTTGCGGAGGTAACGGACATATTTTACACTGGACAGATGCTGGTGATGCTGTGGCATTTCACTGACCTCACATTCTGAACATTCATACTCATACTCATACTCATTTTACCTCTCGTTCTTCCATCATTATTTGACTGTGTTGGTATTCATCTGACTGTGTTGGTATTCATCTGACTCTGTTGGTATTCATCTGACTGTGTTGGTATTCATTTGACTGTTAGTATGGTACTTATTTATTCACAGAGGTTAATTTGAAGTACAACTGTACCAATTAATGTTGTCCTGTTGTAACTTATACCAGTCGCTAATAAAATAGAAGAAGTGAATAACTGTGTTTGATTTGGAGACAGAGTGGACATCCTAAAACATATCCTGACATCTTAACCATTCCTCCTAATCATCTGCATTTTACACAGTTCTAAAATGCAGCTTTGATGGAAAAGTGACCAGTATGTAGGAGGTTCATCTTTAAAACTGGAGCACCACACTCAGCCAGCCAGGCGGCTTTCTCTATTTGCCTTCCTGAAGTGCAGTTCCAACAACAGGCAGAGAGCAATGTCTTTACACCAAAGAGGATAACGGGCACTGGGCTGGAAAGGTTCACTCCTGAAGCAAAACATATAGAGAAACAAACTGAGTATGGATGATCGCCATTTTTTAATTAAATGGGAAGTTACTGAAAAAAAATATAATGAGAATCAGGCTCTTTTAAGAAACAGGGTGAACAACCTGAATGGGCAATCACTGTGGTTCCGGCGGTGAGCATTCCTGAACCCAGCGATCTAATGGTGCAATTCATTACAGGCCTTATTAGAATAAGCGCAGACTTTATGATATAATAATAAACAGACAGCTAGGGCGGCACACGAATCCACGTACACACATCTTCAGCAGAGAAATACAGACACACACGTAGAAATAAAGCAATCAAGTTTATTTAAATGAGTGCGTGGGCTGCATAAACAGTGCAAACGGGGCAAAACATTAAGGGCAGAATGTGCCTGTGCATTCCTGATCTGACAGAGGTGGGGGGGTTGGTGCAAGTGGGTTGCGAGGGAGAGGTGTCTGTGTGTGTGTTGAGGCAGCTGTGACCAGTAGTGCTGGAGGATGCGATGTTTTCGATCTGCACATATTTTCCAGATGATTGAACCTTTTATCTTAAAATAATGAGGACTGTCATTCCTCTTTGCTTATTTGAGCGTTCCTGACATAATATGGACTGTAGCGGCTATCTCCTGTTAACCACCCCACCATCACAACACAATTGATGCTCAAACGCATTAAGAAGGGAAAGAAATTCCACAAATGAACTGTTAACAAGCACACATGCTTATTGAAATGCATTCCAGGTGATACCCTAATGAAAGCTTGTTGAGAGATTGCCAAAGTGTCAAAGCTGTCATCAAGGCAAAGGTGGCTACTCTTGAAGAATCTCAAATAAAAAATACATGTAACAATTTTTTTGGTTCCTACATGATTCCACATTGTGTGATTTTCTAGTTTTGATGTCTTCACTATTAGTCTACAATGTAAAAGATAGTTAAAAATAAAGAAAAACCCTTGAATGAGTAGGTTTCCAACACTGTTTGACTGGTACTGTAATGTCTAGCGTGTGGTGTGGAGTGTGTGAGAC
>NC_036874.1:2719334-2731846 GCF_002910315.2 Salvelinus sp. IW2-2015 | reverse complement strand
GGAGGAGGAGGTGCGAGGGTGTGGGGGTGCTTTGCTGGTGACACTGTCTGTGACTTATTTCGAATTCAAGGCACACTTAACCAGCATGGATACCGTAGCGATACGCCATCCCATCTGGTTTCCGCTTAGTGAGACTATCATTTGTTTTTCAACAGGAAAATGACCCAACACACCTCCAGGCTGTGTAAGGGCTATTTGACCAAGAAGGAGAGTGATGGAGTGCTGCATCAGATGYCCTGGCCTACACAATCACCCAACCTCAACCCAATAAAGATGGTTTGGGATGAGTTGGACCGCCCGAGTGAAGGAAAAGCAACCAACAAGTGCTCAGCATATATGAGAATTCCTTCAAGACTGTTGGAAAAGCATTCCTCATGAATCTGGTTGAGAGAATGCCAAGAGTAGAAAGCTGTCATCAAGGCAAAGGGTGGCTACTTTGAAGAATCTAAAATAGAAAATATATTTTGATATGTTTGCAGTTTTTTACAATCACTCTGGCACTAATTTCGGAACCTTGATGTCATTTTTCAAAACTCTAGACACAAAACTCACAACCAATGATCAAAATGCTAATTTTTCAAAACTCTAACACTTTTTCCAATTGCTTGGATACAATACACATAAAGCTAAGATCATTTGTTCATTGAACTAAAATKACCTGTTCAAAATGACACAACTTAACATCAAAGTATTACCATTTCAAAATGCAATTCACACATTACATCTGAGATGACGTCTATTCATGTCATTACAATAATCTAACTATCAATTGATACAACTGCTAAAAATGATAAGTAACTGTTGCATTACTCTTAATGCATAGTTTTATGGAAACTGACAAACAATATTCCATGTTCAGATCACAAAAGTTTCAGGATAACGAGATCCATTGACACCAATTACCGTGGAACATGAACCAATTGGACTACATTATCTATGGGTGTAATATTTGATCATCATTCTTTATCAGACACTGTCTCTTTGGTCCCATGTACCACTTTTCTAGACCATGTTTTCAGATTTGACATTACTGTACACTCACCGGACACTTTATTAGGTACACCTATCTAGTACTGGGTAGGACCCCCTTTTGCCTCCACAGCAGCCTGAATTATTCATGGTGTTGTACGTTAAGAGATGCCCTTCTGCACACCACTGTTTTAAACGGCTGTTATTTAAGCATTTGTGGCCTTTCTGTTAGCGTGAAGGAGTCTGGACATTCTCCTCTGACCTCTCTCATTAGCAAGGTGTTTTGGCACACAGAACTGCCGCTCACTGAATGTGTTTTGTTTATCACACCATTCTCTGTAAACTCTAGAGACTGTAGTGCGTAAAAATCCCAGGAGGGCAGCTGTTTCTGAGATGCTGGAACCACGGTCAAAGTTGCTTAGATTACACATCTTGGTCAAACAACAACTAAAGTTCTCTACTCTATATACTCTATATATTGAGTTGCAGGCAGCCAAATGATTCGCTGTTCGAAGGAGTAGGCTATTTGCGTTAACACGCAGGTGTACCTAATAAAGTGGCTGGTGAGTGTATGTATGCAGGCCCTTGTAATTGTTTTTCCAATACTTCCAACTCGTTACTGATGATTGATTTCACATTGTGAAATGAGTATATAGTGAAATGAGTGGTATCCACCTACAACACCATAGCGATAACATGGAGCTGGCAGTTGATCCAGGTCACAATAGAGGTCAAGCAGTGGGAGGAGGAAGACGAGGAAGACATGGTGGTCAAAGGAATGGCAGGGGACAAGCATCTCTTCTGAGAGGTGGTCGTGGGCCTCGTTCGAGAGGTGTGGGGGAATGTGTTAGAGGACACAGACCAAGACAGCGGCAGCAACAGCAAAGAGTGTCCAATGAAATCCGAGCAATAGTTGTAGACCATGTAGTAAATCATGGCATAACAATGACTGAGGCAGCTACAATGATTCAACCAATCCTCAGAAGATCAACCGTGGCCTCAATCATCAGAACTTTCCGCAATGAGAACTGGTAAGTCTTCAGCATGCACTAAACATTAGGCTACTCTCAATTGTCAAATGACTACTGCATGCCAGTGTGTACCACAGAGTAGGTGATGTGACTAAGTGTATTCTTACTGTAATTGTCCCTGCAGAATTGAGACTAGGCTAAATAAGGGATAGCAGAAGCAAAATTCTGACTGACCAACAAGAGCGGGCTATGGTCAATTTGGTTCGGGCCAGAAATGATATTCACCTTACAGAAATTTGGCAGCACATCTTGGACAATGACGACATGTTCAACAATGTGTAAGCCATAAATTTGCTGACTTGTTCATATGTTCATTTTCAAGTATGTTCATTTTCAATATGCCTGTTGTGAAAAATTCCCCCAAAATTCTACATCATTGTAATCAGTAATTCTCTTTCCAAAATGTATTTTTAGAGGGTGATGGAGATGGATACTGATGAAAACCATCACAAATTCCTCTTTTTGGACGAGGCAGGCTTCCACCTGGCCAAGACATGGAGCAGAGGTCGGAATTTCATTGGCCAGCGGGCAACCATCCAAGTACCTGGACAACGTGGGGCCAYCATCACTTCTGCTATAACAGAAGATGGTGTGGTGGGACGCAGACCTCGTATTGGATCATATAATGCAGCTCTCCTTGTAACCTTCCTTGATGAGCTAAATCAGGTGTGTAGAGCTGATGACGTGACCTATGTCATTGTGTGGGATAATGTCAGGTTCCACCATGCTCAAATAGTGCAAGCATAGTTTCAGGCCCATCCACAATTTACCACCCTGTACTTACCCCCATACTCTCCTTTTCTTAACCCGATTGAGGAATGTTTCTTCACATGGAGGTGGAAGGTATATGATAGGCAAACTCACGAGCCACCCTTCTCCAGGCCATGGATGACGCATGCAATGACATCACGGCAAACCAGTGTCAGGCCTGGATTCACCATGCCCGAAGATTCTTCCCAAGAAGCACAGGAGAACAAAATTGGTATAAACAGAGTTATTTAATAAATGCTTACAAACTCCGAAAGCCAACATACAAAATAAAGTGGGTAAAAACCCGTCGCACATCATAACATACTTGGCACCAATACATACAACGAACAATTCCCGACAAGGACATGGGGGAAAACAGAGGGAAAATATACAACATGTAATTAGGGAATTGAAACCAGGTGAGTGTGAAAACAAGACAAAACAAATGGAACATGAAAAATGGATCGTGATGGCTAGAAGGCCGGTGACGTCGACCGCCGAACACCGCCCGAACAAGGAGAGGAACCGACTTCGGTAGAAGTCGTGACAGTACCCCCCCTTGACGCGCGGCTCCAAGCAGCGCGCCGACACCGGTCTCGGGGACGCCCTGGAGGGCGAGGTGCAGGGCGATCCGGACGGAGACAGTGGAAATCCCGCAACATAGAAGGGTCCAACACGTTCTCCTCCGGAACCCAGCATCTCTCCTCCAGACCGTACCCCTCCCAGTCCACGAGGTACTGAAGGCCCCTCACCCGACGTCTCGAATCTAGGATGGATCGAACGGCGTACGCCGGGGCCCCCTCGTTGTCCAGAGGGGGTGGAGGAACCTCCCACACCTCAGCTTCCTGGAGCGGACCAGCCACCACCGGCCTGAGGAGAGACACATGGAACGAGGGGTTAATGCGGTGATCGGGGGGAAGCTGTAACCTATAACATACCTCGTTCACTCTCCTCAGGACTTTAAATGGCCCCACAAACCGCGGACCCAGCTTCAGACAGGGCAGGAGGAGGGGCAGGTTCCGGGTCGAGAGCCAGACCCTGTCCCCCGACTCACTGCGGTGACGGGCTGCGCCAACTTTCTGGCGCAGCACGGCACGCTGAAGATGGACATGGGTGGCGTCCCATGTCTACTCCACGCACCGGAACCAGTCATCCACCGCAGGAGCTTCGGTCTGACTCTGATGCCAAGGAGCCAGAACCGGCTGATACCCAAACAAACACTGGAAGGGAAAGAGGTTAGTGGAGGAGTGGCGGAGCGAGTTCTGGGCCATCTCTGCCCAGGGCACGAAACTGCCCACTCTCCCGGCCGGTCCTGGCAATAAGACCTGAGAAACACACCCACATCCTGGTTAACTCTCTCCACCTGCCCGTTACTCTCGGGGTGAAAACCTGAGGTAAGGCTGACCGAGACCCCCAGACGTTCCATGAACGCCCTCCAGACCCTCGAAGTGAACTGGGGACCCCGATCAGACACTATATCCTCAGGCAACCCATAGTGCCGGAAGACATGAGTAAACAGGGTCTCCGTAGTCTGTAGGGCCGTAGGGAGACCCGGGCAAAGGGAGGAGACGACAGGACTTAGAAAACGATCCACAACGACCAGGATTGTGGTGTTTCCCTGTGAAAGTGGAAGATCGGTTATGAAATCCACCGACAGGTGCGACCACGGACGTTGTGGAACGGGTAAGGGTTGTAACATACCTTTGGGCAGGTGCCTAGGAGCCTTACACTGGGAGCACACCGAGCAGGAGGAAACATAAACCCTCACATCCTTCGCCAAAGTGGGCCACCAGTACTTCCCACTAAGACAGCGCACTGTCCGACCGATCCCAGGATGACCAGAGGAGGGTGACGTGTGGGCCCAATAGATCAGCCGGTCGCGGACAGCAGACGGAGCGTACAGACACCCCGCTGGACACTGAGGGGGAGGGGGCTCTGCACGTAACGCCCGCTCAATGTCCGTGTCCAGCTCCCACACTACCGGCGCCACCAAGCAAGAGGCGGGGAGTATGGGAGTGGGATCCATGGACCGCTCCTCTGTGTCATACTGCCGGGACAGTGCGTCTGCCTTAAAGTTCTGGGAACCTGGTCTGTAAGAAAGGGTGAAAACAAAACGGGTGAAAAACATGGCCCACCTTGCCTGGCGAGGGTTCAGTCTCCTCGCGGCCCAGATGTACTCCAGATTGCGGTAGTCAGTCCAGATGAGAAAAGGGTGTTTAGCACCGTAAAGCCAATGTCTCCACACCTTCAAGGCCTTTATACAGAAGGCGAGAGCCAAATCGGCATATTCGGGGGGAATGCGCACAGTGGAGACCTGGTCTGGGCTTTCCACCGTAGTAGCACCAATGGAAACCCCTACACACCTCCCCGAGCACGCTCGCGACCACCACGTGAGAGCCCTCTGTTGCCATGAAATAGTGGGGTTATGATGAGCTAACCAGGGAAGGCCCATTACCACGGGAAACGCAGGAGATTCAATGAGAAAGAGACTGATTCTCTCCTCGTGACCCCCCTGCGTCTCCATGGCCAGGGAGATAGTGGGTTCCCTGATTAGCCCAGACCCCAATGGTCGACTATCCAGAGCGTGAACTGGGAAAGGTCTAGCCACAGGGATAATGGGGATAATTAGACTAAGAGCGAGCACTCTATCAATAAAATTCCCAGCTGCACCTGAATCGACGAGCGCCTTATGCTGGGAATGCGGGGGGAAATCAGGGAAACAAACAGGTACAAACAGTTGGACAACAGAGGACTGGATGAGAGTGGTGCAGACTCACCTGGGGTGACGCCAGAGTGTCTTGCCTGCTGCCTCGACTCCCAGAGGGACCAACCCGGCACCGACCGGCAGTGTGTCCTCTGCGGCCACAGATGGTGCACAAACTGGAACCCCCTCCGGTCTTCCTATGCACCGCCCCTCCCAGCTCCATAGGTTCAGGCCAACTCCCGACGGACGTCCTCGCTCAGACTGCAACGGTAGTGGTCGATCAGGGCCCTGTCGTTCCATCCCGCGTTCCATCTTCCTGTCTCAGCTGGAAGAGGTGCTCACCCTCCGCTCTACCCTCGGGCGGGTGGTCGAAGACCACCTGGAAACGGCGGGTGAACTCTGTTAAGTCCTCTAACGCCGCATCTCCTTCTCCCCACACGGCGTTGGCCCACTCCAGAGCTCTCCCTGTACATCAGATGAGGGCGGACACCCTCTCCCTTCCGAAGGGAGCCGGGTAAATGGTGCCCAGGTATAAGTCCAGCTGTAACAGGAAACCCTGGCACCGTGCCGCTGTCCCATCATACTCCCTGGGAAGGACGAGACGCATCCCACTGGGACCGGGTACAGGAGGAGTGAGTAGTGGAGGTTTGGGTTGCGTTGTGGAAGGTGCAGGAGGAGTGAGTAGTGGAGGTTTGGGTTGCGTGGTTGAAAGCGCTGGTGGACCTCCCCGTCTCTCCTTATGGTCCAGGGTCTGGATAACTTGATCCATGATGGCACCGAGATGGTGGATTACTTTCGGTTGCTCCTGGATGCGCTCCTCGACCCCTATACTAGGGGCACCTGTTCCTGCTGACTCCATGAGTGGTTGGGAATTCTGTAATGGAGTGCGTGCTGGTTGCAGGGAAGTCAGGCGCAGGAGAACTAAATTGGTATAAACAAAGTTATTTAATAAGTGCTTACAAACTCCGAAAACCAACATACAAAATAAATAAAGTGGGTAAAAACCCGTCACACACCATAACATACTTGGCACCAATACATGGGGGAAAACAGAGGGAAAATATACAACATGTAATTGAAACCAGGTGAGTGTGAAAACAAGACAAAACAAATGCAACATGAAAAATGGATCGGTGATGGCTAGAAGGCCGGTGACGTCGACCGCCGAACACTGCCTGAACAAGGAGAGGAACCGACTTCTGCAGAAGTCGTGACAATATGTGTTATTTCATAGTTTTGATGTCTTCACTATTATTCTACAATGTAGAAAATAGTACAAATAAATAAAAACCCTTGAATGAGTAGGTGTGTCCAAACTTTTGACTGGTACTGTACACTCGCAGGCACACACGTACACTCGCAGGCACACACACACACACACACTTTCAGACACACATACTTGCATGCACACATGTCATGTTTGAATGCTGGAACTGTCTCTTATACACATCTAGATGTGTATAAGAGAACATACAAACACACACAGGCATTCCCTGTTTTTCCTAGGCCTAGACCTACACCCTCCAGCACACGTAGCTAAGTTTCAAATACAGTCTACTCTCTCACAAACAGACAGGCAGTCAGAGAGAGAGAGAGCAAGAGAGAGAGAGAGGAGGGGGACAGAGGTGGGGGTAAAGTAAGTAGGTGCTGTTTGATCTGTGTCAGCATGTGAGGAAATGAGGGTGAAGGGTGGCCTGAACGCTACCAGCCGACATTCCTCTGCAATCCAGAAACAAATTGATTATAGGACCCAGAGTGTCAGTGTGTGTACTTGTGTGTGTGTGTATTTGTGTGCATGAATATGTGCCAGATGGATTGCACTTCGATTAGTGTGAATGGGATAGCTGTGTTGTGCATCTCCTTTGGTGTGTGTCTGTTAGAGTGTGTGTGAAAGAGAAAGTGTGTGTGTGTGTGGTGTGTGTGTGTGTAAGAGAGACAGTGCGTGCGTGCGTGCGTGCGTGCGTGCGTGCGTGCGTGCGTGCGTGCGTGCGTGTGTGTGCGTGTGCTTGGTGCAGGGTCAGGGTGAGGGAGTCAGATGCTTCCAAGGCACATGCTGCAGTATTCCTGGCAATGCACACACACCCTTCCAGTATACACACACACACAACCCATCCCCCTCCACACACACACAACTCACACCCACACACACACAATTAATATCTGAGCTGTGGCGCTGTAGCAGATAACAGTAGGGTTCTCTCTCTTCAGCTCTAGCACACAGTGTTTCTCCACCTTTAGCAGCACACAGCAGTCCAGAGCTCCTCCTTGACCGTGGACCTCCTGGGTGGAGGAGAGAGATGATGCATGATCTGAGATTGAGACTCCCAGCATGGTTCCCCTCACGACGCCCACAGTTCTGTTACACCAGGTTACCATGGAGATCTCACACATAATCTCCACAGATTAATCTTCATTCACAGCCAACAAACTGAAATGAATGTGAGAACACCATATCTCGGCTGAATCTAATAGGGATCACCAAATATGATAATTATTTCTTCAAAAAACCTTATTAACTTCATACACTCTTAGAAAAAAAGGTTCCAAATGTATTATTTGGCTGTCCCCATAGAATAACCTTTTTGGTTCCAGGTCAAACCCTTTTGGGTTCCAGGTAGAACCCTATGTGGAAAGTGTTCTACATGAAACCCAAAAAGGTTCTACCTGGAACCAAAAAGGGTTCTTAAAAGGGTTCTCCTATGGGGACAGCCGAAGAACCCTTTTCGGTTTTAGATTCAGAAGGGAGGAACTGCTGAATACTTTTCCTTGGCTATTATCCATTTTTGTCACAGATAGTACTGATATTGTATAGAGTAGAGGACACACAACTATTATCAATAAACTAGTCTAGAATGGATTCGGATGCTGCTAATGATAACATGTTATGTAGGGCTGGGAATTGCCAGGGACCTCACGATAGGATATAATCATGATACTTGCAGTAGGTGCCGATACGATATGTATTGCGATTCTCACGATTCTCGCGATTCTATATGTATTGCAATTCGATACGGCAATTTTATTGCGATTTGATGTTCCAAACATATTACTCACCATATGTCTGCTGCAGAGGGACAAGAGAGAGCATGAGAAAACAAGTTTTGATCAGTCAGGGAAATAAAAAAGGGCTGAAAACATGTTGGTTTACAATTTGTTTTAAAGATGAGAACAAGCAATAGGATGAAAAATAGCAGAGTTTTGGCGCAGGGACAGCTGACTAGCACTAGCTAACGCTACCTACAGTAGCAACATTATAATAAAAAAATACAAATCGATACATGGGGTCAAATATCGCTATAATATCTTTAAAAAATTATATCAGGGTATGTAACTAGATTTTCTTTCATGTTATGTTATCAAACAACCTTATGGTAAAACTTTACTTCACAGAGCTGTTTTGGTCAGTATTTACCTGGAAGGTTCTTCAGATGTTATCTTCTGTTTACTTATGAGAAATGCTACTTTGCAGTGCTTGGTTACAGATATTATCAAACATTACATGCCAATATATAACACATATTACATTTTCTCACAGCATCTGAGTTGCACAGATTATCTCGTATCTCACTTCTTATCCTAAATTGAATCCCAAATGTCAAACCAGTGTCAAAACACGTGTTCACAAGACAGATACTGTGCAGCGCATTATGTGTGTAACCGTAGCACAGCTTTCCACACTGATTGTGCAGATGAGGAGTTGGCAACTAAACACTGTCCCTTTGTGTTCTGCCAGGTATCTATTGAAACAGCACCTTCTGTTCCAGTGTAGAGCTGGAGTCTTCTATGGCCCCTCTGCTGGGGTTGGTTACATATGCAGGTGTCATTAGGTATTATTAAGGGACAGCCATCTGTGACAGGCTATTGGGGGCACTATGGGGGTTTGTGTATGAGGGGGAATTGTGTGTGTGTGTGTGTCTTTGTCTTTGTGTCTGTGTCTTTGTGTCTCTGTGTGCGTGTTTTTAAATGTGTTTATTGCCTCCTTCCCTGTGTATTTCACTGTGTGCGTGCCATAGAGCTCGCCCTCCAACCCTCTCCACATGCCCAATTGTTTCTCACTACCATGACCGCCTCACTAACCCTCCCTTCACTGTTGAGGGATTATAACACAGACTGGCTAATATTGAACTAATGGCTGTTCCTTGCAGCCTCCCTCCACTGCCTCCCTCCCTCTCACCAACTGCCAGGGCCAGAGACATCCTCCTCAGCCAGCGCCACTGAAGTGTGGCTATGTGAAATAGAACAGGGAGGGAAGGGGCTGTGTACTGTGACATGGGAGATGGGTAAGAGACAAAATAACCAAGGAGAGAGAGAAAGAAAGAGAGTGGTAAGAGAGAGAGAAAGAGGGAGAGAAGGAGAGAGAGAAAAGGAGAGGGAGATAGAGAAAGAGGGCGACAGAGAGAGCGAGAGAGAGATGGAGAGAGAGAGCCAGAGAGAGAGCGAGCGAGAGAGAGAGAGAGAGAGAGAGAGAGAGAGAGAGAGAGAGAGAGAGAGAGAGAGAGAGAGAGAGAGAGGGAGAGGGAGAGGGAGAGGGAGAGAGAAAAGAGAGAGGGTGAGAGAGAGACTGAGAGTGAGTGAAAGAGAGCGATGGAGACAGGACGTTGTGTGGGAGGGCAATGAGCACAACAGTCTTGGAGAATGCCATATGCTACCTTTAGGCAAGCATAGTCTTGTGACAGCCAGGTAGTGCCTGGAAATATCAGAACTGCAACTGTGTCGTCTGGCTATCTTCCATCGGCGCTGCTATCATATGTTTCTGGTTTGTATGTTTCTCTTTTCCTGCATCACTCCTTACAGATACATGACTGACAGATGGAAAACAGTCAGAAATAGAGAGGGAGAGATGGAAAGAGAGGGAGGGTGACAATGAACAACTTAGGCATAGAGATTGATGGAACAAGAAAGGAAAGGAGGTCGATAATGATGACCGAGGAGCTCGAGTGAATGAAGGAAAGATAAAGAAAACAAGCAAGGGAAGAATAGAGGTAGAGTAGAAAACAGAACACATGAGGTACTGTAAGTGAGAGTGAGAAAGATGTGGAGAGGGATAGGAGAGAGGATAGGGGGAGGATACGAGGAAAGGGAAAGAAAAGAGAGAGAGAGATGGCAATAGCGTGGGAATGGAAAGATAGAGAGGTTGAGAAATATACAGAGGAGGGATAGGGAGAAGTGGATATGGAGAGCAAAATATTGGTAGAGAGGGAGGGAGGAGGGGAGAGAGAGAGGAGAGTGGCAGACTGTTGTTGTGTGGCCACCACAGTGGATGAGAGGGAGAGTGCCAGTGATGCTGCCAAGCAAATTAGGTATTAGTCACTTCAATAATGAATCACCCCTGCAAGAATTTTCTAGGAGCTACACTACACACTGACCCATTTCTACAAGACCGCTCACTAAACTACATACAACACACTCAACTACCACTCCTCTCCTCCCTATCTTTATTTAGTGAAGTGAAGGAGTATGGCCCAAGTCCTCTGGGTCAAACAGACAATTGTACTACCCACATTCCCAGGATGAATCATGGGAGTCTGTCTGCTCTCTTCTCTCTTCCTTCCAGTCAACTCAAAGCGCTATAGAAGCCATGCAGAGAGAAACAGAGAGAGAGAGAATAGTGGGGGTAAACTGTGTCCAAAAGGCCTGCTTGCCTGTCTGTGTCCTGGCTGGTGAAATATGAAGCCCATATGTGGGCTTTCCCCTCTAAAAGGAGGGTCCCAATTGGGCTCCTTCAGGGCTTTGATGCTCACCACCACAAAAGCAGATGGTTACGTCCAACCCCTCTCTCTTTATCCAGCCCTATCCGGGCCTCTTAGCCCCCTACCTGTGCACTGCCAAGCAGCCTCTGCCTAGGCCCCAGGCGGGTGGGGAACCCAGTGGAACCTAGTCAAGCATCCCTCATTCAAGGAGGGTCACACTGGCTTGGCTTGAATAGAAGTCAACTGGGTGAAAAGGCACGTTGTAGAGGACAGAATAACATAAAGGTAGGGGTTGGATCAATACTGCACTGTTGTGCCCCCTCCCTTCAATACTTTGCTTTCCACTTGCAGGTACAAAGCAACAGTGGACAGACAGCAGGCAGTCAGGAATTTTTCCAGACGCTACTTGTATAAAAAAGCAACAAAAGGAGTGTGAATGGGGAGAGAACCTGCATGTGTCTCTGAAAGAATATGATCAAAGCAGAGAGAGCCTCCCGCTGTGTGTTTTGTGTCCGTCGATGCTTCTGTGTCTGCCCCAGTCAGTCCCTGAATCAAGTTGGAGGACAGTCACTAAGGTCCAATCCTAGTCAACCTGGGTTGCACCCAGGCAACTTTTTGGAAGCAGGAAGGTAATCAGCGATTTAAAGGCAGACACAATGCAAATTGTTCTGAAAGCCCATCTGTAGTTCTACAGGGAGTCAGTCTCTCCCTGCTCTGCACTGCCTCTCCTGCTCTCTCTCCTGCTCTCTCTGGCACAAGTCAATTAACTGCATGGAGTCAGAGATTAACCCCTAATTGATTACATGGCGATAGTCAATTCAATTATCAATTAAAGCACAAAAAAACGTGAGGAGCGGCGAGGCACCGGGAAGTTTACTAAATGAGTTCCGCTGCGGCTTGGCACCACAATTGCTGCTGTACAGATGTAGGATCTTAATTTGATCACGCTGTTGCAGGAGAACTTTCCCCAAAGCAGGAAATGTAAAAGTTGTGGTGTATTTGAGATTTAAAAATGCTTCTGAAGTTTGTAATTTTAGACTTGATTTTCGCTTACGGAAAAGATATCAACCCCGACAAAAATTATAATCCACATAATAATTTCCATTTCCCTGTTGCTGCAGGATTGTTTTCCTGCTGTAGCAAACTTGCTCAAATTAATATTCTACATCTGTATGTTTGTTTAAGTGGAGGGATAAAAAGTTCAGGGAAGGAAGAAAGGGAAGAGAGCGAAGAGAGCAAGGAGAGGGAAGAGAGAGGAGAGAGAAGAGAGGGAAGAGAGAGAGGAGAGGGAGGAAAAGGAAGGGAGGGTAGAGAGAGGAGAGGAAGGAGATGGAGGAGAGGGAGTAGAGAGCGAAGAGAGGGAGGAGA
>NC_036874.1:2713907-2717937 GCF_002910315.2 Salvelinus sp. IW2-2015 | reverse complement strand
CCGGTGGGGGGCCTGGAGTCTTTATCTATGGCAGACAGTGTGCTACTGACTGCATCCCTCCCTCCCCTGCCCTTGCCTACACAGAGCAGCCTTCAGCCCAGAGCCTCACAGACCAGTCTCCAGCCCAGAGCCTCACCGACCAGCCTCCAGCCAAGAGCCTCACAGATAAGCTTTCAGCRCAGAGCCTCACAGACAAGCTTTCAGCCCAGAGCCTCACACCCACAAGGCTAAAGTTATGAGAGTAAAGGGCAGTGTTTTCCTCTCTCACACACACGCAGACTTGCATGTGCACATGCAGTGCCTTCGGAAAGTATTCAGACCGTTTGACTTTTTCCACATTTTGTTAGGTTACAGCCTTATTCTAAAATGCATTAATTTTATCATTTTTTCCCCTCATCAATTTACACACAATACCCAATAATGACAACGCAAAAACAGATTTTTATAAATGTTTGCTATTTTCAAAAATAAATAAAACTGAAATATTACATTTACATAAGTTTTCAGACCCTTTACTCAGTACTTTGTTGAAGCACCTTTGGCAGGGATTACAGCATAGAGTCTTCTTGGGTATGACGCTACAAGCTTGGCACAACTGTATTTGGGGAGTTTCTCCCATTCTTCTCTGCAGATCCTCTCAAGCTCTGTCAGGTTGGATAGGGAGCGTTGCTGCACAGCTATTTTCAGGTCTCTCCAGAGATGTTTGATCGGGTTCAAGTTCGGGTTCTGGCTGGGCCACTCAAGGACACTCAGAGACTTGTCCCGAAGCCACTTCCGCGTCGTCTTGGCTCTGTGCTTAGGGTCGTTGTCCTGTTGGAAGGTGAATCTTCGCCCCAGTCAAAGGACCTGAGCACTCTGGAGCAGGTTATCATCAAGGATCTCTCTGTACTTTGCTTTGTTCATCTTTGCCTCGATCCTGACTAGTCTCCCAGTCCCTGCCACTGAAAAACATCCCCACAGCATGATGCTACCACCACCATGCTTCACCGTAGGGATGGGCCAAAGAGTTCAATCTTGGTTTCATCAGACCAGAGAATCTTGTTTCCCATGGTCTGAGAGTCTTTAGGTGCCTTTTGGCAAACTCCAAGCAAGCTGTCATGTGCCTTTTACTGAGGAGTGGATTCCGTCTGGCCACTCTACCATAAAGGCCTAATTGGTGGAGTGCTGCAGAGATTGTTGTCCTTCTGGAAAGTTCTCCCATCTCCATAAAGGAACTCTGGAGCTCTGTCAGAGTGACCATTGGGTTCTTGGTCACCTCACTGACCAAGGTCCTTCTCCTCCGATTGCTCAGTTTGACCGGGCAGCCAGCTCTAGGAAGAGTCTCGATGGTTCCAAACTTCCATTTCAGAATGATGGAGGCCACTGTGTTCTTGGGGACCTTCAATGCTGCAGAAATGTTTTGGTACCCTTCTCTAGATCTGTGCTTCGACACAATTCTGTCTGAGCTCTACGGACAATTCCTTTGACCTCATGGCTTGGTTTTTGCTCTGACATGCACTGTCAACTGTGGAACCTTATATAGACAGGTGTGTGCCTTTCCAAATCATGTCCAATCAATTGAATTTACCACAAGTGGACTCCAATCAAGTTGTAGAAACATCTCAAGGATGATCAATATCGAGACTCATAGCAAAGGGTCTGAATAGTTATGTAAATAAGGTATTTCTGTTTTTTGAGTTTTAATACATTTGCTAAAATAAAAACAATTAAAAATGTTTTAACTTTGTCATTATGGGGTATTGTGTGTAGATTGCTGGGGAAATGTTTTTATTTCATACATTTTTGAATAAGGCTGTAACGTAACACAATGTGGAAAAAGTAAAAAAAGAACAAATTCTTATTTACAATGATGACCTACCAAAAAGGAAAAGGCCTCCTGCGGGGATGGGGGTTGGGATTAAAACTCAAATAAAATAAAAAATATAGGACAAAACACACATCACAACAAGAGAGACTTAAGACAACGACATAGCATGGCAGCAACACATGACAACACAGCACGGTAGCAACACAACATGGCAGCAGCACAACATGGTAGCAGCACAAAACATGGTGCGAAACATTATTGGGCACTGACAACTGCACAAAGGGCAAGAAAGTAGAGACAACAATACATCATGCAAAGCAACCACAACTGTCAGTAAGTGTCCATGATTGAGTCTTTGAATTAAGAGATTGAGATAAAACTGTCCAGTTTGAGTGTTTGTTGCAGCTCGTTCCAGTCGCTAGCTGCAGCGAACTGAAAAGACTAGCAACCCAGGGATGTGTGTGCTTTGGAGACCTTTAACAGAATGTGACTAGCAGAACGGGTGTTGTATGGGGAGGATGAGGGCTGCAGTAGATATCTCAGATAGGGAGGAGTGAGGCCGAAGACAGTTTTATAAATAAGCATCAACCAGTGGGTCTTGCAACGGGTATACAGAGGTGACCAGTTTACAGAAGGGAATAGAGTGCAGTGATGTGTCCTATAAGGAGCATTGGTGGCAAATCTGATGGCTGATTAGCCGCTCGAGAGACTACCAGTGTAGGGGAAGCTACTCTGAACAGATAGTTTACCAAGCTACCAATTACTTCACACTGAAATAAGTTAAGCTACACTAAAGCTACCTTAAGAAAAATATAGCTTACTTAACTAAACTACTTCGTAAAAAATGTAAATCTGAAATGTCATACACAACAAATTGCAAGAACAGAACACTTTGGGGTAATTTTTTAACAGAATGTGTAATTTAACCTATTCAACACGAATACAGTGTTTCAATTGAGAGTTAGGCAGGTCTGACGCCAAAAAATAAAATTCATTCTTGCCTACTCCACCCATATTTCATTGTATTTTTGCAAAAAAAGTAGTGTGTAGTTCCAGTAGTTAGCTACACTGCTACATGGCAAAAAAATATATATATTAACTACTGAAAACACTACCAAGATTTGAATTTAGTTCAACTACCACCAAGCTATTGTAAAATGTAGTTAAATTACTGGTTGAATAATATGTAGTTCACTACTCCCCAACACTGAGGACTACAGTACCCCCTCATCCCTTCACCACCCCTGACCCCAACACCACCCTCATATTTGGCATCTGCCTCCATAAGCCCAGTGAGGCTCCCTTGGAGACAGAGATATGCCAGAAAGACGCTGAGCATTCATAATGCTCATTCATAATGGAATTGCTGCCGAGTCACAAATCCACAACACTCAGCCAGGCTATAGCTGTGTCAATGGTGTGATGCACAAGGACAAACCATAGGCTGAGACAGATAGCGAGAAAGAGTGTAAGCAGTGCTGAGAATAGCCATTGTCTGAAGAAGAAGAGAGAGAAAGAGAGAGAGGGAGAGAGAGAGAGAGAGAGAGACAGCGTTCCTTTTTAGGACAATGTGCGGCTGCTGAAAAGCATGCTGGTACAGTGTTGGGCTGGGAATTGACAGGGACCTCACGATAGGCTATTATCATGATACTTAGGTGACGATACGATATGTATTGCGATTCTCCCGATTCTCCCGATTCTATATGCATTGCAATCCGATTCTGTTATTGAATTCCAATTTGATGTTCCAAACATATTGCTCACCATATGTCTGCTGCAGAGAGACAAGAGAGAGACATGATCAGTCATGGAAATAAAAGTGCTGAAAACAAATTGCCTCCCTGTTTAAAAAGAAGATGGAGAACAAGCGACGAAGGAACAATCCTGGAGTTGTGGTGCAGGTACAGCCAATTAGCGCAAAAATAATATTGTGGTATTGTTAAAACAATACGATACGATATATCGTTTAAAAGAATATCCAGATTAGTAATTGTATGGATTTTTTCCAACATCACTAATATAGTCCTGTCTATATATCTATATCTATATCAGAGCTATTGCCTTCAGTGTCCTCCACATTTCTCACCTCTTCACCAGTAAGTATTTTCTTTCTCAATGTGGTTGGTAAGTGTCTGAATATGCCTGTGTCTGTGTTGATGTGTCTATGTGCTGATGTGTGAATGCACAAGTGTGTCTGTGCATGTGTGTGTGTCTTTGTCTGTG
>NC_036874.1:2641512-2713882 GCF_002910315.2 Salvelinus sp. IW2-2015 | reverse complement strand
AAGGAGAGAGAGAGAGAGAGAGAGAGAGAGAGAGAGAGAGAGAGAGAGAGAGAGAGAGAGAGAGAGAGAGAGAGAGAGAGAGAGCGAGTTCCTTTTGGACAAATACAATACAGCAAAGCACGCTGGTACGTGTATGGGCTGGGAATTGACAGGGACCTCACGATAGGCTATTATCATGATACTTAGGTGACGATACGATATGTATTGCGATTCTCCCGCTTCTATATGTATTGGATCCGATACTGTGATTGATTCCCATTTGATTGTTCAAACATATTGCTCACCGTATGTCTGCTGCAGAGAGACAAGAGAGAGACCATGAGAAAAATAGTTTTGATCAGTCATGGAATAAAGTGCTGAAAACAATTTGCCTCCCAACATTCTGGAGTTTGGTGCAGGTCAGCCAAATAATATTGTGGTATTGTCAAAACAATACGATATATTGTTTAAAAGAATATCCCGATTAGTAACCTGATACATTTGTGTTGGTGTTGTGTGTGGAGTGTGTGGAGTGTGTGTGTGGTGTTGTGTGTGTGTGTGTGTGTGTGTGTGTGGTGTGTGGTGTTGTGTGTGTGTGTGTGTGTGTGTGTGTGTGTGTGTGTGTGTGTGTGTGTGTGTGTGTGTGTGTGTGTGTGGTGTGTGTGTGTGTGTGTGTGTTGTGTGGGACAGACGCTAAAGTTAAAACTGTTACATTGATGCTGTTGACCCGGATCACTGGTTGCTGCGGAAAAAGGAGGAGGTCGAAAGGGGGGTGAGTGTAACGGATGTGAAATGGCTAGCTAGTTAGCGGGTAGCGCGCTAACAGCGTTTCAATCGTTACGTCACTTGCTCTGAAACCTAGAAGTAGTGTTGCCCCTTGCTCTGCAAGGTGCGGGCTTTTGTGGGGCGATGGGTAACGACGCTTCGGGGTGTCAGTTGTTGATGTGTGCAGAGGGTCCCTGGTTCGTGCCCGAGGTCGGGGCCGAGGGAACGTACTAAAGTTATACTGTTACATGTGTGGTGTGTGTGTGTGTGTTGTGTGTGTGTGTGTGTGTGTGTGTGTGTGTGTGTGTGTGTGCGTGCGTGCTTGCAAATGTAGGTGTCTGTGCGTTCATCAGTGTGTGTGTGCTTGTTGATATTTTATCCTTTGACCCAGTTTCAGTAGAGAGCAGAGCAGGGGACATGAAAGAGGGACCTCCCAGATGAGTAGGGGTCATGTACAACCTGAACACTGGCACACAATGACCGGCACAGCCACGCAATGCAACAGAAAAACACATGAACTCACACAAACACACACACACATATACAAACACACATACATGCACACACAAATGGAGACACTTATACCCACACACAAGCACGCGCATGCATGCATGCACGCACTAGATACACACATACACGCACACACAAGACAAAAAAACATCACATACCAGCAGAGACATACACAGGCCTACACTTCAGCTTTCATTCATGCAAATGCACACAACATAGTAGGGTCTCATGAAAGAACACACAGACACATATGTGCACACTGTTTGCATAAATAGACACACACTCAAGTCCAGAACACATTTATACCACTATACAAAATGATCATGACACACATGTAAGCCTTCATTCCTGATTTCCACCAATTCCATAACACCTTGCAAACAGCAAGGTTCTGCTAGCACATCCACTAAAAATGACATGGTATGTAAATGTTATTATAAGGTTTAAAAGGGTTGAATACATCCTATAGAAACCCATCTCAATTGCGTAACAATACAAGACATTTCCAAGAAACACACAGGCCTGACAAAGGTACAGCAGCAAGGTTACCATCCTCAGAGAGCAGTCACATGTCCTCAGCTAACTATCAAAATAGAGAAGTAAAGTCACCATCCTCAGAGAGGAGTCACGTGTCCTCAGCTAACTGTCACAATAGAGAAGTAAAGTCACCATCCTCAGAGAGAGTCACGTGTCCTCAGCTAACTGTCACAATAGAGAAGTAAAGTCACCATCCTCAGAGAGCAGTCCACGTGTCCTCAGCTAACTGTCACATAGAGAAGTAAAGTCACCATCCTCAGAGAGGAGTCACGTGTCCTCAGCTAACTGTCACAAATAGAAGTAAAGTCACCTTCCTCAGAGAGCAGTCACAATGTCCTCAGCTAACTGTCACAATAGAGAAGAAAGTCACCATCCTCAGAGAGCAGTCACATGTCCTCAGCTACTATCACAATAGAGAAGTAAAGTCACCATCCTCAGAGAGGAGTCAGGTGTCCTCAGCTAACTGTCACATATAGAGAAGTAAAGTCACCTTCCTCAGAGGCAGTCACATGTCCTCAGCTAACTGTCACAATAGAGAAGTAAAGTCACCATCCTCAGAGAGCAGTCACGTGTCCTCAGCTAACTGTACAATAGAGAAGTAAAGTACTACCTCAGAGAGGAGTCACGTGTCCTCAGCTAACTGTCACAATAGAGAAGTAAAGTCACCTTCCTCAGAGAGCAGTCACATGTCCTCGACTAACTGTCACAATAGAGAAGTAAAGTCACCATCCTCAGAGAGCAGTCACATGTCCTCAGCTAACCGTCACAATAGAGAAGTAAAGTCACCATCCTCAGAGAGCAGTCACATGTCCTCAGCTAACTGTCACAATAGAGAAGTAAAGTCACCATCCTCAGAGAGGAGTCACATGTCCCTGCCAGCGAACTGTCACAATAGAGAAGTAAGTCACCATCCTCAGAGAGCAGTCACGTGTCCTCAGCTAACTGTCACAATAGAGAAGTAAAGTCACCATCCTCAGAGAGCAGTCACATGTCCTCAGCTAACTGCCTCAGCTAACTGCCACATGTCCTCAGCTAACTGTCACAATAGAGAAGTAAAGTCACCATCCTCAGAGAGCAGTCACATGTCCTCAGCTAACTGCCACAATAGAGAAGTAACGTCAAGTGAAAGAAAGTTTGAAAGAGAGAAGTACAAAAGTGGATATCAGGAGGGAGGGAGGGAAGGTGGGGTGAATAAGACAAACATTAAGGTGTGTGTATGCGTGTGCGTGTGTTTGTGTTTGTGTGTGTTTGTGTGTCTCTCATCAGGGCTGAAAAGACAGGAGCAGATAAGGAAGGAAGGAGAGGCGGAGAGGGAAAGGGAGAGGTAAAGAACATGAGGTGGCAGGGATAGAGGAGAGAAATACAAACACTGATTGGAAATACAGATTTTGTGTGTGTTTGTGTGCATGCATGTGTTAAAGAAAAGACCTGATCTGATACGCTTCCATCCCTCCATCTCTCTCTCATCAACAGTCTGCTACATCTCCCAGAGGGAGGTTGACGTTAAATGCTGTCGCCACAGCAACCTGATGGAGTGGCTCTATTTATGTTCCAGAAACCATGAGCAGGGTTATATAGTGGCTTGTAGGGCACTGAGAGAAAACCATAGCTTCCCCTTACATGTGGAGGAGGAAGAAAGCTCCCGTACAGCCATTACAGGAGAGCAGAGCCACCCGCAGGCCCAAAGTGCCACTGAACAAAGTGGGCCAGCAAGGTATTCTGGGAAATCTCCCTGTTGCCATTGATTAGCTTTGTCTGGGTATCATGCTGCCAATATCGAGGGTTTATTTCTTTCTTCAAAAAAGTATCTTGAATTTAAAGTTCTCAGTGTTTAACTTGAATAAATCAAGAACTTTTCCTACCAGATGGAGGAATAAAATGTTGTAAAATATGTGTGGACGTTTATCTTTAAGGACAGTTCGAAATTTACTGGGGTTGGGGGGGTTCAAACAGGGGAGGGTTTTCTAACAAAACGGTTTGCTTTGGGGAGGGTTGTGTGTTTTTTTATTGAGACACGGGTGGGTAGTGCATTTTTTTCCTTGTTTATATTTGCCATTTTGCAGGTTTTGCGTTGGATCTTTTGTCCAATTCTGCAGTAGGCTAACTAGCAATCATACCATACATAAAATCATTCAAAGCTGCACCAATTTTCAATATAAATCCACAAGAACATAGAGGAATAGCTAATAGGCAGTGGAGAGGCCATTGCACATAAAATAACAGTGAAGCTCCCCTACTGACCCTGTTTAGGGACAACCAAATTATCCTACATAGACTAGCCTACAAATGATCCTACCTAGACTTTCAAGTGAGTTCAACATTGTACTCTAGGCTGTAAACTGCAGTGAACATGTCATTTGAATAATGCCTCAAAAACCTTGTAATTTGAATGTTTCATTCCATTCATTTGGATCAGTTGTGGATGTACCCTGGACCGTTTGAGCCTCTAGAAAGGCACAGTAGCAGCCAGTCTGGCTGTATTTTTTCTTCTGATGCTGAGATGCGCTGTCTGTTACGGATCATCATTCTCCCAAGTTGTCCTATAATAGTCTGGCCACATAGGTCTACAGGATGCTCCTAGCAGGCCCAGTTATTCAGGAAGTCTGAACCCCTGTTCTGCCTCTATTGGCTATTCCTCACGCACCTAGAACCATAACGCTTCAATGTAGCCCACATATTTGTTATTTAACTTCGAACATGTATTACCTTTTATGTGTGGCAGTCACAATGTTTTAATCTGATTATGCTACTTCAGAAGTCTCCTGCAGTCTACCTGCGCACACGTTCGTCCACTCCACTCTAATATAATTCCAGCATCCAAAATGTGCACCGGCCATTTGAGGAATGGAAAGAGACATCTGTTTCATGACATTGGGAGATTGTCAAGTCAAGCCTTCGATACTGCGTACAAGGTAGGGAGGGATTGTTTTTTGTTTGTCGAGAAGATTGACATACTCTATTTGATTGTGGTGTTGAAAACGCAAACCATGATGTTGAAGCGGTAATCGGTATGTAGTTATTCTTTGTTACTGGTTGTGTGGTGCACTGGCACAGAAACCTGTTATTGGAAAATGTGTTGCATATATTTTATATAATTATAAATATGGCATTACATATTGAAAATCTGATTCCCCCTAGCTGATCATTGTCTGCAGCCGGCTCTGATCATAGTGTAATGAGACATGCTGAACTGGTAAAGTTGATATCCATGTTTATGAGCACAGGTTCACTAATAACCCCTCAACCTCATATTCTCAATCAACTCACCTGGTAAGATAAGGATTTTTTAATATTTTTTAAAATGTGAAGCCTGGGAGCCCATCCACATGTGCCAGAGCCTGGGCTAACAGTGCAGTGTGGCGGAAGAGGGGCTGGAGGAGGGGGTGCAGGGAGGTCGGGAGCATAAAAGCCCCTTTCTTCTCCTCCCTTGACTCTTCCTTTGAGGAGAGAACAGAGGGGTTGCCAAGGCGATGAGGTTGGTCTGTCTCCCACTGCGTGGTCCGGGAAGAGCTGCAGCTTGTTCTGACATTTACCCAGCCTGGGTTAGGGAGGGYGGGAAATGGAGGACAGAGAGAAGAGAGGGGAAGATAGAGAGAGGGAGGGAAAAGAGAGATGAAAAGAGTGGGAGAGGGAGGAGGCAGTTGCACCTGTAACATCAGGGGGGGTTGACTCTCGTTCTCTTGGCAAATTAGCTGTCTCTCCATTTATCTGTGCTTTTTATCTTCACTTTTCTCCATTCAGACTCTATTTCTGGCCAACTCTTTTATGTGGTCTTTCATTGAGAAATGGCAYAGWGACAATTAGACTAAAATAATCCTARRTCGAACACACATGGACCCAAGCCCTGAGACTGAGAACAGCATGCTGAAACTGAAACACACCACGYTGATGGGCAGAGTTTACTACACAAAGTGCTACGATGCTCAACGCTTTCGTTTTCCAACACAGGAAAAGTTCTAGCTGAGTAAAAGAACTCACAAGTAGATGCCAGAATGTTTKTTTWTAMTTTGCAGCCTATTACTGTGTGTTTTGCAGATGAGAGGATAGTGGTTCTCCCACTCACCATGCATCCAGCCATGGTGTCAGCCCAGCCGGCAGGCCTCCTAAGCCCCTCAAAGTGACGTCAAAGGCCCCCGGCATCTCAAACGGCCCCTCTGTCGTATGAAGGTGCATTCAAAAGCAATCTGTGTTTCCGCTTAATAGATAAATGGTGCCTTCAGACGACCCATATCTCACAAATGCAAGCTGAGCAACAGGCAGAGGGGGAAATGTGTGGCATGGCGTGGGCAGAATACACAAGCTGCCAGTACGCTCTATTCTACAGTGCACACACATGTATATGCACGTTACCCTTTTAATGAAATGGTTAGCATGTGACAACACACAAAGAGAAGGACAATAGGAGGAGGGAATTCAATATAATGTGTCACAGTGGCACCAGTCTGGTTGATATCAAAGATGCGACACATTATTCAGTAAAGTGGCGGTAGTTAGTGTGCAGCAGGTCCATATGCGGCGCTTTATGAACTTGAGAAAGACTATGCTAATGTGGAGTGTTTATGGAGAGACAGTGGAAGTACACAAGGCCCTCTGTCAGTTGCAAATGAGCTGCGTACTTCCTTGGCAGTAGAGAGATACTCTCTCTCTCTCTTTAAGCCTCCCTCTGCTTTTCGGGAAATCTTAATGAAGATGGGGGGTTCTATAGGAATGCAAATGCTCAAGGCTACAGTAACCCCCCTCTCTCTTCTTGAAAGTGAGTGAGCGCACAACCACACATGCACGCACACACACACAGACACGCACAGTCACAGTCACACAAACACACCATCCCCCTCCTTTCTCCCCTCTTCATCTCTCGACATCATAAACATACTGGAGCTATAGAGCTTCATCTCTGGGCTTGAGAGAGACAGAGATCGTGACATTCCTACATCTGACGAGTAAAAGTAACATTCCCGACAGTGATAATGATTTATCTTAAAGTGAGAAGGAGTAGCTGTTGTTGTGGAAATGTTAGCTGTACTGGTACTCACAGGTGGTGGTAGTATAGCTACAAGTGGTAGTGCTAATGTTGTAGTCATAGTGGTAATGGCAATGTAGGTCATTGTAAGATAATGGTCATGTCAGTCATTGTAAGATAATGGTCAGTCAATGTAAGATCACATGATAATGGTAATTTCAGTCATTGCAAGATAATGGTCATGTCAGTCATTGTAAGACAATGGTAACGTTAGTCATTGTAAAATAGTGTCAGTCATTGTAAGATCACAGCCATACTTGGGGGACAAAGTATCTCCTTCTACAACTAGCTAGTTATTTACTTATCCAGATCAGGTTCCCACGGGCTACTTCCCAGGCATCCCTCTCTCCTCAGTCCTCAGTGACTGTGTCCATCGCTGCAGTGCCTGGAAAGAAAGAAAGGAAAAAGAATGACTGATTTCCAGCGACCCCCCCGACATGTTCCCCCATCATCTTATCAGCAGCCCGAGGCACTATTCCACAGACCAATGGGGGTCTCAAACTTGTTCCTCTCAGAAGCACGTCCCACCTGGCCCTGTGGTCCCGGGGGGTCAGTGTGTGTGGAGCGAGGCWGAAGMTGGGGATTTGAAGCGGGAGGATACAGAGATGWACCCAGAGGGGCCCTCAGCACCCTGAGACTGGTGATTGCATTGCCATCACTAATATATGCTAATGCATTCATCTCCAAAAGCGCCCGTGATTATTTAGAGTTCCTCAGCAACTGTTTTAGATTTCGCTCTCTTGCCTTTTTATGCAAAGACCCTTTTTTTCTCTTTTCTCCATCGGCAGAGTGCACTTGCAGAGTTGTGGGAGATAAGGAGGGAGAGAGTAGAAATTTAAAAGATCATTGAATACTTTGCCCTCTATGTTAATGTACCCTTGATGTGAGAGTGAATGCAAATAAAAACATGTCTACTTTTTGGGTCGGAAAATAGGAAAAAGAGAGATTTTATTCACTCACATGTTGCAATTTTGCTAAATTCTGATGGGAGGTATATACAGTAATAGATTAAAAAACAAAATCCATCTTCCTCTTAGCCTTTTAAATTGCCTTTTTGTTTTATTAACAGGGTGATTGCACTCTCTCCCCTCATCCATAAAAGCTAGTGTGTCTCTGTTTGTGTTCTGAAACCGACACCAGTTGTCTCTGGTATTGGGTGAAGCGTGCATCATCATCGTTGTGATGCTGCTGTGCCGTTCCGCTTTGCTATCTGAGAGGCTTGCGTTCCGACTGGCGTTCCGACTGGCGTACTGGCTGGCCTGTATCCTGGCCCGGCTGCGGTGGTGCTGTGAAGCAGCACCGTTGAGGGGATATCAGCGTAATACCAGACTGAATATGTTAGAGCATATTCCCTCTAATCCTGAGCACGGTGTAATCGGAGGAGACTGGGGCTCTTTACTCTGACAGGCCCGTGCACACGCACACGCCAGGGGACCACATCACCGGGGAGAGGCCAGTGTGTGTGTTTGTGTGTGTGTGTCTCTGAGAGGGCGGTGGATACAGGGAGGTAGAGGAAGAGAGTGGTAAGGTGTGGAGAAAGGCGGTGAAGGAAGGAAGACGGGAAGAGGTATGAAAGAGAGGAGAGGGGAGGTGAGGGCAGGAGAGAGGAGAGGAGGCTTGCTTAATGTAAACAGAGTGAGGCACAGGGAGGGGACAGAGGTTAGCCTGAAGACAAGCAGAAGAAAATGAGCTCGAGCGGAAAAATAAATCTGAAAAATTAAAAAAGGGAAAATAGACAAAATCACAGAGAGATTTAAAAAGGATTTGGAAAGCTGCAGGGATTTGCAGAGAATTTGGAGAAGATGTATGGAAATGATAGTGCTGCCCAGATGCGCTGCAGAGAGCAGCATCTGCAGCATTAATTACAATAGTACCTCCTCTCCCCACCCCACCAGCCCACCCCTGCTTCTCCACCACCTGTTTCCTTTCTAGGGTACTCGCTGTACGTGAGTGAAATCCAGGAATCTGCTTCCATCCACCAACCGCCACGCCTGATGCAACTGGAGAGTAAAGCCCAGGCAGGGACAGGCATGCCTCCCTCCCTCCCTCTATCTCTCCCTACCTCTCTCTCTCTCTCCCTCCCTCCATCTCTCCCTACCTCCCTCCATCCCTCTCTCCATCCCTCCCTCCTGCCTCTCTCCGTCAACCCCCAGCGGGTGTCTTGATGTCCAATTTATTAGGTTGTGATACACAGAGTAAATAAAAACTCTCTTTCAACTGAAACGCTTTAGCCCTGTGCTGTGCTAGGCTGTGCTTTATTTTTGTCCTGCTGCTGAATTGAATTCAGCAATTCAACCATAATATCACAATGGAAAGATTGCCAGGACCGGTGCAGGGAAATACGTGTTTGTTGTGTGTGCCTATGTCGGTTCTAAGATGCAATGAAGATTGCTATGTGGTGTTTTTATCATGTATAGCTATTAATCACAAAGATTACATCTGCTAAATAGGGATTGTTTTCYTTCCCCTTTCATGTAATAGGAGAGGTTAAACACTGTTTTACTAGATTCAACCTAACAAAACATTAATACGAATAAACAAGCCTAAACAACCTTCAGATTGTGGGTTTGAGAGGCAGGAGTTGTAAGAGGCATCCTACCCAGATAGGGCAGTAGGGAATGGTAAGCTATCCAATGTCCACAACAGCGTTGTGCAGTGTCAGAGGTCTTGGCAAGAAAGATTTGCAAAGAGGATTTGTGGTTGAAAAGCATGAGATCAACTCTAAAAGTCGGCCGATTTCTCTCTAAAGTTAAACTGGTAAAGGCCTTAGGGCTTATCTGAATGGATCCCGTAGCTGGGGTGGGGGTGGGAATGAGGGACGGGGGAGTTGAGAACGCATGACAAGCTTCTTAGCATCAAAGATCTCTACACCACAGAGCACACTCTGAAAACAGTTTTGCCTCTCTGTTTAACTTCTCTCCACCTTCCTGCTGGCCCCAACCACTACTGTTTTTTCAACAGATCAATTAAATAATTTAGTGTAAATTTAGTAATTACGACCACTGGTTCTGGAAAAATTGTATGGATTCCAAAAGTCCTAGTCCGACCCGTGTCAGTCAAAGAGAAGGGAAGTTAAGAYACAGAAACTACAATCAGCACATCTCCTCTCCATTCCTCCAAGACAGACTGCCAGGCTGTGGCCCTTTCCTGCTGTCATCTCCATACCTGCATGCCCCTCCCTTCATCACAGCACCCTGGCAGGGTTTAGGTAGATGTGGGGTGCTGAGATAGAGACGGTGGCCAAGGACAGTCGAGATGGATGCGAGAGCAAACCACKGTGAAAAATAATAATAACAGTAATACTAACAAARAACAAAATAGRGYTAGCGAGAAAGAGAMAGAAAATTGCATTTSCTTTTTTTCCCTCTTCRATCTGACCTCCAGCTGAGATTTGGATGCWTTACTTCTWGCGGTGATGTCGGGATCCAAATAGCTACAGCGAATAAACAAGATTAGTGATTTGGACATGCCAGTAAATCTTATCATATTGGAGCAGAGAGGGAAGCAGGGAAACAGGACCAAAGCAATGGGGTCGGCAGAGGCCAAGACACAGGCAGAGACGGACGCATGAAACAATCTATTCTTTTCTTGTTTCTACTCTCGTCTTTTGTTACTCACACTGGAGAGATGGAGAGATGGAGAGATGGTGATACTATATTCCGGCAGCAGAAATTGCAACTTTTGTTCTCCACGGGCTCATGACTTGGTCAAGTCCTCTGTTCGAGATACAGTATTTCCACTCTCAGTGTGACAGAGGCGTACTGTGWAGAAGTGCTGGGAGGCATCATCTCAGAGAAGCATGGAGAGATACACCCCAGTGGAGGTTCCGTCTCATTTTTCTTACCGTATCAAAAAAACATGTCTTACCCCAAGACCATCATCAAAACCTCTTTATAGAATGAAAGAGCAAGTGAAAACAGAGCTCATTGTCAAAAAACTATTCTGCCATTGCGTTTTCGGTTGGTTGTTTCATCAGTTGAAGTTGCCAGTTGATGTGGACAATATGGGCTGGCGATAGGGAATTTGAGGAGGGTCTTTGAGCCCAGATTCCAGCCTAATTGTCTTGCTCAGTGTYAAAGGATACGGCACAAAGCCTCGTGACGTTAAGCAGCCTTGTGTCAGATTGGAGGCTTAGCTAGCGCCCACCACCCGGGTGGTATTGGGCTGTGGGGAACGGATGGATAGCACACTTGGGCAGCAGGGTCTGTTACTGACTGTGGGCACCAGTGGTGCAGATGGAAGATCAGGAGTGGGATTGGAGTGATTCCTGATGGAGAGAAAATGTCAAAACAAGTCCAACTAAATCATCAGTTATCAAGGCAGATATTTTGGAGACTATCGCCAGATGTAGAAATTGTTCAAAGGGAAAATTAGATATGGGATTTGGGGTTTTGACATACTGTAGAATCATCACTGTCTATACTTAAGTATACTTAAGAGTAACAAAAAGGGGTAATCGCGATAAGGATTTAGGTCTGTCACCGTGTCTTGGCATTAGTACATGAGGGTGAGGGAACAACAATATCTTTGACATGAACATGAAAAAACAGATTATGAAGAATAACAATCTGGGGCCCTCCCTGCTACATGCAGGGATGACAACAAAAAGGAAATGATAAAAATACAGATTTTTCTGTTTCTCTGTCGGTGAACAGACGTTGATCTCTTCAAATCCCTGTGTATCTCATGGTAAATCCTAGTAAGTGATTAGACCTGTACAAATATATATACATAGTTATATCACAGGAACAGATTGGGCCAGACTTCCCTACAAAACAAATCCTCACAGATACATGCCCGGAAAAAACAGGAATTACTCCAAATTAAGCCTAGAATAGCAACAGTCCCTGTCATCGCCCTTCATGTCTGCCTAGTGCCTAAAACACGCACAAATTCACTCACTTACACACACAAAACACTGACACACACACACTGTGCAGGCCTGGAACACACCGTCCCATCCATTTCAAGCTCCTCTGTAGCCCACGTCACTTCCTGTCCATTAGGGCGAGCTTTCTCCCAGCATGCAACCAAATCCCCTCCACTTTGAGGATTCATCACTGTATAAAGACCACAGCTGCTCTCTCTCTCTCTCTCTCTCTCTCTCTCTCTCTCTCTCTCTCTCTCTCTCTCTCTCTCTCTCTCTCTCTCTCTCTCTCTCTCTCTCTCTCTCTCTCTCTCCTCTCCCTCTCTCTCTCTGTGTAATGCACTCTGTTTCCTCTCTTCATCCTTCTCCCTCTCTCTCTGCTTCTCTTTCCTCTCCCTCAGCTTTTTCTCTCTCACTCTCTCTCCTCTCTCTCTCTCCCTCTCTCTCTCTTTCTCGCTCTCTCTTTGCACACACACACACACACACAACACACACACACACACACACACACACACACACACCACACACACACACACACACACAACACACACACCACACACACACACACACACACACACACACACACACACACACCACACACACCAACACACACACACACACACACACAGATGCCAATATGGATGCAAACAAACACAGAGAGACACACACACAGTATACTCCCACGCACAGACCTTTGCGCCCACATTCACTCAAACCACAGCATCATAACATATATGTTCACATTACTGTGTGTAATTAATGCATGTTACATACCACATAGTGGTCAACCTTCTTATAGGGTGAATAACACTGATAGACCTGACTTATATCTCAGGAGGCTGGTTAACTTACGTTGGATTGGTTGGTATATTCATCGATAGTCATTAGGATACACATGAAAACACCATATTGAGAGTTTACTTCAACAGTTATATAATAAACAAACTTTCCAAAGAGAAGTAACAGTAAGGTAAATCCATTCACTTTTTGACAGCACTATTTTTTATTTGAACGTAACCATCCATACATATTTGAAGTGCTCAGAAATTGAATTTTTGGACCTGAACGCCAAAACATTCAAGAGATAAAAGTGCTCAAAGTCGACCTATTTTAGATACCCCCCAATACCATGAGACATCCATGTCTTTATCACTGGAAAATATAAACAGTTGAGATTGATATGATTTAAAAGCAGACTGTCAAAATGTTTAATATTTTATTGAGAAAAAAAACAACGTTTTGTTATATAAATTATTAAATGTTTTAACCATAAATGTAAATGATCTAAAATCGCATGAACTCATGTGTTGTATATGTTGTATACAGCATATGTTGTACCATATTTTACATCCTCTGAGGTTTTTGTGTTGTGCCCGCCATTGGTTGAGACTCAACATGCTCTTGGCTAATACGTACTAAAATGTAGACTTTAGACACACATCAAAGAATGTTGACTTCAATGGCTATATCTGTTGTTTTAAATTATACTCTCAATCCTCCATAGAAAACCTATTGAAATAATAGAAATATAGATAATAGAATAGACATGACCATGGTGGGTGGACCGGCGGCCATCTTTGTGGTAGTAATGAGAAGTTAAAATGTAAATTAAATTTAAAGTTGCAATATGTAACTTCTTAGGCCACCCGACCAAATTCACATAGAAATGGGTGTTATAGATCCGTCATTCTCATTGAAAGCAAGTCTAAGTAGTGGTAGATTTGTTCTATGTGCACTATTTCTATTCTTGTATCTTTAAGTTTCAGTTTTGTACACCAGCTTCAAACATCTGAAAATAAAATATTTTTGGTTATGGAAAAGATATTTCACAGCGGTTTAGATGGTATGATTCTCTACACTATACTTGCTTGTTTTGTACCATAAATTGAAATTAGTACTATTACAATAATTTGAAATGCGTACTATTACAATTTTAGCAACCTGGAAATGGCAGAGCGATTTCTACATAGTGCATCTTTAAATGTCAATGGTGTACCAGCTAAATTGCAGTGGTCTGAAGGGATAGGTCCATTCCATGAATTCTATGATTGAAATGACACCCACCCTGTATTCAAGAGCATCTTGTGTCTCAACCAATGGCGGGCATAACACAAAAACCTGAGATGATGTAAAGTAGGGTCTAAGCTACAACATATGTGAATATGTTACAAATCTGTACTGATGTGTTTTTAGATAATTGATGTTAAATCTAAAAATAAATCCCAATTTTTATTCAAAATTTTTTTTTCTATAAATGATCAAATACAGTAGTTTGACAGCCTGTTTGTAGGCTTTGAAATGATATCAAACTCAATTGTTTTTCTTTTCCAGTGATGAAGACATAGATGTCTCATGGTATGGTGGGGTATGCAAAATGGGTCAGCTTTGAGCACCTCTATCTCCTGAATGGTTTGGCATTCAGGTCCAAAAAGTCACTTTCTAACCACTTCTTCCATGGGCAAACATGTTTGGAAAGTTTTGTTTAAATTTAAAGGGATGCTTTCAAAAGTGATTGAATTCACATGGATTTATTCAGTATAAAATTCTGGAATGTTCTCTGAAAAGAAAAGAAAAACACAGATGCTCAAGACATCCACTACAAACACTATGTTGAAGATATGTCAATATTCCCCAGAAGCTGGAGAAATAAATAAATTAGGAATTCCATCCCCGCCACATGCGCTGAACACCTGCTCGATCCTGGGGACTTCTGTGTACCAAGCTGTGTAGTTTTTATCTCCAGAATAAATAGCAGGTGAAAACGTGAGTTTTCTCCCGACTCTGCCAGGAGCCACAGCATCTGTCGGCTGACAGTGAGCATAAGGCCCAAGCACTGCCCAAATAACGACTAGACCAGATCA
Source organism: Salvelinus sp. IW2-2015 (assembly GCF_002910315.2). Lineage (NCBI taxonomy): Eukaryota > Metazoa > Chordata > Actinopteri > Salmoniformes > Salmonidae > Salvelinus > Salvelinus sp. IW2-2015. Next base: position 2,699,343 of record NC_036874.1, on the reverse strand, counting down.
CTGCGACTTAGGCATTTAAAACCTGTTTAGGATAATATCAGTAAATATATTGCAATTGTCTCCAGTAATTCACTGGACTCTTTCCCCCCTGGGACAATCCCTATCTGATACCTTTTGATCCCAAACTGGATTATGTGGGACTAATACACGCCGATGCCTTCCGTTTACATAGTGGGGTGTGTGGGTGTGTGTGTGTGTTGTGTGTGTGTGTGGTGTGTGTGGTGGTGTTGGTGTGTGTTCGTGTTGTTGTTGTGTGTGGTGTGTGTTTCTGTGTGTGTGTGTGTGTGTGTGTGTGGTGTGTGTGTGTGTGTGTGTGTTGTGTGTGTGGTGTGTGTGTGTGAAGGGTGGAGAGGAGGTAGAGGTTACAATACAATAGAGAACTATGATCCGATCCTGCCATAAATGACCATGCTTATTGAAATGCCATTGTGAAACCTATAATGAGTTCAAATTGCTGCTTGGAATGATGAAAATTCCTGCCACTTTAGTTGGTGTTGGTGCGAACAGATCACTGGGATTCACCTCCCTGTTTGTTTCCTTAACTTCAGCTCAGGGCCACTATCGCTATGATTGGACAGGAATAACGCTCAAACCTGGACAATAACCCCAAGCTATTACAGCAGACGGCCATTTAGGCAGGTAACATTGTGTGAGTGTGAGACCGGGTGAATGTGTGTTACTAATCTGTATGATGTGTTTGCCTCAGATGATATGGTGTGTGTGTGTGAATGTATACTGGTGTGTACGTGTGTAATGTGTGTTTGTACTGACCGAGAGCCGTGAAGGTACTGTATGTGTGTTGAATATTAAACTGCAGGAGATCTTGTAGAGCTCTGATAAATGCATTTATGGAAAAGTCAGCCTGGCTTTATCTCCTCATTGCAGGTTAGATCGCCAGATAAAGAATTGGGGCTCCAAAATATAAAATAAAAATCAGCCATGGAGATAAGAAACCGGGCTCCTCGGTGGTTCAGTACTGCTCCTCGCTCCCTCCAGCCACATTCTGCTGCTCATCAGGATGGCCCCTATCACTAACCCAGGGCTCCTGTTCAGGCCCTATCATTAACCCAGGGCTCTGTTGAGTCCCCTATCACTAAACAGGGCTCTGTTGAGTCCCTATCACTACCCAGGCTCTGTTCAGCCCTATCGACTAACCGCTTGTAGTCCTATCACTAACCCAGGGCTCTATGAGTCCCTATACAAACCAGGGCTGTTGAGTCCTATCACTAAACCAAGGCTCTGTTCAGGCCCTATCATAACCAGGGCTCTGTTTAGCACGTATCACTAACCCAGGGCTCTGTTGGTCCCTATCAATAACCCAGGGCTCTGTTCAGGCCCCTAATCACTAACCCAGGGCTCTGTTGAGTCCCTATCATAACCCAGGGCTCTGTTAGTCCCTATTATAACCAGGGCTCTGTTGAGCTCTATCACTAACCCAGGGCTCTGTTGAGTCCCATCATACCCAGGCTCTGTTCAGGCCCTATCAATACCCATGGCTCTGTTGAGTCGCCTATCACTAACCCATGGCTCTGTTCAGGCCCTATCCCTAACCCAGGGCTCTGTCGAGTCCCTATCACTAACAGGGCTCTGTTAGGCCTATCACATGAACCTAGGGCTCTGTTAAGTCTCTATCACTAACCCTGGCTCTGTTGAGTCCTACTCATAGGGACGACCCACAGGGGCATAGGGTGCTTGTGCGTGTAATCACTAACTTCCAGCTGGGTTCTACTGTTTTAAGGCGCGGTGAACTCTACTAACCAAGGCCTAGGCGCCCGGGGTTTGTGTGTGGCACATGGATTCTATCTACTCAACCAGGGGCCTCTGGTGGGGTGGTTAGTTTGATAGGCGGCATCACTGATACAAGAGCCATCGGAGGTTAGGCTCGATGTAGTGCAGGACTCAACAGAGCCCAGGCACCCTGGGGTTAGTGATGCCAGGCGCTATCAACTTCACCACTCACACCGCATAGACCCAAGGGGTCCTCTGTTCGCAGCCGCCTCCTTCTCCTGGGATTTACAGTCGCAGGTCTAGGGCTGTTGTGAAGGATCGTCCCTATCTGGGACTAACTTACGCTGATGAGCGTCGATAGATTCAGGCACAGACGCTCGCTGCAGCTCTGTAAGGCAGAGGCTCGTGTTGAGTCCATATCACTAACAACGCGGGCTCTGCTATGAAGGCTATACTAAGGGATTAGGTGATAGGGCCTCTGTATAGAACGCAGGCGTCGCTATCATGGGTTAGTGTATAGACGGGCACAGGGCCTCTCAGTTCAGGGCCCTGGGTCCCTTATCACTAGAACCTATTGAGGGCTCTGTTGAGGGGTCCATACTCTACAACTAACAGAGCAGGGCTCCTGTTCGGCGTACGCCGGCTTCTATAAGACTTACGATAAGAGCCAACTGGCGCCTAATCTAGATTCAGGCGCACTTTATGGCCTGACATTAGTAGCATGGGCCAGGCCTCTGTCTGAGTACCACATATCATAGAGCCCTGGGTTAGTGATAGGTGCGACAAGAACCAGACCGGGTTAGTGATAGGGCAGGGCTCTGTTGAGTCCATACTCCACTTGAACACAGGAGCATGGTGTTAAGCCTAGATAGGGATCAACAGGGGTCTCTGTAGGGTTGAAGGCCATGGTCCCTAGTCGTAACTTCACTGACGGGCGTGAAACAGAGCCGACCGGGCTTCGTGGAGGTTAGTGATAGGCGATCGAACCTATCACTACGATAGGGCGTCTGTGTCGAGCTCTCCTAGTGCGTTAGATGAGTAGTGGACTCAACAGAGCCTGGGTTATAACGCCTTAGGGAATCATGTGAGGATCCCCTTATTATGACGCCCAACCCCAGGGCTGCTGTGTTGAGGGGTCGCTATTCCTAGTGATATAGACGGACCTAGGGCTATACACTGTTGAGTCTATCACTAGCCTGGGTAACCTAGCTGACTAGGCATGGGCGCGGCCTGTTGTATGATGAAGGGCCTCCCTGGGTTAGTAGGTCACTTACAGGGACTAACAGAGCAGTGGGCTTAGCTTAGATGGGTCTCTGAGGTACTAGGCCCCTATCACACAGCATGCCTGGATTAAATACCCGGGGCGTTGATTGTAGGGTTGAGCTGATCACGCCATCAACTACGCCAGGGCTTACTGTTCAGGCCCTTGGGTTAGTGGACTCCTATATCTAAACGCGCCAGACTACTGGGCCATCTGTTCAGGCCTATCAGCACACTAGAGCCCCAGGGTCTCTGGTTGATGTCAGTCTGATATGGCACTAACCGGACTCGATGAGTCCCTTGGCGCTAGTGGAACCCGGCTCTGTTCAGGCCCTATCACTAACCCAGGGCTCGTTCAGGCCCTATCACTAACGCAGGGCTTCAGTGATATGAGGCCATCTCCTTATGGAACCTGATGAATGACTCAGACATTCCCCTGTATGCTTCTGCTATGGGGATGTTAGAGTACAGCTACGTTATCTGGTAGGCTACTTTCCTTCACTGTTATCTACTCTACCCTTCCCCATACGCGAGAATACTTTTTCATAACCTAAAGGCTGCTGTGCTGTGGCACAAAGCATTTCATATAACTTTTGCTGTGGAGGAAATATATTCAAGCAGAATACCTTTGAAAAGCATTTAACACAGTCTCTAGCCGCTTTTATATTCCCTCTCTGAGCCTCACTCACACTTCCTCTCTCTCAGCATCTCTTACTCATTCTATAACAACCGGTACCTCTCTCTTTCCTCTATATATACTCTCTTTTTTTACCTCTCTCTGTGTCGTTCTAGCTTATCCTGGTTCTCTCTATCCTAGCTATCCTCCTACATCATCTCTCTCACTCTCACATCCAATCCCTCTCTCTCAGCCTATCTTTATCTTTCTCTCTACATCTCCCTCTCTCTCTCTCTTCTCCTCCTCCTCATCTTCTCTCTCTCCTAGTGTGGCAGGCAGAGCCAGCAGACGGGTTTCCAGCCTTGGCCCCTGGGGGTGTTGCTGATGGAATGTGTTTGGGAGGCCTGCAGCTTCTCTCTCTGAGCTGCCAGGAAAACGGTCCCACTGGGTCTGGACCAGTCCCTGTTTACAGCACAGAGGAGAGGCAGCACCATGGAATCACACGGCCATCCTAACACCCTACAAGTAGTCGAGTTTTACTGCTCGGATGAAGAAGGAGGAGAACCTGCCAATGGCTGAAAGTCTGCTGGCTTACATCCAGTCACGGTGGAAGTCTCTTTTTTAATTCCTGTTTCATGTTCCACCGACATGAGAATTTAATTTATGAGCATGACAGAGGAAGAGATGCCTTTATACTCACAGTAGACACATACACAGACACACCGAAATATAGCAGCCGCTCACAAAGGCACTGGCGAAAGCCTAAAATGGAAATATAGAAAGTAGCGCACACACGTACACACACACAATGCTGTCACAAATTACTGCTAATTCGCTCAGGCTGGGATCTCAGGAGATTAAACTCAGGGTAATTTACAGTATTTTTTGGGTGAGACCCACTGTTTTACACTGACTTCCATTTCAAAATAAAATGTATTGATTTTCACAATTTAGTTTTTCTGTCGGGTGACCCCAGCAGTTAAATATTCATAAGTCATTAAAAATAAAAGATGCACATTTTGTACATTTGACCTACGGCACAGTGTATAATATGCTCAATCCAGTGTACTGTCCCACTCTGAGGTGAAGCGGGTGCTGCGCAGGCGGAAAAAAAACATTAGCAACTTGCATGTTCCACGTTGATTAGAACTTGATGAAAGAGACAATGCAATCTCCGCATTTGGCAGATAGAGTGTCGGCAAATATCTTCATAACATTACAGTTGTTAGTGTGGTCATTTTATAAATGTATATTGCATATGTATGTATGTATGAATTCATATTGGTTCCTATTATTACATTTAGATAAGATAACTGCACAAAGCAATACAAAAAATGTAACTTGGAAAAGCTATAAAAAACTTTAATTAAAGAACTACTGCTGTTCAGACAACTGGGGAGATAGAACAGGGTGTATGCCTTGAAAATCCCTTTAAAGAGAGAGGGAGAGAAAGAGGGAGAGAGAGATGGAGAGAGAGGGAGAGAGAGAGAGAGCGATGGAGAGAGAGTGGGAGACAGCGAGAGAGTGAGGGAGAGAGCGGGAGAAGATAAATGAGTGACAATATAGGGGTGAGTTTTATTCCCTGGATAAAGCTGGGTAAATCTGACCTGTATGAATCCAATATAAAACATTAAGACTATAAAACATTAAGAATGAAACTCAAATCCTCGATGCCTCACTTTTGTGCGAGGGGAAATAAGGGGTAAGCTTAGACTTTTTGCCCTCTGTTTCAATTCTCTCTTCTTCTCTATTTCATTTCTCCAAGTAGCTTTTCATGCTTCTGCCATTGCAGGAGAGTGGGGCGAGCTGGCACAGTGTGAGTKTACCCATCTTGAGAAATGATGCATTGGACGCGACGCTCCCTGCTGAAACCATGCTGGGACTGAGCTGTCAACTGGGACGCGGCCCAACTCTAATCAACCAACACCAGTTTAAAAGTAGCCATGGGTAGCTTCACAGGGCTGCACCCGAGGGAAGACTTGGAAGGAAGGGATCACTTGGGCTTTTCAGCTGAGGCAGCGAGTATAGACGCTAGTCACCAAGCGCCAACCACTAGCCCCTTGTAGGAAGTCAAGGGAAGGTGACGAGAGGGGAGGAAGATGGGGGAGGAAAGGGGAAGGGACAGGAAACATGGTTTAGGGAGAGACGCCTACCCTTAATTAGGAGCCGATCAGGGACATCCTGGAGATTGAGCTAGTGTGTGTGTGTGTGTGTGTGTGTGTGTGTGTGTGTGTGTGTGTGGTGTGTGTGTGTGTTGTGTGTGTGTGTGTGTGTGGTGTGTGTGTTGTGTGTGTGTGTGTGTGTGTGTGTGTGTGTGTGTGTGTGTGGTGTGTGGTGTGTTGTGACACGTGTGTGCGCGTCTGTCAGCAGATGGAGGCACACTGAGGTTATCTCTAGGCCTACAGTGAGGAGGCAGACAGAGTATATATTGACTGACAGAAAGAGAACACACAGTCAGTCAGTTTCAGACAGACAGACAGACAGACAGACAGACAGACAGACAGACAGACAGACAGACAGACAGACAGACAGACAGCGCTAGCTGCTCATGAGACCACAGCAATAAAGACAACACCCAGGAGGATCCTCATCATGGTTTGTCATCTTAATAATCAGCCTCCCTCCTTCTTCCCTCCCAGAACACCCTTGTCCTCAAAAACACACATCTAAATAACCACCCCTCCCCATCATCTCCCCATCAACGTCAAAAACACAGCCTTCCCCCACCACCAGCACTACCACCCCCTCTCCCCTCTCCCCTATTCCAGTTCTCCTTTTATCCTCGTCATTTCATCCTGATCCCTGATTTCTACTGTAAAGCCTTCTCCAGTAGGATAAAAAATATATATATTTTATTGTCAGATACACCGGATAGGTGCAGTGAAATGTATTGTTTTACAGGGTCAGCTATAGTAGTACGGGCACCCCTGGAGGACATTAGGGTGAAGTGCCTTCTCAAGGGCATTTCAACACATTTTTCGCCTTGTCGGCTCAGGTGTTTGAAGTAGTGACCTTTAGGTTCCTGCCCCAACGCTTTTACCGCTAGGCTACCTGCTGCCCTAAACACCTTGAGGTTAATGAATACCTCTCCTGAATATACTTAAATAAAACATGGCCGCAAAACAAGGGGTAACATGGACTACAACAGGAGAAAAGCAAGATAAAAAACTACAGTGGATGAAAAACATAATCCAGGGGCCATGTTAATTTTACAACATTTACCAAAGATCAACAACATATTCTTGAATAATTTATATGTTTGGCAGCATGTACAAGTACAGTAATCCTCAAAAATTATTTGTACAAATATTTACACAAAAAAAATATTCACAATAACTTTTCAAACAAAACTGTCGCCTGCACCTGTCCTCATGCTAGTCGATTCTAGAGAGCTAGGATCAAATAGGAAGTCATGTGACTCAGATATCTGTTATATGATACTATTGACTATTTCATGTTGGGATGGAGTCAAGACACTTTCTGGAAAACAAGTGATAACATGGACATGATTACCTACAAGAGAAGAACAACATAACAACTAGAAAACAACAAGGGAACAACAATTGTCTAGAGGATATAATCAGTTGATTGTTGAGGATGGGACTCGCTTGTTATCTCCATGTGATTCAGAATCCAAGAAGAGAGAAAAGAAGAGATGCCGTTAAATCCATTGCAGAAATCACTGTACTTCTCTCTCTCTCTCTCTCTGATGAAGAGAAATGAGCAGTATGTCTGTGCTGTACACATGAGTTATATTGTATTCGCTATTAGCCAATAGATTCAGTGATTGTAATGCTTACTAAGAGTTTCTCAAGCCTGAAGTGAGCCAAGCAGCTATCGTAAATCAGCCCAGCATGGATTAAGTCCAGCTAGGTGATCATATCAGGGAACCCTTTCTCACACTCAGCACCTATAGCTGGCCGGCCCCAGCCCGGCCCGACATTCAGATCCTCTGGCTCTCTGGCATGGGGAGATTTGACACGGAATGCTGACTGGGAGAGCAAATCTGCCCCTGATTCCCATGCCTTTGCCAGAATCCCCCCTCTCTTAATAAAGTAGGTCCGAGTCAAGCAGAGCCAATCTGGGAGAAGAAGGGAAAAAGCCTAAAAATAAGGAAACAGCAAATAAACAAAAAAGACAACAACAAGAAATCAAAAACGTATCTCTTTGTTCCATCTTTGGATGAGCCACAACTAAATGCTTCCAGTCTGATCCGTAGCGGTGGAAATGAGCCTGCGAGCCAAGAAACAGCATTGTCTTTTGGATGAGGAGTTATGAGAAGAAAGCCCCTTGTAGCCTACATACAAGAGTCGGCATGGCGCACAGCTCTCAGCAAAAAAAATAAAACAGGAACAGTGAGCCGGTGTAATCCACCCAAGACATAAGCTGGGGGGTGTAATTGAAGCAGCGCCGACAGGAGCACAAAAAAACACAAGATTGGAGATTGAAGGGGGTGTGTAGGGAGGGGGCAGGGAGAAACGATGGCAGGCGCCACCAGATGGTTCATTTCCTGTTTTGTTTTTTGGGGACACGGCAAGGCCAGGGTTATAGCGTCACTGCTCCCCGGGTCACTTGTTCTCTCTAAGATGCAGGGGTAAATCCACACCACCTTCCCGCGTAGCGTTTCTCCAAGAGTATCGGCATCCGTGGTTAGGCCAGTTCATTTCCTCCCAGACACCGCGTTTTCCCTCCTCTTCCCTTCCTCTGTCCTTCCCGTCCTCTGCTGTAAAAACCCTGCATGCATGCACCATCTTTTGCACCATGTCCTCTCCTCAAAGATTCCAGAGCACCTTGAATGTGTCTCTCCGGAGAGCGAAGAGTAAAAAGAGGGAGAGAGGAAGAGGGAAAAAACAGCAGAGGAGAAATGGAGAGAAGGAAGGAAGGAAAGATGAATGTTGGGGGAAAGTAAGCAGGTTGTTTTTTTATAATGTTTGCAGTCTGTCCTTTTGATGTACACACCAAAACAGTCTGGAGCCCCGAGCCGCCAATCCCACAATCCCACAGGCTGATGTGACAGTCGGCTTGGCAGCCGCCCCGCAACAGGCCAGACTCACCCCACTCCTCCTTCTAGCTATCCTCCGCCCCGTCCTCCACGCACCGCTCCTCGCCATCCTCCTGCCTGGTCCCCCGCACCTCCTCCTCCCTCTTCCCTCACTACCCATCCTCCTATCCCACATGCCAGCTCTCAGTTTGCATTCCAGGATCAAACCTCACCACTCTGCCAACCGCTCTCCCCACGATGCCAATGCCTTGGCATCGAGCAGGCGCCATAAAACTGGCACACAGTTGCACGGCGGATACCGCTGCCCGCTTACACTCAACTTTATAAAAAAAACAACACCGCCAGAGAAGAGGAGGGGAGAATCCTCTTTGTGTTGCTGCTCCATTTAAAGCAGCCCAGAGCTGACTGAGACAATAACACAACATGGCTGTGGAGGCTGTGGTGCTGGAGCCCGACGCAGCGGAGCAGCACCACCAGTCTAATGCAGGCAGGAGTCAGGAGCAGCCTTGCCAGACAGAGAGAGAGGGATGGCACCCCATCTAAACCCAGACACCTCCCAAACCAACACCCAATTTCACGGAGAAATTCATAACGATAGTAATGCATATGCTGAATAATAATTGAATAATAATAGTGATTATGATGAGATGGGCATCATAATAATGACGGGTATATATAGTCATTATATACAGCAGTTGCTGGCAGGGGTGTTTGTGATCATCGCCGTCATTGTTCTTTATTGTCTGTCACGGCCATTAAGAGGCGATGAAAATCAATCGCGGGTGCCCCGCTCTCCCTGCGGCCTGCCAGCATGCCTCGCTCCCTCGCTGCAGTGCTCCCTCCCGTCCAGAGCTCTTGAAGGCGGTGATGGCTCTCCGCAGAGCCCCCCTTCCCCTCTCCTCTCTCTCTATCTCCAATCCCTCCCTCCCCTCTCTCCAACACCACTACTCCTCTATACTCTGCCGTGGGTTGAGATAGCTATCAGGGCGAGGCACGCTTTTAATTGATCTCGGTCACAGTTTAATGTGAGGCGCGGATTAGCTCTTATCACCGCCTGAGAGAGAGGAGAGAGTTTTTCGGGAATTGGAGATCACACTCCCCAATGTTAAAACTCCAGCGCCCTCCTTGAAATGGATGCTCTGGCTCTGGAGCGACCCACATAGACAGGAGAGAGAGAGCCGGCTGGGTGGTGGGAGCAGGAGGAACAGGGGACATCAGGCTGGGCCCTTATCCCAGTGTCGGTGTGATGTGTTGAGGCTGGCTCTGGGCTATTTATGGCCTAGTGTGGAGCTATAGTGTGGTGCTGGAGCTGGGCCTGTGGCTGTTTAATCACCAACTGTTATATTAGTGGAATTTATAGGACAACCACTTCATATGGAGGTGAAGCATGGGGAGAGATGTGGCTGGGTGAATCACCAGAGAGCCACTGGGGACCATGGGGACGGCCAGAAAGCATGTCTGGGACTGGGCCGTGCTCTCTATCTCTCCCATCCGTATTGGCATCCATCGTCTGAACTCCTGTTCAATCATACTGCAGTTGTTGCGATTCCCCTTGGTTCAATAAACCGGCAGATAAATAAAGTACAGGGGAGAGCGGACGACGTTAATCAGCGAATTACACAGGTTCAGAACATGGGTGAATATTATGAACATCCTGCTGCGACCACCACACACACTCACATCAGTGGAGGCAAAAATGACTTTCCTCTTTTTCTCCGAGGTGAATTTCAAAGTGCTCCTCCACTGTAGTTTAAATGCCAGGGCGACATGAAAAAAAAGAACAGAGTAAATGCGGCGCAGTGCGCCAACTGGTAGAGATTCAAACTGAATGAGGGGAACGTCATTACAGCTGAATAGAAATGGCAGCTTCCTTGTTTTGTTATTTTCAGTAAGCAGAAAGAGTCCCTTTTCAAATAAGGGAACGTTGTGAAATTCTCTGTCAAACGAGCCGGAAGAGGGAAAGACAATGAAAGGAGGAACAGAAGCTTGGTTAACAGAAGAGTGTGTGACATCAAAGAGGACAAAAGGAGGGGAGGATGTGGGGATGAGGGAGGAATGAGGGAGGGATGTGGGGGTACATCATCGTTGGTGGTAAATCTCCTTTAACACAACGTCCTGGTGGGATTTCGGAGGCCTGTTAATACAGGGAAAAAACTCTTTTTCCATTTGGGTTCATTTAAATGTGGTTCATTGATAGCAGAGTCTGGCGGCTCGAGGGGCTGCAGACGAGCAAAACAAATCCAGCTACCCCATGGATCCTCTGCCTCCTCTCTGCCTCTTCTTCCGCTCCTCCGCTCCTCTACTCTCTCGCCTCTGAGGGTTTCCTCCTTCAGAGCGTCTCCACTGACAGTAGACTATAGTTCAACAGCCTCTTTACAGTCCCTCCCTCCGCTTTGCTCTGAGTTCCCCAGACAACACTTAGCCCTGAGGATGTATGATGAATCAGTGACAGCTTGATGTTCCATCCGGCCCATGGAGGAAGGGGGAGAGTTGAGGGAGGAGGAGGAGGAGGACTGTTTGGACTGGTGTCAGACATTAGATTAACTTGTAAGACTGAGTGTCAACAGTCGATAGACAATACCATCCTCGGAAAAAGACAAGAGATGTTAAACAGTAGCATACATGTAATCAGGTCTTATTTTAAACGACAAACCACTCATTGGGGATAGATCGCCCAATAAATCCTGATCCACAAGCTATTGATCGTCAAATTGTATAAGCAAATGAAATGAAAACCGTTTTACGACTCCCGATATGAAGCATTAGGGCTCATGCACCAACACACACACAGGTTTATGAGTACACGCCAAATGTCTCGGCACCCTCCGACTTCCCCCACCATAAAAATATATTTATGAGAGCATCAGGCCATTGAGCCATGGCATTGTTTGCCATTTTCTCTTCGCTTTATGATTCCATCAATGCTTCAAGATTGATTTGGAGAGCTCCTACTGAGTCACCCTCCATAAGGAATACATATAATTCCACAACAACACGTATCTTTTCTTTATCAAACATACACTCATACTATTACCAGCCCTCAGCAACAAACTAAACCATCCTGGAAAGAGAAAGGATTCTTTGCTTGGGAAGATGGAGAGGTGGGGAGTGGGGGAACGGATGTGGCTGAGTGAGTGTGTTTGGCCAAGTTTCTATTTTTCTTCACCACCACATACAGTGCTAGCAAACACAAAGTGTTTTTCCTCGCAACAGAGAAAGCAACAGACTGGCACATCAAGGGACACTGCCAACTGAACAATCACCAATCCAGGCTGGAAATTTTCACCCAGTCGTTTCTAATGTCCGTGGCGGGCCAGATGCTCAGAGAATATGCAGGGCAGTCAAACACAGAGAGGCCCAGGCTTTGAACCTGAGCCCAGTGGAGAATTCCTGGGCATCTCTCCTCGCCTGCTTCTGTGTACCGGTATTTTAGTGTGACTGACTGTGTGTGTGGGGTAATGGGGTGTATACTGTATGGGGGATGGTATTTTTTATGTGACTGTGTGTGTGTGTGTGTGTGTGTGTGTGTGTGTGTGGTGTGTGTGTGGTGTGTGTTGGTTGTTTGTGTGTGGTGTGTGTGTGTGGTGTGTGTGTGTGTGTGTGGCGGGTGTGTGTTGTGTGTGTGTTGTGTGTGTGTGTGTTTGTGGCGTCAGATGCAGTGATGTGGTGTTTTGTGTGTGGTGTGTGTGTGTGTGTGTGTGTGTGTGTGTGTCAAAGCCGTGCGGTGTACATGACACATTACCACGGAAGGGGAGTGTAGTTGGTGCATCGTGGGCCCCGGATGTGGGGCTTGCTGTGCAGTGAATCCCCTTCTGGCAAACAGGGGGTCTCTCTGGGCTATGCAGGACCACCGTCGTTACATCCACGCACTCGCACAAGCAGATGGCTAAACAGATGAGTCTTGCGCTCATCCCACTCATGGCCATCCATATTTTATTTCATGATGGCTGTGCCCGGAGTCTCCCTCTGACTATCACTGCTCCATGAGTGCTTTGGGCAGGGAGGGCTGCTGTCACACAAGCGTTTGAAAACAAAACTGGCATGAAAGAAGAGGAGAGGACAACAGAGAGCGCAGACAGGAGAGAGAGAGAGAGGGTGAGAGATGGTGGAAGAGAGAGAGACGAGAGGGTGAGAGAGACAAGGTGAGAGAGAGAGAGGAGAGAGAGAGGAGAGAGAGAAAGGCAGAGAGGAGAGAGGAGAGCAGAGAGAGGAGAGAGAGAGAGAGGAGAGAGAGAGAGAGCGAGGAGAGAGAGAGATGACAGGAACACGAGAACCAGAGGAGAGAGAGACAGAGACAGAGACAGAGAGAGAGGCGTGAGGAGACACGCGAACGAGAACAGCGAGAGACAGCGATGAGAGAAAGAGCAGAGAGAGAGCGACGAGAGAGTTCACCGGACACGAGAGAGAGAGAGAGAATAGAGAGAGAGAGAGAGAGAGAGAGAGAGAGAGAGAGAGAGAACATAAAACACCAAATAATGCATGCAGAGCAGAATTAGGCCGATACCCGCGAGTTATCATTATTCTACAACCACCTAAAAGGAAGTGATTTCCAAACCTTCCATAACAAAGCCATCACCTACAGATAGATGATCCTGGAGAAGAGTCCCCTAAGCAAGCTGGTCCTGGGGCTCTGTTCACAAACACAAACAGACCCCACAGAGCCCCAGGACAGCAACACAACCCAACCAAATCATGAGAAAACAAAAAGATAAATACTTGACACATTGGACAGAATTGACAAAAAAACAGAGCAAACTAGAATGCAAATTGGCCCTAGACAGAGAGTACACAGTGGCAGACTACCTGACCACTATAACTGACCGAAACTTAAGGAACGCTTTGACTATGTACAGACTCAGTGAGGATAGCCTTGCTATTGAGAACTGCCGCCGTAGGCATACCTGGTTCTCATGAGAAGACAGGCTATCTGCACACTGCCCACAAAATGAGCTGGAAACTGAGCTGCACATCCTAACCTCCTGCCAAATGTATGACCATATTAGAGACACATATTTCCCTCAGATTACACAGATCCACAAAGAGTTTGAAAAACAAACCCAATTTTGATAAACTCCCATATCTACTGTGTGAAATACCACAGTGTGTCATCACAGCAGCAAGATTTGTGACCTGTTGCCACAAGAAAAGGGCAACCAGTGAAGAACAAACACCATTGTAAATACAACCATATTTACGTTTAGTTATTTTCCCTTTTGTACTTTAACTATTTGCACATCGTTACAACACTGTATATAGACATAATATGACATTTAAAATGTCTTTATTCTTTTGGAGCTTCTGTGAGTGTTATGTTAATTGTTCGTTTTTATTGTTTATTTCACTTTTATTTGTTATGTGCTTCACTTGCTTTGGCAATGTTAACATATGTTTCCTATGCCAATAAAGCCCTTGAATTGAACTGAATTGAGAGAGGGGGGGGGTAATAACATTTGAGAACTAAAAGAAAAACAACGGCGCTAGCCTAACAGTCGCCCGTCAAAGTTCTTAAATAACTTCACATTGATCAAAGAAAGCAGCGAATCCATGCGCAGTTCTGAGCTAGTGCTGATGACTAAGGCCCTGGTCGATGCTGGTTGACGTGATTTATACAGCTTCCTGGAGTGCCAATAAATGAAAAGACTGATTTGCCCGGTGTAGGAATGGGGTGGAATGCCTCTGCACTTGCTCCCTTTGATCTCTCCTGGTACTTACTGAGGAAATGAGCAACCTCGCTGCAGACAGTTTCTCACTGAGAGACCCATACAATACTACCRGGTCCTCCTGGAAAATGTCCAAAGCTAAAAGGACCAAATTGGTCGACACCAATGGTGTTTAATGGAAGCTGGAAGGGGCAATTTCTCCGTGTAACGCAGATTGTGGCACGTTGATATGGTATAGCTTTTTTGCTGAGGCGGGGAGAAAAACATTCATTTTGCCTGGCACTCTAATTATATATATTGAGACTTTTTTACTTTCTGTCCAGATCTGAACATTACATTTCAGATTTATTTTCCCATCATCACATCTTTAAGCAACCTCACCCTCACCCTCCTCCTCATCCTCTCTTCCTCCCTCTCCTTCGCTTTTTTTTATGGGAATGTCACAGCACATACTTTTTCGCCTTACTAGATCTGGCAGCGGTCCTGGCCGATGGATGATATTTAGGTTGATCATAGGAAGTGACATGCAGGGTTTCCCCTGAAGCCAGTGGCTGAGTGAGCAACTCAATTAACAGCAAACCGCCTCAGACAGGGCAGGCCTGATCCCTGGGAGCTCTGGGGAGAGGGAGGGGGAGGAGGAGGGAGCTCAGCTAAGCACTGCTTGTCCTCCCTCCACCCTTCGTGGGCAGGGGATGGACTGAGCGCTGGGCCTGGCTGGGCCTGGCTGGGCCTGGCTGGGCCTGGATGACGGTCTGAGCCTAAGCCATGGGGCAGGGTGACAGTGTGCTCCAGTTGTTCTGATGATTCACCATGTCCTCCTACAGGGGGCCCGGGGGCAGCACATGCCACACGCACAGATGACTGAACAGCAGCTTTGTTCCATTATCAATGGGCCGGAGGGTGTAAGCGAGCATGAACATCACAAGCACCCCGTAGCGAGCCCCGTTAGACCTACAGAGGAGACATCCGGTGTGGTGAGAGATAAGGCCAGTTTATGGCTGTCCAGCCGTGACACAGATAGGGCTCAGGAGTCTGAGAACAGATAGTTAGTTTTATCCAGGGTTCAAAAAAGGGAGCCTAGAGTCAAAGTGCAATCCCATCCTATAGCATGGAGCCGATAGGAAGTGCAGGCACCCACGGGCAGAGCAGACCCAGGATTAAAACCAAAGGTTACTCAACGACATCTAAGACATTCTGTGTCTCTGCGTCTTTTCAGCAGAAGGAGACACCACAGGATCAGGACCTGTGAGGGCAAAGCCTTTAAAAACAATGTGGTCTGTGACATATACGTCCCCTAAACAGACTCAAATACAGCAATCAATCACACTGCAGCATATCTGACTGGCTGCTGTCACTGCTCCCATCTCTGTTCTCTCTCCTCTCTTCTCCTCTCATTTCCTCTCCTCTCTCCTTTCCTTGGTCTACAGATATTACCTACAGATGAGTGCAGCAGTAAAGTACTCGAACATGTCTCTCCATCCCTCAATCCCTCCATCCCTCGCTCCGTCCAACTAAACTACCTCCTAGTTCCTCTGGTCTAGTTGCAGTGGCGATGGCGGAGGGCAGGCCCTGACCTGCAGATGCTCCAAAAGGGTAATGAGCTTCATCATGGCATGGGTGGCCAGGGTTCAGCTTCCTCCAACACATAATGAGCTCACTCTACTCACTTTTTAAACTGAAACCTCAAAAGSAMTTTTTTRCSCATTCTCTTCYTCGGCCAAATCTGGTAACCGAGGACAAAAAGTACAAGAAGTTCAGAAATAAAAAAAATCCCCTGAAGTTCGATGGTGATGACCATCAGTGAGGAGCAGAGCAGGATCAGAGRAGAGTRGTAAACATTATGAAATGWGACACCCGCTGACATTTTGAGGTCAGTGTCACTTCCTGCTCTTCAGCTCTGGTTCCTCAGTGTTTCTGATTGGCTGTATTAGCGAGAGGGGACACAGAGTGCTTACCTTGTCTCTAATTAACAGTGACAAACAATGCAACAAACAAAACAACATATGAGATGCATAAATCCTTTCTGAAGGCACTGAGTGGTACAAACATGCTAGTCAACCTTCCCCTTCTCCCTCCCCTCTCCCTCTCCCTTTCTCCCTCCCCCCTCTCCCCCTCCTCCCGTCCTCCCCTCGATCCCTCTCCCTTCCCTTCTCCCCCCTCCCCCTCTCCCCTCTCCCTTTCCCTTCCCCTTCTCCTCCTCTCCCCTCTCCCCTCTCCTCCTCCTCCCTCCCCTCCTCCCTCCTCCCTCCCCCTCTCCCCTCTCCCCTCTCCCTTCCCTTCTCCTCCCCCCTCTCCCCCTCTCCCCTCTCCCTTCCCTTCTTCTCCCCCTCTCTCCCCTTCCCTTCTCCTCCCTCTCTCCCTCCCTTCCCTTCTCCTCCCCCTCTCCCCTCTCCCTCTCCCTTCTTCTCCCCCCTCTCCTCTCCCTTCCCTTCTCCCTCCCCCTCTCCCTCTCCCTTCCCTGTCCTCCCCCTCTCCCATCTCTCTTCCCTTCTCTCCCCCTCTCTCTCCCTTCCCTCTCCCCCCTCTCCCCCTCTCCCTCTCCCCCAGCCCCTAGCCCTGTGGCTGCTGTAATAAACTGGAAGGTAAACAGAACTGATTTTGGCATCAAACGCTGTCATCTTCCCAGAGCAGCATGGAACAGAGGTGGCCAAGGGAGACAGTTGTTGCCGCATTGTATTCTGAGAGAGAGAGGGGAGTGTGTGTGTGTGTGTGTGTGTGTGTGTGTGTGGTGGTGTGTGTGTGTGTGTGTGTGTGTGTGTGTGTGTGTGTGTGTGTGTTGTTTGTGTGTGTGTCTGTGTGTGTGTTGTGTGTGTGTGTGTGTGTGTGTGCGAGTGCGAGTGCGTGTGCATGTGCGCGTGCGCGTGTGCGGGGGGGACTGATGGGATAGACAGAGGTGGAGAGGACAGTCACTCACAGTAGTGGGACTTGTCAGGAGCAGACGCTGTCAAGCATGGACACCTGTGACAGCGGTGTCACACCCGGAGTGAGCCGGCGTGTCCCCTGCCACGGTGGAGATTACAYTGATCACCATCCTCACTGTATGGTCCCCACATGYGACACTAGACAGACAGACAGARKGACAGGCAGAGAGAGGAGGAGATGGGATAGAGTCTCCTCTTTCATTGCAATGCTGCTATTTCTATTATATTCAGATAGGAACTTCATTCAGAATTCAGTTGTGAAGTCTGAAGACTCCAAGGGAGGATGTCCTCAGGTGAATGTGAGAGTGGGTTTTTAGGGACGTGGGAAATGAAGTGCACTCATGCATACAAGAGTTGTTGGTATAATCTTCAGCGGCAGAAGGATAGTCCACCTGAGAGCTCTCACACACTAGCCGAAAAAACAAAGTTAGGAGGGACACCTTTCCAAGTACCATTTATCCGTACTCCAGAACTACGTGAACAGTGCCTTATAATAACTTGCTGGGACAAGGAATACCAAAGAAAAGAGCCACTGTATAAAGTCATTATAGAGACTTAAACATCTCTGGTCAGTGAACATTTTCTTCTCACAACCTTGATATTGTCTACTCATTTGAAATCCAAAGGGGTGTTGTTCCCCAGTTAGCCGTTAAAGGATCAGGTGTGAATGTGACCTGGTGGCTTGAATACTGAACCTGCCGTGGCGTCCATTCGGAGGTGCAGGTCCCCACGGAGATCAGATGAGGGATCTGGGAGGGATCTGCAGCCACGGCCTCTCAGTCTCTCAAACAGACCCATAATGATGCCTCTCAGCGGAGCACTGATTTCATCAGGGCTTTGATGTGACCGCTAATCGCTGATGACAGACAGGGCAGTGGAGGGAGACTCTTTCCTTTCCTCACCTCATCAAATAAACAGAGAGAGAGAGAAATTGAAGAAATTGAGAAACCTATCCAACAGAAAACATAGAGACCCAGAAAACGTGAGCCTACAGTATGCCTTCAATATGGTGAATCACTAAAACAATACAGAAATACACTACGGAAAAAGAAGGAACAGCACATCAGAAATCAGCTCAATGTAATTGAAGAATCCATAGAATCTAACCACTTCTGGGAAAATTGGAACAGACAAAAAAAACACGAAGATGTATCTTTCCAAAACAGAGATATATGGATAAACGACTTCGCCAATCTTTTTGTCCCAATAACAAAGAACAAACAGCAAAAACATTTACATGATAAAATACAAATCTTAGAATCAACTATTAAAGACTACCAGAACCCACTGGATTCTCCAATTACATTGAATGAACTACAGGACCAAATATTTAATATTTATTTATCTACGCAAGTCAGTTAAGAACAAATTCTTATTTACAGTGACGACCTACCCCAGCCAAACCCGGATGACACTGGGACAATTGTGTGCCGCCCTATGGGACTCCCAGTCTCAGCTGGACGTGATGCAGCCTGGATTTGAAGCAGGCACAGCAGTGATACCTCTTGCACTAAGATACAGTGCCTTAGGCCGCTGCGCAACTCGGGAACACCTCCAAATCAAAAAGGCCCGTGCGTGTTTATGGTATCCTAAATGAAATTATAAGATATACAGACCACAAATTACAACTGGCTATACTTAAACTCTTTAACATCATCCTCAGCTCTGCCATCTTCCCCAATATTTGGAGCCAAGGACTGATCACTCCAATCCACAAAGTTGAGACAAATTTTACCCCATTAACTACAGTGGGATATGTGTCAACAGCAACCTTGGGAAAATCCTCTGCATTATCTTTAACAGCAGACTCATACATTCCTCAGTGAAAACAATGTACTGAGAAAATGTCAAATTGGCTTTTTACCAAATTACCGTACGACAAAAAGCTTTTGACTCAATTTGGCATGAGGGTCTGCTATACAAATTGATGGAAAGTGGTGTTGGGGAAAAACATACAACATTATAAAATCCATGTACACAAACAACAGGCGTGCGGTTAAAATTGTAAAAAACACACGTCTTTCCACAGGGCCGTGGGGTGAGACAGGGATGCAGCTTAAGTCCCACCCTCTTTGACATATATATCAACGAATTGGTGAGGGCACTAGAAAAGTCTGCAGCACCCGGTCTCACCCTACTAGAATCTGAATTCAAATGTCTACTGTTTGTTGATGATCTGGTGCTTCTGTCTCCAAGCAAGGAGGGCCCACAGTAGCACCTAGATCTCCTGCACAGATTCTGTCAGACCTGTGCCCTGACAGTAAATCTCAGTAAGACAAAAATAATGGTGTTCCATAAAAGGTCTTGTTGCCAGGACCACAACTAAAAATTCCATCTAGACACCGTTGCCCTAGAGCACACAAAAAACAATACGTACCATGGCCTAAACATCAGCGCCATAGATAACTGCCACAAAACTGTGAACGATCTGAGAGACAAGGCAAGAAGGTCCTTCTATGCCATCAAAAATAACATAAAATTTGACATACCAATTAAGATTTGGTTAAAAATAGTTAAATCAGTTATAGAACCCATTGCCCTTTATGGTTGTGAGGTCTGGGGTCCGCTCACCAACCAATAATTCACAAAATAGGACAAAAAAACTAATTGAGACTCCGCATGCAGAATTCTGCAAAAATATCCTCCGTGTACAATGTAACACACCAAATATTGCATGCAGAGCAGAATTAGGTCGATAATTTTCAAAATCCAGAAAAGAGACGTTTAATTCTACAGCCACTTAAAAGGAAACCATTCCCAAACCTTCCATAACAAAGACATCACCTACAGAGAGATGAACCTGGAGAAGAGTCCCCTAAGCAAGCTGGTCCTGGTGCTCTTTTCACAAACACAAACAGACCCCACAGAGCCCCAGGACAGCAACACAATTAGACCCAACCATATCATGAGAAAACAAAAAGATAATTACTTGACACATTGGAAAGAATTAACAAAAAAACAGAGCAAACTAGAATGCTATTTGGCACTAAACAGGGAGTACACAATGGCAGAATACCTGAGCACTGTGACTGACCCAAAATTAAGAAAAGCTTTGACTATGTACAGACTCAGTGAGCATAGCCTCAAGAGAAGACAGGCTATGTGCACACTGTCCACAAAATGAGGTGGACACTGAGCTGCAACTCATGCCAAATGTATGACCATATTAGAGATTTCCCTCAGATTACACAGACCCACAAAGCGTTGGAAACAAATCCAATTTTGATAAACTCCCATATCTATTGAGTGAAATACCACAGTGTGCCATCACAGCAGCAAGATTTGTGACCTGTTGTCACAAGAAAAGTGCAACCAATGAAGAACAAACACCATTGTAAATACAACCCATTTCTATGTTTAATTATTTTCCCTTTTGTACTTGAAATATATGTACATCGTGAAATGTCTTTATTATTTGGGACTTTTGTGAGTTTAATGTTTACTGCACATTTTTTATTGTTTATTTCACTTTTGTTTGTTATCTATTTCACTTCCTTAGGCAATGTAAACACTATGTTTCCCATGCCACTAAACCCCTTGAATTGAGAGAGAGAGAGAGAGAGAGACCCTTATTGTGTTTCTCATGCTGCTGCCCCACCACCACCAGCGGCTTTGGGAGGATTGATTTAATCTGACCCTCGCAGGAGTCGCCGCTAAATCCACATTAGCCGCTCCAGGATTAACCAGAGAGAGGGATAGGGGCCTAAACTTGTTAAGGTGATCTGGCACCAAGCTAGGCAGAGGACTTTCTCTCTGAGCTGATGGGAAGGCAACCTTTCCCTGGTACCATACGTACACATTCCTGGTTCACATACTACTCTCCTTCCTGTGTGCGGTGTTATAATGCTGCTGTGCCATGTCCCAAAATAATTCAAAATAATGCCATGCCATGTTTGAATATAACATTAAAACTGATGCTTAGCAACGCTTAAGGTCTGTCACATTGTATTATGTTGTCTGTCTTACACATATCGGGACACACACACAAACACATGTATGTACACACACACACACACACTCTCACCACCCCCCTTTGTTCCAATTATGACCTTGTATCTCACTTTCCACCACTGGGTTGGCGGCCCGGTGGATCAACCATAATATTTGCCATGTGGCAGTCACAACAGGTTTGACTCTTCGTCCTGAACAGTCAGTGCACATTGATTTAACAGGTTTCAGCTGCGGTGCAGGCATGTCAAACCACGAGTACACAAGTCAATCATATTTCACTTGGAGCATGCAGGGGCTAACCACAACCCAACAGCACCCTTCACCCCTCCCTCGCTCCTTTCTACCTCTCCCTCCTCCCTTCTTTCTCCCATTTCAGTCTTTGGGGCAAACAGCACTGGGAACGCTTAGTGAATCAAATGAGCTGTTCACACAGGAAACCCTCACACACACCCTATGGAAGGTGAATGTTCATGAATATGTTTGGATTGAGGTGAACTGCAAAAACCTGTTTTCACAGGGAGGTAGTTTGCTGTAATAATAACYCAAGGTCCCATAGTGATTTTTCTTTAAATAAAACGTTTTTAAAATGTCCAGAACTGAATGGTTCTGGGTCTATAGGAGTCCTTAGAGTGAATAAATTGTTGATTCATGTTTTACCGAAATACGATCAGGATGAACAGCGGGAAAACGGATGTTGTTCATTTATACGGGTTTAACCTTCTTAATTGGGAGAATAAGACTCAATCTTTGTTTAAGAATTCCTTTCAACAGTAAATTAGGCTATATTCTATAGGCCGTTATCAATAAAACATCACAATACACAATATAGTGTTATAGTGGCTTGCGAAAGTATTCACCCCCCTTTGCATTTTTCCTATTTTGTTGCCTTACAACCTGGAATTTAAAT
This sequence comes from Salvelinus sp. IW2-2015, assembly GCF_002910315.2. Classification (NCBI taxonomy): domain Eukaryota; kingdom Metazoa; phylum Chordata; class Actinopteri; order Salmoniformes; family Salmonidae; genus Salvelinus; species Salvelinus sp. IW2-2015. Next base: position 2,677,298 of record NC_036874.1, on the reverse strand, counting down.
AGATTTTTTGGGGGTTTGTATCATTTGATTTACACAACATGCCTACCACTTTGAAGATGCAAAATATTTTTTATTGTGAAACAAACAAGAAATAAGACAAAAAAATGAAAACTTGAGCGTGCATAACAATTCACCCCCCCAAAGTCAATACTTTGTAGAGCCACCTTTTGCAGCAATTACAGCTGCAAGTCTCTTGGGGTATATCTCTATCAGCTTGGCACATCTAGCCACTGGGATTTTTGCCCATTCTTCAAGGCAAAACTGCTCCAGCTCCTTCAAGTTGGATGGTTTCCGCTGGAGTACAACAATCTTTAAGTCATACCACAGATTCTCAATTGGATTGAGATCTGGGCTTTGACTAGGCCATTCCAATACATTTAAATGTTTCCCCTTAAACCACTCGAGTGTTGCTTTAGCAGTATGCTTAGTGTCATTGTCCTGCTGGAAGGTGAACCTCCGTCCCAGTCTGGAAGATTTAAATTCTGACCAGTTTCCCAGTCCCTGCCAATGAAAAACACCCCCACAGCATGATGGTGTTCTAGGGGTGATGAGAGGTGTTGGATTTGCGCCAGACTTATTTTTTTCTTTAAGCAATGGCTTTTTTTCTGGACACTCTTCCGTAAAGCCCGGCTCTGTGGAGTGTATGGCTTAAAGTGGTCCTATGGGCAGATACTCCAATCTCCGCTGTGGAGTTTCGCAGCTCCTTCAGGGTTATCTTTGGTCTCTTTGTTGCCTCGCTGACTAATGCCCTCGTTGCCTTGTCTTTGAATTTTGGTGGGCGGCCCTCTCTTGGCAGGTTTGTTGTGGTGCCATATTCTTTCCATTTTTTGAATAATGGATTTAATGGTGCTTTGTGGGATGTTCAAAGTTTCAGATCTTTTTTTAAACCCAACCTTGATCTGTACATCTCCACAACATTGTCCTTGACCTGTTTGGAGAGCTCATTGGTCTTCATGGTGCCGCTTGCTTGGTGATGCCCCTTGCTTAGTGGTGTTGCAGACTCTGGGGCCTTACAGAACAGGTGTATACATACCATGTGACAGATCATGTGACACTTAGATTGCGCACAGTTTGACTTTTCTTTACTAATTATGAATTTTTTGAAACAAGTAATTTTTTTTCATTTCCCTTCACCAATTTGGACTATTTTGTGTATGTCCAGTACATGAAATCCAAATAAAAATCAATTTAAATTACAGGTTGAAATGCAACAATATAGGAAAAACGCCAAGGGGGGTGAAAACTTTTGCAAGGCACTGTAGATACAGTTGAAGTCGGAAGTTTACATACACCTTAGCCAAATACATTTAAACTCAGTTTTTCACAATTCACAATGTAATCCTAGTAAAAATTCCCTGTCTTAGGTCAGGTAGGATCACCACTTTATTTTAAGAATGTGAAATGTCAGAATAATAGTAGAGAATTATTTATTTCAGCTTTTATTTCTTTCATCACATTCCTAGTGGGTCAGAAGTTTACATACACTCAATTAGTATTTGGTAGCATTGCCTTTAAGTTGTTTAACTTGGGTCAAACGTTTTGGGTAGCCTTCCACAAGCTTCCCACAATAAGTTGGGTGAATTTTGGCCCATTCCTCCTGACAGAGCTGGTGTAACTGAGTCGGGTTTGTAGGCCTCCTTGCTCGCACATGCTTTTTCAGTTCTGCCCACAAATTTTCTATAGGATTGAGGTCAGGGCTTTGTGATGGCCACTCCAATACCTTTTGATTTTCCCATGATGTCAAGCAAAGAGGCACTAAGTTTGAAGGTAGGCCTTGAAATATATCCACAGGTACACCTCCAATCGACTCAAATGATGTCAATTAGCCTATCAGAAGCTTCTAAAGCCATTTTCTGGAATGTTCCAAGCTGTTTAAAGGCTCAGTCAACTTAGTGTATGTAAACTTCTGACCCACTGGAGTTGTGATACAGTGAATTATAAGTTAAATAATCTTGTCTGTAAACAATTGTTAGAAAAATTCGTGTCATGCACGAAGTAGGTGTCATGCACGAAGTAGTTGTCCTAACCGACTTGCCAAAACTATAGTTTGTTAACAAGAAATTTGTGGAGTGGTTGAAAAATAAGTTTTAATGACTCCAACCTAAGTGTATGTAAACTTCTGACTTCAACTGTGTGTCTGCTGGGGGGAAAGGAGAATCTTAGTTCCACTAAAACCTTTGACAACTGCGATAACTATTTGGTTGTAATGTCACCACCTCTTGAAGAGCGTAGACAGAATAACACAATTCCCATTATTCCTGGCAAAACAATTGCACACATTTAGATCTACCATCAGAGTTATAATTTAGTTATTTAACTAGGCAAGTCAGTTAAGAATAAAATCTTAATTACAATGATGGCCTACCCCGGCCAAACCTGGGACAATTGTACGCCGATCTATGGGACTCCCAATCACTGCCGGTTGTGAACAGCCTGGAATCAAACTAGGGTCTATTGTGACACCTCTTGCAATGAGATGCAGTTCCTTAGACCACTGAGCCACTCGAGAACCCAAAATAGTTCATATTTATTTAACAATCCTTTGAAAACTGCATATCGGTGTCAGTGTTTTGAGCGAAGCTGGTGGTCTCCTTGCCTCCCAGAAACCAAATTGAACGCTCTGCACCGTATTGTGACGTTTCATTGATGATGACCTATACAAACAATATACAGTAACAGCATATCTGGGCTTAACCATCTTTTAGAGACTTTGATACAGTCACGGATACATTTCACAGAACTAACTGATATAAATAAAATGTAACGCAACTGGTCAACCTTCCCTTATTCACGTCACGGAGCTGTCACGTGATCATTTATCAGCACAACCAATCTATTTTCATTTCACAGGAGGTCCTTTTTCATTTTAATTCATGGGGCCCACTTAATATAAGCACGATCCTTTTTAATACAACACACGTTATGTGGAACGGTTGTACCCTTGAGCAATGTACTTTACCTGCCGACATTCCTCTGGTGCAGAGCTCAGCTCAGAAAATGGTTTCCAGAATGTGTGAGTCACTTGGGATGAAAGTCAGAGCCAAACCAAATTAATATTAATACAAATATTTTCATAAGGGTCTGGACCCTTTTTCTCTCTCCTCTTCCCCCCATTCCCTCTCTCTCCGTTTGGTAGAAGGCCCAATTTACAGAAAGGAAAGCAGCATTGATGGGCAGGGGAGCGGTAAGCCATCCCTTTATTGGCTACTGCTTTTAGTGCTGATGCGAGGAGCTGCGGGGAGCTGCGGGGAGCTGCGCGGAGCGGCGTAGACGGTACCTCAGCCTCAGCAGTGTGAAATGTAATTAAGTCAGTGAAGTAAGTGGGGTGTCTCCGGGTGGAAATACACCCAGCCTGGCAGAGCCTTGCCTGAGTGTGACGAGGGCTGTGGAGTTCCTCTGGGTCACTACCCCTAATCACAGCTTGGATCCTACCAAGGATGTAGCCGCCCACGCAGAGGAAGAAGCACAGGAAATAAAGATGGGGAGAGAGTGGAGGGGAGTTGACTCCAAGAGTTGTTCCTAGGCGAAAATGAATCCGGTCAGGAAGAGGATGAAAAATGCAATCAGGAAATACTGGAAGGAAGGCAGTAGCAAAAACGAGTGGCTGGCTAATAATAGGACAGTGATAAGAGAGAGACAATAACAATGATGGCTGTGATGCCAAAGCAATTTGCAGTCCAACTTCTCAGTGCCAATGCCTGGCAATATGTCAGCGGTTTACAGTGCTTATGTTGGAAATTCAATGAGGACAAGCCATTTTGCAGGCAGTATTGATAGTGAAACAATTCATTTTTATTCAAGCACCTCTTCTCTCAGTGGCATAGACTACTATAATACATAAACCATAACAGCATTCAAATATATATCAAATCGTTTTGTCAGAAACATTAGTTTGGCAGTACCCGTGAATTATCATAATATGAATATGATTATAATCATCCTTTATTGAGTTTCCCCAGTTGAATAGAATACATTTTCAGATGTATTTTTCCAATATAATATGAGAATATGAAAAATTATCTTGAGGTGTTTTCAACATGGAACAAGGGATTTGGTCAGAACCCCCCATCTTGGCTTTGATCCTTTTGACCTTGTAACAATCTACTCCAAAAATCCCAATCTGTCCCCCTCCTTTTCCACAGGGACAGATCAAGAGACCAAAAGGAAGCCTACATGATGTGTATGCGCCTCCTCTTTGAATCCAAACAACTTTTACCTCATTCTCCAAAACACAAACTGTTTGTCTGCCCTCTTCACCTAAGAAGTTCCAAACAACAGATGCTCATCTTGGGCTCCAACAACAGGGGATCGGTGACTCAGAGGAAAGAACCACTCCTCCAGATGTGTAAAAATATAACAAGGCCAGTGTTTTCAGTGTCCGGAGAATTTCCTTCCAACCTTCGTCTTTTTAAAACTCAACCCAACCTGCTTCCCATTCACCACTTGGCTGGAAGCAGGAAACAACACAACTCAGGAGTGACGTATATTTTCTAAACCTCTGAGGTTATGACACAGATATCTTCAAAGAAAATCGAAGGGAGGACAGTTGGAGCCAATAGTAGATTGTTGATCCGGCACAGTTTTTTAAAAGAACCATGTGTTTTGCCAATCATGAACTGTTTTTAGTCAAGCGGCAGGAGGCTAGTGAAATGGAAAGGATCCTCTGACCCTTGAAACAGCTGAGGAAAACTTGCCAATCTTTAACTTGGCCTTTCTTTGCCAGTCTCTTGCACACAGAGGGGACCTTTGTGGTTTGCTCCCCCCACGGTTGGCAGCTGTGGGCTTAGCAGCCAGTCATTCATAGAGGGGCACATTTTGCCGTTTTGGGAGAGGTGGAGAAAGCAGCAGTGTTTTTTAATCTCTTTTCTTTTTCCCATCAAGCACTGTCCATCTTTGGGTTCTCACAAATCTGGTGAGTCACCTGTTGAGGGTTGTCCATGCTGCCAAGGGGGGTTGTTGATTGGCCGGAGTGTGTGTTTGCATCACTCTCCTGCCACCCAAACAGACTGRTCTTTCTCTCCCCGAAGAAAAGCAAATGAATAAGGGCTAACATAGAGGAGAGACGCAACACAGCAGTCAGACAGGAAGAGCAAGGGACGCTATAGCAAACAGTTTAACAACGTGTTTTTGTTTGCTTATGTCACGTTCTGACCCTAGTTCTTGTGTTATTTCTTTGTTTTAGTTGGTCAGGACGTGAGTTGGGTGGGTTATCTATGTTTTGTGTTTCTATGTTGGGTTTCTCGTTTGGCCTGATATGGTTCTCAATCAGAGGCAGGTGTTAGTCATTGTCTCTGATTGGGAACCATATTTAGGTAGTCTGTTTTCTGTTGTGTTTTGTGGGTGGTTGTCTTCCATGTCTGTATGTTCCACACAGAACTGTTTCGGTTTTCGTTCGTTACTTTATTGTTTTGTATTTCAGTGTTCAGTTTTTGTTCTATTAAAACTCATCATGAACACTTACCACGCTGCGCATTGGTTCTCCGATCCTTGTTACTCTTCATCCTCAGAGGAGGAAGAGGAAAGCCGTTACAGCTTATAGTTTGTTCTATTTCAATATCGAGACCAACAAAATTACATATTGTTTACTAACCACAAGTTTTCATATCCTTGCTCCAAAGTACAATCTGTTTCAAATGTGAGCGATTATGATCATAATTGTGGATAAGTAACACAACATCACTGTCCGATGAAAACCTTGTAACTCCCCTCAATGTACTCTGAACATTTCATGTTCCAAGAAAATGTAGTAAATTTAGCTTCTGAAGATTCAAAATTGTATATTCATTAATGGTCAAATATAGCAGTTTTTTCAATTTCCTGAAAAGATTCTGTTTTGGAGATGAGAGATTTTCCTCTGACAGCGACAGGTGTGTTTGTGTTAAAAGCGGAGGGAAGTATTACTGAGACTGTGAAGCATACAGTATGGGTATTAGCTTTCAGGCTCTTTAGATGTCAAATATAAGTGTAATTACAGTGTAGTGTATGCCATGTTTGCATTGACTATATGCATCAGTCCCTCATTAGGCAGGGAGTTAGTATATTGAATCCTTTCCAAACGTTGTAATCAAAATCCTCCCCATCTCTGTTGGAAGTAATGTCAGTCCAGGAATTCCCTTTGGGTAGTAAATATAAATATTCCCTTTAACGGTTGGTGTTGTTTTGCAGGGCCTTGAGGGATCAGCACTCACTCTGTGTTCCACAGTCTCCTTCCTGCTTTCCCTCCAGGCTCTCCCAGTCTTGTGCAAACCTACTGTGACATCCACCTTTTGCAGCTAAGARGGCTTGACAAATAAGTGATGACCGCTCACATTTTTAATTTAGGAGACTGATGAAAAATGTACCGTGGCAACGCAAGACCTTGATTTAAAACAACCCTTCTCCTTTCTGCTCTCTCTCTCCACAACAAATTGTCACTCTGCCTCTCACATAAATATGTGTTCCTTGCACTCGRTAGGGAAGAGGAGGGAGAGGGGTTGTTCCCTAAACTCTGAGAGGCTGGGCGGGCGGCACGGGAGCCGCTCTGACCGGAACTCCTCTTCTCCCCTCGTTGGTTCGGGGTCCACCTCCATGATCTTCCTTCGTCTACCCCTGCTCAGCATAATACCTCCTGAAAGGTAGCTAACTATTAATAGAGTTCACACAGCACTGCAGTCATACAGATGGCCCCGCAGCACTGTGACTAAGTAGAACTGATGTCTCCAGTGACAAGTGCTCGTGTCGCTGTCACCCAAAACGTGCAGACACTCCGCATACTTTACAGACTGCTGGTTTCTTCTCCTCTCCGTCCCCCCCCATTCCCCCTCCATTCTGGAGGGCGCCACAGCTGCCCCAAAGTGAATTCCAAATMAGGGGAACTGTCAGGGTTTGTTTGCTGGAGGCCTTGATTTGATGCTATTATTTTGCAGATGGAGAGAGAGAGCCAGGGAGCTTGTTCTGGAGAGTCTAGCTCAGAGCAGAGAGCTACTAGTGGACGCCGCCTCTCTCGTCTCAGATCTGGCACGGTGGTCCAGACACCCTTAAACACAGAGAATGGTATGGCAGGAACAGGAATACAAGACGTTTTCATGCCCTGAAAACAGCCTGTCTGTTAGAGGTTCAGAAGCCAAGCCAACCCGACAAAGCTCTCTCTCTCTCTCTCATATCCATCTACACATAGCCATCTGTTCTTCATAAATTTTTCTCAAGCGCAGCTGCATATGTAAATAATCCATGATGTCTCCTGTTAGATGGGTGGATCCTCCCGACCAGGGCATCTTGTGTTGTCTGTGTAAGCACTAAGCACTCTCTCCTCTGGTGCCCTCAGCTCAGTGCAGGACCAGGCTACTTTAAAGTCATGTTGCTGTTCATCTGGGCCATGGGCAACAAATGGGAGAGGGGAGCACCTAATAATGGCCGTGGCTTGACATGCTATGGAAAGTGACAGTGGACAAGTCATCCATTATTTATAGCAACGCAGCAGAGCTGTATTATTTATGTTTTCAGCAGCGTGAGCAGTGAGGGATCATGGCACAAAACAAGCTGCCAGTCACGGCCCATTCCAGTGGACTGGCAGCAGGGCAGCAGGGCCCGCCGTGCAGTGTGGGTGTGGTGGAGGTACTGTAGCTAGCTGCATGTGCTGGATGGGCTGGACACTGACCATAGAGGCATAGCGGCTGGGCGCAACCTGTCTCTGAGCATCTCTCTCTCTATTCTAGTCAGGTGGATTATGTTGTGCTCTGTCAGTCTCTATAGGCTCTTCTTCAAACATAGAAGATATGAGTAAATATAGTGTGAATAGCTCGGTATCATATCACCATTATCATCATCACATATCACATGAAGGTGATCTAACACGTTTTTCCTGCAGTGCAGAAATATATTTCCAGACACTCCGTCAGCACTGTATATAGGGAATGTCATCTGCTAGAGGGAGCGTGGGTGAAAATAAGCAACTATAATGATCATAAAGTGGTGATAGAGCCAACAATCAATTGACATATTCCATCAGCGAGTGACAGAAAATACTGATCTGAATGTGAGATTCCCAGCCAGAGTAATCTATTCTTATGTTCATAGGATCAGTGTCATTGCCTCCCATATGTATCTGAGAAGAAGAGAGAGAGAGAGAGAGAGAGAGAGAGAGAGGAGGGAGAGAGAGAGAGAAGAGAGAGAGAGAGAGAGAGGGAAGAGAGAGAGAGAGGAGAGAGAAGAGAGAAGAGGAGAGAGAGAGAAGAGAGAGAGCGAGAGAAAGAGAGAGAGAGAGAGAGAGAGAGAGAGAAGAGAGAGAGAGGAGAGAGAGCAATAGAGAGAGAAGAGGAGAGAGAGAGAGCAATAGGAGAGAGCAATGAGAGAGAGAGAGAGAGAGCAAGAGAGAGAGAGGAGAGAGAGAGCCAGAGAGAGAGAGAGAGCATAGAGAGAGCAAGAGAGAGATAGAGAGAGAGCCAATAGAGAGAGAGCAATAGAGAGAGAGAGCAATAGAGAGCGAGCAATAGAGAGAGAGAGCAATAGAGAGAGAGCAATAGAGAGAGAGCAATAGAGAGAGAGCAATAGAGAGAGAGCAATAGAGAGAGGAAACAGAGAAACATATGTGTACCTGGCAGGCCAGAGCGTAGCGTTGCAGATTGGGCATGGCAGATAGCGGGGGCCTGACTTGACTCTATGGAATGCGAGTCACCATTACCAGATGTTGCTAATGGTGTGGACCACCTGAGTCAAAAGACCCTTGCATTATTAATAACTCGGTCAATTTGCTCCAGTTTTCTTATCAAGAGGGACTTACTGTACAGCAAGTGATGTAGCCTACAGTGATTCTACCATCAACTTAGGGGATATTACTGTAGCTAGATCTCTATGCTCCTCTGCATGACCACCTAATAGTCCCTGTAACAGTCAGCGTTGGGGAGTAACGGATTTTTTTTTWAAACGGAAACTGTAATCCAGTACGCTACCAGCAAATATATTTTAAATCAGATTACAGATACTTTTGAAAAACTAGATGATTACTTCGAGCATTACTTTAAATTCAGAAAGGATATTTCCGTAAAAAAAATCTTTGACACTTGTTTTCTCAATGACATTCAAATTAGCATTGAAAAAAGGCGCAAATTTAAGTTCCACATGAGCGAGTCAAACCACAAGTCAGAGACCACTATGATAACACACAAAATATGTTTGATGGATCGCGGGAAAAGAGCAGGAATAGGCTTGTGTAGGCTACAGTCCAAGCTTTGAATTCAACAAGTTTAAGCTGCCTATCAATCATTGTTTTTGAAAACAGTGGACAGCCAGTGAAAAATGCGCTCTTGCAACAGCTGCATAGTGCGGATCCAAGCCTATGGAATAAATGTGGGGCTTTTATTGCTCAACCTAATTCATGCTGATAAAAACCCATAGGCCTAATTGTAATGTGGTGCGTGCTGGTGGCAGGGAAGTCAGGCGCAGGAGAATGAACTTGATAAAAACAGAGCTGTTTAATAAAAAAAAAWTTTTAACTCAGAAAACCAAAGTATACAAAAATAACATAATAGGGTGCAAAACCCATCACACACCAGAACAACTAACACACCTACATACAACAAACAATCTCTGACAAGGACATGAGGGGAAACAGAGGGTTAAATTCACAACATGTAATGAATGTGATTGGAACCAGGTGTGTAGGAAGACAAGACAAAACCAATGGAAAATGTAATGGATCAATGATGGCTAGAAGGTTGGTGACGTCGACCGCAGAGCACCACCCGAACAAGGAGAGGGACCGACTTCGGCGGATGTCGGGACACTGATGGACACATGCTCAAACTCTCACACTTTGGATAGACTTAAAGGGACAATCTTTAGTTGCTACATCCATTTGTGGACTTAAATATATATATCCATATAAATATATATATCCATTGAAACTTATAAATGCCTCATGAGCTTAGATCAACTGTCACACTCCATGAAAACCCAAAATATAAGCTTGTTTTACTCCAATGTTTGTAAACATTGTAAATGTAAAGAAACACTGTATAGCCTCATAACATGGTTAAAACAATCATTTTGATTGTCACGTTTCTGACCTTATTTACTTTGTTTTGTCTTTATTTTGTTGGTCAGGGCGTGAGTTGGGTGGGTATTATCTATGTTGTCTGTTTCTATGTGGGGTTTTCTAGTTTGGCCTGATATGGTTCTCAATCAGAGGCAGCTGTCATTCATTGTCTCTGATTGGGAACCATATTTAGGTAGCCTGTTTTCACTGTTGGTTTGTGGGTGTTTGTTTCCTGTGTCAGTGTTTGTGCCACACGGGACTGTTTTCGGTTAGATTCTCTTTGTTATTTTGTATTGTGTCATGTTCAGTTGTTTCTATTAAAACATGGACACTTACCACGCTGCGTTTTGGTCCGATCCCTGCTACACCTCCTCTTCAGACGAAGAGGAGGAAATCTGCCGTTACATTGATATGATGGATGGTCAGTCCTTGCATCCATAGCTCTGTCTATTAATCTGAGAGTGGTTACATTTCTGCCATTTCATGAGCGCAACATTTATTTTTCCACTCGAATCAGTCCATGACAACAAAATCATAAACAACAGAGTAGGGCTGGCTAATAAGTCCTTCGTTTTGGGGTTATGCTCAGGTAAAACCATTTGGCTAATCTATACTTCCATATTTCCAGGTCCTATTCTTGAGAATTAAGGGGTATAACATTTACTGTAATGACTGGAATTCTGATAGACTTTGGTTTTTAATGTAAATATATAATTTAATCGTATTATTATATGTAGTAGAAAGTGATGGGTTAGACAAAGCCTACTTAATTAACAAACCCATAAAGTAAAATGTAACATCCATATATGGCCAGCTATGTAAACTTTAACATTGATTTATCCTTCAATAGATGTCGTTCAATCGGTAACATACATTTTTGTCTTCTCCTAATGCCACTTAAGGGGAAAGTAATCTAAAAGTAATGGAATGTAATCTGATTACGTTACTGAGTTTGGGTGATCCAAAAGTTACGTTACTGATTACAATTTTGGACAGGTAACTGGTAACTGTAACGGATAACATTTAGAAAGTAGCCCACCCAACCCTGGTATAAGCCAATCAGGATGACCGGATCTAAGAATACATGGATCTAAGAATACATGGAATCAAAGTCTGAAATCATTCTGGATGTCTGTGGATTGAAGCAATAGTCCATCACGGTCACGTTTCTGCCTAGTTAAATAAAGGTTAAATACATGTATTTATTTATTCTGTAATCCACACGCTCTCCCAGGTGTAGTTTGAACCAGCAGCCTCAACCTTTCCTTGACCCCTGAAGAACAGAGTCCCTCCACCACATCCTCTGAGAGACTACCATTACGGCATAAACAGCATCCAACAGGGTGGGCATAGCCCTATGTTGATATTAAAACGGAGGACAGAGTTGACATGAAATCTAGAAATAGTAATGGCTCGTAGGCGATAGACTCCCAACCGCGGTGCTCAGGGTTGGCGTTGTTGCTTTAACAGCCTCTGCAATTGCGCTCGTCAATCAAACATAAAAAATATGCTTAATCGTGGATTTGAGCCCAGACTGACGTCATGTCCTTGGAATTTGAGTGTGGAGGCAGGTTTTGAATTGCATGCATGCCTGGTGGATGAATACCATGGCATTAGTTATGCTGTGCTGTCTGGCAAAGGTATAAGTTCTAATGAGTTATGAGCGTGTAGCTGTATTCAGAGTTACGGTTGACACAGATCAGCACTGCGCTCAATATCACAATTACAGTAAGAGCTGTTGTAATGTTGCTCATATGGTTAGGTTAGGACACCTGCTGCTGGACCCCTCTGAACCCAAATACAGCTACTCCCAGAGACTGCTACTCCCTGAGAGATCAGTTATCATTGGATGTAAAGAATAACACCTGTCCTATTCTTACTCACTTGTTATTTACATGGATTCCTCTTGGACTCATTTGAGGATTCAGGAAAACTAATGTGATCTTGACATTACAAAACGTATGTAGGTGGGTTTGTATGAAAATGTGTGACTTTTTGTCTGAAAATATTTAAACTTTGACCTGACAGCTTTCAATGCTTTGAGATGTCCAACAATGTCCCTGTACCTAAGCAAGCAAAGGTAACCTACCGAAATGACTATCGCCCTGTAGCACTTTTGTCATCATGAAGTGCTTTGAGAGGCTGTGGTCAAGGACCACATCAGGTCCACCTTACCTGACACCCTGGACCTACTACAATTTGCATACCGACCCAACAGATCCACGAATCATGCAATCACCATTGCTTTACCCACTGCCCTATCCCACCTGGAGAAGAGGAATGCCTATGTGAGAATGCTGTTCCTCGACTACAGCTCAGCCTTCAACATCATAGTCCCCTCCAAGCTTGTCACTAAGCTCAAGGCACCTCCCTCTGCAACTGGATCCTAGACTAACTGACAGGCAGACCCCAGGTGGTGAGGGTAGGCAACAACACCTCCGCAACGCTAACCCTCAATACAGGTGCCCCCCAGGGGTGTGTGCTCAGCCCCTTCCTGTACTCCCTTTACATCCACAAGTGCGTGGCCACGCACAACTCCAACATCATCATTAAGTTTGTTGACGGTATGAAGGTGGTGGGCCTGATCGCCGATGGCGACGAGAAAGCCTACAGGAGGTTAGAGCCCTGGCAGAGCGGTGCCAGGAAAACAGCCTCTCCCTCAACGTTAGCAAAACCAAGGAGCTGATCGTGGACTACAGGAAACAGAGGGCAGTGTGAACGCCCCTACTGACATCGGTGTGGCTGCAATGGAGAGGGTCAAAAGCTTCAGGGTGTCCCAGAGGACCTGTAATGTTTGTCTGATCAACTTCAGGTGACTGAAGACATTTGGCATGGGCCCTCAGAACCTCAAGAAGTTCTACAGCTGCACAATTGAGAGCATCTTGACCGGCTGCATCACAGCCTGGTATGGCTACTGCACCGCCCTCAACCACAAGGCTCTACCGAGGGTGGTGCTGATGGCCCAATGCATCACCGGGGCCGAGCTCCCTGCCATCCAGGACATCTATACCAGGCGGTATTTGAGGAAAGCCCAGAAGATCGTCAAGGACTGCAGTCACCCGGGCCACGGACTGTTCACTCTGTTGCCATCTGGTAAGCGGTATAGGAGCATCAGGTCTCAGACCAACATGCGCCGAAACAGATTCTACCACCAGGCCACCCGACTGCCAAACAGCTAACCCTACGTGTATATCCCTACACAGACCTGCACTTTTGAGACTATTTGCACCTCAAAGACTATCTGCTCCTTAGAGATTATTTTCTCTGACTCCACACATTCAACCCTTACACACAAACACTCATAAACACTCACACACAAGTACACACCTGTCTCTTATACACATCTAGATGTGTATAAGAGACAGCACACACACACACACACACACAATCACACATACAGTCTATTATTACTATGCATACAACCTCTTCTATTACTTGTTATTTTTGACTTGACTCTTATTATTGTTATTGTCATTATTGACTGATGTACTGCAATGTTGAGGGAACTAGCACACAAGCATTTCGCTGTTTCTTTCATACCTGCTATAAACTGTGTATGTGACGAATACAATTAGATTGGATTTCAATCAGATTTTAATATTTTGAGAAGAAACTCAATGAGTTACATTCTTTAAGTGTTCTCTTAGTTAGAGATGTCTTTATATTATTATAGAAGTCGTGCTTTTCTTCCTTTTGTTGATAATGAAGTCAATTTCATACTGTTTAATATTCATTCAAACTAAACACACGGTGTGTGTCGTTGGTATGAATACATTTTTATTCCACTTGAACGTTGGATCTGCTTTCCAACCAGACAGAAGAGAAAGCACTAATTGTAATTGCAAGTGTCACGCCCTGACCGTAGAGAGCCTTTATATTTCTCTATTTGGTTAGGTCAGGGTGTGATTTGGGTGGGCATTCTATGTTTTCTGTTTCTTTGTTTTTGGCAGAGTGTGGTTCCCAATCAGAGGCAGCTGTCTATCGTTGTCTCTGATTGGGGATCATACTTAGGCAGCCCTTTTTCCCACATTTAGGTGTTGGGATCTTATCTTTGTTTGTTGCATGTGTTGCACTCTGAAGCTTTACGTTCGTTGTGTTGTTTATTGTTTTTTTGGTGGAAAATTCAATAAAGAAAATTTACGCCTACCACGCTGCACCTTGGTCCAATCCTTACGACGATCGTAACAGCAAGGCTCCGCTCAGGCATTCGCCGACGTTAACGTTTCTTTTTTAATTGACCCCAGGTCAAATAGGGACTGAGATAATATTTTGTTAAATTATTCTTATTTCCCCGGGAATCGCATTTCCATATAACTTCACTTCATGCTTTATTTATAACCCTTCTTGCAATTACCATGCAAACGACATCTTAACTGCCACCCTTTCTCTCACTGAAGAGTTTAGTAAATATCAAACCATATTCATTATTAATAAACCCACAGCCGAAAAACCCTATTTTTATATATATATATAAATAATTTGCATGCTGAAAAGCTTGGGGAGTATGGGTGCCCTCCATTTGATACTACAGAGACCAGCTTAATTAAGAGCATTGCTGTGAGTGACACTAACATATGCTGACTGCATCAGAACTAGCTTCTGCTGGAGAGAAGAGTTGTTGTTGATCCACAAGTCTCAGTCACAACTTGTCACCAGGTGACAGACTTTACACAATGGATGTTGATGTTTACTACAGCTGGTGTGAACCCCCCTCGGTTTTGGGGCTCCCATTTAACTCCCCCATCCCCCCATTTTACACACACACACAAACTCTCTCTCTCTCTCTCTCTCCCACACACACACACACACACACACACACACACACACACACACACACACACACACACTCACACTCACACATTTAATACACCCACACTACATAGGTTTGCTCTACACAGCTGCTGTGGCCTTAAGGCAAGCTGTTTCCGCCATCAACATGTGTTTGCTGGCAGGGGACCCTGACATTTGCATTACAGCACGGCAATAAATAAATAAATAAACAGTGACTGAGGCCCCAGGGTTTATTAGAAAACTATTGTTTGGGGAAAACCCTTAAAGCTTTGAGTGTAATTATTGAGTAGTAGAATAACATTACCATCCAACTCTTGACATACAGTACGTTTTGGAAATTATTTAAGCAGGAAAGGACACATCTGCAAATTACCTCCCTCTATTTTGACTCATGTGTCCATCAATCTTTCACATTGTTTAGTGTCAGACCCTAAATCTCACCTTTTCTAGTGATCTTTTCACACAGTAATTATCAGTAACCTGAAAAGTGAGAATGTGATAGGCTAGATCAGAGTTGTGTGGGAACGTCAACAGGGATTGTTTGAGCCAACGCCTGGGCATGGGTGATCAATAAGTTAATTAATTGCCCCTTTATTAGATTAATCAATGGTTAAGGAATAATTAATGAATAACACCAAAGTAGTAGGCTAGTCTATAAAAGAGAACAGACTGTGGTCCTGTGTGGCTCAGCTGGTAGAGCATGGCACATGCAAAGCCATGGTTGTGGGTTTGAATCTCACAGAGGACCTGTAAGTCACTCAGATAAGAGCATCTGCTAAATGTAAAAAAAATAGATGGATTTTTGGATACAAATCAACCATTAGGACTATGTTCGGTAGTCTTTGGAGAAGGATGCTGCCCAGTTTTGGTGCGGTGCCCAGGCATTGAATTTGAGGTTAAAGCATTATTGGTAGAATGGCAGAGTTCCGCATAGGCTATGTTGGGAAAGTTCAACTCTTCCTTTCTGGGGTCTGACAGACATAACACAATACCATGAATGTTTTCTTCTCCAATTCCAAATATGATGGGATTAGTCTTTTTCATCCTTATGTTTTAAATCAATATTTAGACTACAACTGGATGTGTTGGGTATAAGACTAATATTTTGTCATTTATAATCTAGTGAAGTTAGATCTCTAAACTTGTTTCAATATATACCATTAGGGGAACCTAAACATAAATAAGCCACTTGAAAGAGAGTAAAAATGTCATTAATTTTAAATAAAGTATAATTTTAAGTAACATTTTAAGTGAGTATGTTTGGGGCAAAATTCTAAATGCCCCCAGGGCAATCAATGCAACTCAATGGTACCTATATTTCCAAATCATCTATAAATAACTTCTTTGAGTTACACAATCAATTTTGAGATACTTTAGGATGATTTGGACAGGAAGGGTGAAAATAAAAAGAAGGCCATACATCAAAACCTCATCATAGTGTGACCCGTCAAGTCCAACCAGCATGTTCCAGTGTTTCCTGTGCTCTAGTTTTGTTTTTCTTAGTCTTCCCAGTTTTGACCTTTCTGCCTGTCCTGACCCTGATCCTGCCTGCCGTCATGTACCTGCCTGACTCTGATTTGGATTACGACTCTTTGCCTGCCTTGACTTACATTTTTACTGCCCCTTGTACTTTAATAAACTCTGAGTCTCGTACTATCCGCCTCCTGTGTCTGCATCTGGGTCTTAGCCTGAGTCCTGATAGTACGAACTGGCCTTGACTGACCCAGCAGATTCGGACCAGCTCCGCGACGCCGTCTCCTCCCACGGAGCCACCATTGGAAGACACGAGGAGTTACTACACAACCTTATGGAAGGATTCCAGCAGTTCGTGGTGGAGGTCGACGCCTCAGAATTCGAAGTGGGGTCTGTCCTGTCCCAGCGTTCGGCCCAAGACCAAAAGCTGCATCCTGCGCTTTCCTCTCCCATCGTCTCAACACCACGGAAAGGAATTATGACGTGGGTAACTGAGAACTACTCGCGGTGAAGATGGCGTTGGAGGAGTGGAAGCACTGGTTAGAGGGGGCGGAACACCCATTCATTGTATGACAGATCACAATAACCTGGAATATCTCTGCACTGCCAAGCGCCTCAACTCCAGGCAAGTCCGATGGGCCCTGCTATTCACTCGATTCAACTTCACCATCTCCTACCACCCGGGGTCCAAGAATGTGAAGCCAGATGTGCTTTCATGCCTCTATAGCCCCTTTGATACACCATCGTACCCCAAGATTATCCTCCCTACCTCTTGTCTCGTGGCTGCACTCATCTGAGGTATAGAGAACCATGTTCGTGAGGCGCAGTATTACTTGCCGGACCCTGGGTTGGGGGCCGACTAACCGGATGTTTGCCCCGGACTCTGCCCGTTCCCGGTTCTGGAATGGGCTTATTCCTCTCGACTGGCCTGCCACCCTGGCTCCCGTCAGACCGTGGCCTTTGTAGGATGACGTTTTTGGTGGCCCACCTTGGTTCCTGACATCTCTGCATTCGTCACAACCTGCACCCTGCATCATCATGGTGGTGGATAGGTTTTCCAAAATCGCCCATTTCATTCCCCTTCCCAAGTTACCCTCAGCCAAGGAAACGGCCCACATCATGGTGCAGCACGTCTTCCAGATCCATGGACTTCCGGTGGACATGTTCTCCGACCGCGGTCCTCAGTTCTCGTCCCAGTTCTGGAAGGCATTTTGCACCCTCATTGGGGCATCAGCCATCCTTTCCTCCGGTTTTCACCCCCAATCTAACGGACAGTCGGAGCGAGCCAATCAGGACCTGGAAACCTCTCTTCATTGCCTTGTCTCCGCCAACCCTACCACTTGGAGCCAGCAACTCGTGTGGGTGGAATACGCCCACAACACCCTTCCCTGCTCGGCCACTGGTCTCTCGCCGTTTGAGTGTTCCATGGGTTATCAGCCTCCGCTCTTCCCTGAGTAGGAGGAAGAGGTAAGCATACCCTCGGCCCAAATGTTCGTCCGCCGCTGTCGCCATACCTGGAAGAGAGCCCGATCCGCCCTCCTCAAGACCACTTCCAAGTATCGGCAAAAGGCAGACCGCCACTGGACTCCTGCTCCCCGCTACCATCTTGTGCAGAGGGTATGACTGTCCACTCGGGATCTGCCCCTCTGGGTGTAGTCCCGTAAACTTTCCCCCCATTTTACCGGCCATTTCTCCATCTCTAATGTCCTTAGCCCCTCTGCTGTTAGCCTTCTGTTGCCCAACACTCTCCATATACATCCCACTTTCCATTAATCTAGAATTAAACCCCTGTCTCACAGCCCTTTGTCTTCTGTTTCCAGGTTTGGATTACGACTCTTTGCCTGCCTTGACCTACTGATTGCCTGCCCCTTCATCTTTAATAAACTCTGAGACTCGTACTATCCGCCTCCTGTGTCTGCATCTGGGTCTTAGCCTGAGTCCTAATACATAGTGAGGATATTAATAGTGAGATGTGTAAGGTAATTTTGTTAGTATATTTGATCTATTTAATTAAATTAAGACGCCTATCTTTTAAGAGTCAATTACAAAAAAAGCCTAAATAAAACATATAAAATGGATGTCTCCCCCTGATAGTGGGGGAAAGCACCCCCTTTCTAAATGTTCAGCTTTTTTTATAACAACATCAAAAATATTCTGCCCACTTATTTCCCTTCAAAATGTGTTTGCTGAAGGACACCCAGTATGCACATATCTAAATCTTACCAAACTTAGCTTTTTTTCAGTCAGAAAATATGCATTTCCCTTTGTCACGTACGTGAGTTGGGGTGGGCATTCTATGTTTTGTGTTCTATGTTTTGTATTTCTATGTTGTTTGGCCGGGTGTGGTTCTCAATCAGAGGCAGCTGTCTATCGTTGTCTCTGATTAAGAACCATACTTAGGTAGCTCTTGGCCACATGAGTCTTGTGGTAGTTGTTTTCTGTTTTGTGTTGCTGCACCTGACAGGACTGTTTCGTTTTCATTCATTCTCTTTGTTATTTTGTTTAGTGTTCTGTTTAAATAAAAATAACATGAACACTTACCACGCTGCGCTTTGGTCCGGTCATTCACAGGAAGAGGATCGTTACACCCTTAAAGGAAAACGATCTTTAAGTATTTGTTTCATTAGTCATTTTTGAAATAGTCCAAAAATGTTTTCCATGTCAGCAATCAAGTTTTCAAGATATATAACTTTCAAAATACAGTCAGTATCATGCATAATAATGCAGAACGCATCATACCAGACAGAAAGTTATATACTGTTGAAGTCAAAGTTTACATAAACCTTAGCCAAATACATTTAAACTATGTTTTTCACAATTCCTGACATTTAATCCTAGTAAAAATTCCCTGTCCTAGGTCAGTTAGGATCACTACTTTAGTTTAAGAATGTGAAATGTCAGAATAATAGTAAAGAGAATGATTTATTTCAGCTTTAATTTCTTTCATCACATTCCGAGTGGGTCAGAAGTTTACATACACTCAATTAGTATTTGGTAGCATTGTTTTAAATTGTTGAACTTGGGTCAAACGTTTTGGGTAGCCTTCCACAAGCTTCCCACAATAAGTTGGGTGAATTTTGGCCATTCCTCCTGACAGAGCTGGAATAACTGAGTCAGGTTTGTAGGCCTCCTTGCTCGCACACGCTTTTTTAGTTCTGCCAACAAATGTTCTATAGGATTGAGGTCAGGGCTTTGTGATGGCCACTCCAATACCTTGACTTTGTTGTCCTTAAGCCATTTTGCAACAACTTTGGAAGTATGCTTGGGGTCATTGTCCATTTGGAAGACACATTTGCAAACAAGCTTTAACTTCCTGACTGATGTCTTGAGATGTTGCTTCAATATATCCACATAATTTTCTTTCCTCATGATGCCATCTATTTTGTGAAGTGCACCGGTCCCTCCTGCAGCAAAGCACGCGCACAACACGATACCGCCACCCCCGTGCTTCATGGTTGGGATGGTGTTCTTCGGCTTGCAAGCCTCCCCCTTTTTCCTCCAAACAGAACGATGGTCATTATGGCCAAACAGTTCTATTTTGTTTCATCAGACCAGAGGACATTTCTCCAAAAAGTACAATCGTTGTCCCCATGTGCAGTTGCAAACTGTTGTCTGGCTTTTTTATGGCGGTTTTGGAGCATTGGCTTCTTCCTTGCTGAGCGGCCTTTCAGGTTATGTCAATATAGGACTCGTTTTACTGTGGATATAAATCAAATCAAAATCAAATCAAATTTTATTGGGCACATACACATGGTTAGCAGATGTTAATGCAAGTGTAGCGAAATGCTTGTGCTTCTTGTTCCGACCATGCAGTAATATCTAATAATTTCACAACAACTACCTTATACACACAAGTGTAAGGAATGAATAAGAATATGTACATATAAATATATGGATGAGCGATGGCCGAACGGCATAGGCAAGATGCAGTAGATGGTATAGAGTACAGTATATACAAAGGGTATGTAAACATTATATAAAGTGGCATTGTTTAAAGTGACTAGTGATACGTTTATTACATCCAATTTTTTATTATTAAAATGGCTAGAGATTTGAGTCAGTATGTTGGCAGCAGTCACTTAATGTTAGTGATGGCTGTTTAACAGTCTGATGGCCTTGAGATATAAGCTGTTTTTCAGTCTCTCGGTCCCAGCTTTGATGCACATGTACTGACCTCGCCTTCTGGATGATAGCGGGATGAACAAGCAGTAGCTCGGGTGGTTGTTGTCCTTGATTATCTTTTTGGCCTTCTGTGATATCAGGAATATCTCCCGCTCAGCCCAGTCAAAACTGTTCGCTGCTCTGGCACCCCAATGGTGGAACAAACTCCCCCACGACGCCAGGTCAGCGGAATCAATCACACCTTCCGGAGACACCTGAAACCCCACCTCTTTAAGGAATACCTAGGATAGGATAAAGTAATCCTTCTAACCCCCCCCCCCCCCCCTTAGAGTTAGATGCACTATTGTAAAGTGGTTGTTCCACTGGACATCATAAGGTGAATGCACCAACTTGTAAGTCGCTCTGGATAAGAGCGTCTGCTAAATGACTTAAATGTAAATGTAATATCAGGTGGTGTAGGTGTCCTGGAGGGCAGGTAGTTTGCCCCCGGTGATGCGTTGTGCAGACCTCACTACCCTCTGGAGAGCCTTACGGTTTTGGGCGGAGCAGTTGCTGTACCAGGTGGTGATACAGCCCGACAGGATGCTCTCGATTGTGCATCTGTAAAAGTTTGTGAGTGTTTTTGGTGACAAGCCGAATTTCTTCAGCCTCCTGAGGTTGAAGAGGCGCTGTTGCGCATTCTTCACCACGCAGTCTGTGTGGGTGGACCATTTCAGTTTGTCCGTGATGTGTACGCTGAGGAATTTAAAACTTTCCACCACTACTGTCCCATCGATGTGGATAGGGGGGTGCTCCCTCTGCTGTTTCCTGAAGTCCACGATCATCTCCTTTGTTTTGTTGACGTTGAGTGTGAGGTTGTTTTCCTGACACCACACTCCGAGGACCCTCACCTCCTCCCTGTAGGCCATCTCGTCATTGTTGGTAATCAAGCCTACCACTCTAGTGTCGTCTGCAAACTTGATGATAGAGTTGGAGGCGTGCATGGCCACGCAGTCACGGGTGAACAGGGAGTACAGGAGATGGCTGAGAACGCACCCTTGTGGGCCCCCAGTGTTGAGGATCAGCGGGGTGGAGATGTTGTTTCCTACTCTCACCACCTGGGGGCGGCCCGTCAGAAAGTCCAGGACCCAGTTGCACAGGGTGGGCTTAATGACGAGTTTGGAGGGTACTATGGTGTTAAATGCTGAGCTGTAGTCAATGAACAGCATTCTTGCATAGGTATTCCTCTTGTCCAGATGGGTTAGGGCAGTGTGCGGTGTGATTGTGATTGCGTCGTCTGTGGACCTATTGGGGCGGTAAGCAAATTGGAGTGGGTCTAGGGTGTCAGGTAGGGTGGAGGTAATATAATACTTGACTCGTCTCTCAAAGCACTTCATGATGACGGAAGTGAGTGCTACGGGGCGATAGTCGTTTAGCTCAGTTACCTTAGCTTTCTTGGGAACAGGAACAATGGTGGCCCTCTTGAAGCATGTGGGAACAGCAGACTGGGATTGGGATTGATTGAATATGTCCGTAAACACACCAGCCAACTGGTCTGCGCATGCTCTGAGGATGTGGCTAGGGATGTTGTCTGGGCCGGCAGCATTGCGAGGGTTAACACGTTTAAATGTTTTACTCACGTTGGCTGCGGTGAAGGAGAGTCCACAGGTGTTGGTAGCGGGCCATGTCGGTGGCACTGTATTGTCATCAAAGCGAGCGAAGAAGTTGTTTAGTTTGTCTGGGAGCAAGACATCGGGGTCCGCGACGGGGCTGGTTTTCTTTTTGTAGTCCGTGATTGACTGTAGACCCTGCCACATTCCTCTCGTGTCTGAGCCGTTGAATTGCGACCACTTTGTCTCTATACTGACTCTTAGCTTGTTTGATTGTCTTGCGGAGGAAAAAGCTACACTGTTTGTATTCGGTCATGTTTCCGGCCGCCTTGCCATGATTAAAAGCAGTGGTTCGCGCTTTCAGTTTTGCGCGAATGCTGCCATTAATCCACTGTTTCTGGTAGGGGAAGGTTTTAATAGTCGCTGTTGGTACAACATCACCGATGCACTTCCTAATAAACTCGCTCACCGAATCAGCGTATACATCAATGTTGTTGTTCGACGCTATCCAGAACATATCCCAGTCCACGTGATCGAAGCAATCTTGAAGCGTAGAATCAGATTGGTCGGACCAGCGTTGAACAGACCTGAGCATGGGCGTTTCCTGTTTTAGTTTCTGTCTATAGGCTGGGAGCAACAAAATGGAGTCGTGATCAGATTTGCCGATACTTTTGTACCTGTTGCCTCCAGCATCTTCACAGGTCACAGGTCCTTTGCTGTTGTTCTGGCATTCATTTTCACTTTTTGCACCAAAGTACATTCATCTCTAGGAGACAGAACGCGTCTCCTTCCTGAGCGGTATGATGTCTGTGTGGTCCCATGGTCTTTTTACCGGCGTACTATTGTTTGTACAAATGAACGTGGTACCTTCAGGCATTTGGAAATTTCTCCCAAGGATGAACCAGACTTCTGGAGGTCTACAATTGTTTTCTGAGGTCTTGGCTGATTTCTGTTGATTTTCCCATGACGTCAAGCAAAAAAACACTGAGTTTGAAGGTAGGCTTTGAAATACATCCACAGGTACACCTCCAATTGACTCAAATGATGTCAATTAGCCTATCAGAAGCTTCTAAAGCCATGGCATCATTTTCTGGAATGTTCCAAGCTGTTTAAAGGCACAGTCAATTTAGTGTATGTAAACTTCTGACCCACTGGAATTGTGACACAGTGAGTTATACAGTGGGGCAAAAAAGTATTTAGTCAGCCACCAATTGTGCAAGTTCTCCCACTTAAAAAGATGAGAGAGGCCTGTAATTTTCATCATGGGTACACTTCAACTATGACAGACAAAATGAGAAAAAAAATCCAGAAAATCACATTGTAGGATTTTTAATGAATTTATTTGCAAATTATGGTGGAAAATAAGTATTTGGTCAATAACAAAAGTTTATCTCAATACTTTGTTATATAACCTTTGTTGGCAATGACAGAGGTCAAACATTTTCTGTAAGTCTTCACAAGGTTTTCACACACTGTTGCTGGTATTTTGGCCCATTCCTCCATGCAGATCTCCTCTAGAAAAGTGATGTTTTGGGGCTGTTGCTGGGCACGGACTTTCAACTCCCTCCAAAGATTTCTATGGGGTTGAGATCTGGAGACTGGCTAGGCCACTCCAGGACCTTGAAATGCTTCTTACGAAGCCACTCCTTCGTTGCCCGGGCGGTGTTGTTTGGGATCATTGTCATGCTGAAAGACCCGCCACATTTCATTTCAATGCCCTTGCTGATGGAAGGAGGTTTCACTCAATATCTCACGATACATGGCCCCATTCATTCTTTCCTTTACACGGATCAGTCGTCCTGGTCCCTTTGCAGAAAAACAGCCCCAAAGCATGATGTTTCCACCCCCATGCTTCACAGTAGGTATGTGTTCTTTGGATGCAACTCAGCATTCTTTGTCCTCCAAACACAACGAGTTGAGTTTTTAACCAAAAAGTTATATTTTGGTTTTCATCTGACCATATGACATTCTCCCAATCTTCTTCTGGATCATCAAATGCTCTCTAGCAAACTTCAGACGGGCCTGGACATGTACT
This sequence comes from Salvelinus sp. IW2-2015, assembly GCF_002910315.2. Classification (NCBI taxonomy): domain Eukaryota; kingdom Metazoa; phylum Chordata; class Actinopteri; order Salmoniformes; family Salmonidae; genus Salvelinus; species Salvelinus sp. IW2-2015. The sequence goes on along the minus strand of NC_036874.1, from coordinate 2,653,276 downwards.
GCTTAAGCGAGGGGACATCTGACTGCAGGATTTGAGTCCCTGCGGGTAGTGTGTTACTGATGTAGCTTTGTTTACTTTGTCCCAGCTCTCTGCAGGTCATTCACTAGGTCCCCCCCGTGTGGTTCTGCGAATTTTTGCTCACCGTTCTTGTGATCATTTTGACCCCACGGGTGAATCTTGCGTGAGCCCCCAAGATCGAGGGAGATTATCAGTGGTCTTGTATGTCTTCCATTTCCTAATAATTGCTCCCACAGTTGATTTCTTCAAACCAAGCTGCTTACCTATTGCAGATTCTGTCACGATCGTATATGGGTGAGAGAGAGGACCAAGGCGCAGCGTGTGGAAAATACATTCTCTTTTATTTGAGAATAAAGAAAACACGAAACGAACACTATTATAAACCTAAACAAAACAACAAACGATCGTGAGTATAAACGTAAGTGCACACACAAGCTACAAACATACAACATAGACAATTACCACAAAAAACCCAACTGCCTATGGCTGCCTTAAATATGGCCTCTCAATCAGAGACAATAAACCAACAGCTGCCTCTAATTGAGAACCAATCTAGGCAGCCATAACATACAAAACACCTAGACAAGACACTGACCCATTAAACGTACAACCCTAGACAAACCAAAAACACTAATACATTCCCCATGTCACACCCGTACCTAAACTAAATAATAATGAAAACAAAGTAACTAAGCCGGCAGGGTGTGACAGTAACCCCCCCCCCCAAAGGTGCGGACCCCACCGCACAACCTCGACATGAAGGGAAGTCCGGGGGGGCCTATTATCGAGGCGGGCTCTCGGTCGACTGGCCCCAACCTCCACCATTGTCAATACCCGCTTTGGTGGCTCTGGTAGATCCCTGGCCTGACTGGCGGCGTTGGAACCTGGCTGTGCTGCACCGGCTGCTCATGGCTGCTGGCGACTCTGTGCCATGCTGCTCATCTGCGCCATGCTGGCTCACTCGGTGGCTGCTCATGGCTGGCTGACGACTCTGGACTGCTCAAGGCTCTGCTGGCACTCTGGCTTGCTCAGCCTGGCTGGCGACTTCTGGCTGCTCATGGCTGTTGCGACTCGGCTGCAGGCTGCTGCACTGCGCCAGCGGCTGGCACTCCTGGCTCTCATGGCTGCTGGCAGCTCTTTGGTTATGGCTGCTGACGCTCTGGCTGCTCATGCTGCTACGGCTCTGGGCTGCTCATGGCTGGCGGCGGCTCTGGCTGCTTCATGGCGTGGCGGACGCTCGCTGGCTTGTCTCGACGCTTCTGGCGAGCGCTTCTGGATGGCATCGCTCTCTGGCTGATCCTGCTCTGGCGAATCGCTGGCGGATGGCTTGCATCCCTGTCTGGCCGGACGCTTCTGACTTTATCCTTGTCGCCGGACGGCTCTTGGCTGATGCCGTTGTCTGGCGACCGCTGCCTGGCTATCCTCCGTCTGCCGGGCTCTAAGCGGCCGACGAACGCAGCCTGACGCCGGACAGAGGGCAGCTCTGACGGCTGCTGCAAAAGGGCACTCGACGTCGCAAACGGGTCAAGACGTGCTTGCAACGGGCAATGCTCAGACGGTGCTTGGCAGACGGCTCAGCGCTCAGACGGCATAACGCTTGGCGCAGCTCAGCGGGGGCAACGAGCTCAACGGTGCTTGGCAGACGGGCAGCTCAGACGGTCTTGCAGATCGGGCACTCTGACGGTGCTTGCACAGGGGCAGCTCTGCCGGCTGAGCACAACTGTATGCTGGTTACGTTTGCGGAACTGCGAGGTACCGGCTAAGGACACGCCACCCAGGCTATTGCGGGAGGAAGGAACAGGCATAACCATGACCCTGGACGACGCACATTAGCCTGTGCGTGTCCGGCACTGGGTAACCGGGCTGGGGAGCACGCATCTCAGGCTGTGGAAGCGAGCAAAACAGGACGCAACGGACTCTGGAAGCACAGAGCGTGAGTGCGTGTGTAGGCACTTGGTGTAATGGGCTGGAACACCACCATAGGGTCTATGCGTGAGGAGGAACAGGGCTCTGGAGACGCACAGGAAGCCTGGATGCCATTGTAGGCACGTGGTGGTACTGGGTTGGCGGGACGGTGCGCCGGAAAAATACCGGACCGTTGCGGGCGTACTGGTTCCCTTGAGCACGAGCGCTGCCCAACCTTAACCTGTTGTATGCTCCACGTCGCCCGACCAGGGCGGGAGGTGGAATACCGCACCGGCTATTTAGCAGACGCGTGGACATACCATGCTAAAGGCTGGTGCCAGGCTTTCATGGCACCTGGCTCAAGTACTCAATCTAGACCGGCCGATACGAGGCAGCTGGTACTGTACGCCACCGGGCTATGCACACGACAGGAACACCATGCACCGTGTTCTGCCCGTAGACTCTCGCTCTCCAGGCGTAAGTTACAGGGAGTAGGCGCATGTCTCCTACCTGACTTCGCCACACTCCCTTTTACCCCCCCCAAAAAATTATTTTTGTTGTAACCGCTGGCTTCCAGCCTTCTTACTCTGCCTCCTTCATATCGCCTCTCTGCCGCTTTTAGCTGGCCTGCGCCAGCCTTCACGAAGGGGAGGCGAATTCTCCGGTTTCCCAAGCCTCTTTCGCAATCCAATTATCTCCTCCGCCATTCCATGAATCCTTTGCTTTCCCGTTGCTGCTTTTACACGCTGACTTGGTCCGAATCAGGGTGGGTATTCTGTCACATCGTCTATGGGTGAGAGAGAGAACGCAAGCGCAGCGTGGGTGAAAGAAAATACACGGAAAACGAACACTATATAAACCTAAACAAAACCAACAAACATCGCTGTTAAGCTATAAACGTAAGTGCACACACAAAGCTACAAACGTACAACAAGACATTACCCACAAACCCCAACGCCTATGGGCTGCCTCTTAATATGGCTATCAATCGAGAGACAATAAACGCACAGCTGCCTTTAATTGAAACGCAATTGCAGCGCAAGAGACATACAAACACCCAGACAAACATGAACCGCATTAACTACAAACCCCTAAGACAAACCAAAACACATAACATCCCCATAGTCACACTCTGACCAACCCAAAATAATAATGAAAACAAAGATAACTAAGGCCAAGAAGGTGTGACAGATTTCATCCTTCCCAGCACTGGGCAAGTCTAACAACTTTGTTTTATGTGTCCTTGAAGCTCTTGTCTTGCCATAGGTGGAGTTTGAGTTGGACGTGAGGGTTGTGGACATGTCTTTTATACTGATAACAAGTTTCAAAACAGGTGCCTATTAATACAGTAAACGATAATCTTTGTCTGTAACAATTGTTGAGAAAAATGACTTGATCAAATGCCACAAAATAGATGTCGTCCAACCGACTTGCCAAAACTATAGTTTGTTAACAGGAAATTTGTGGAGATGGTTGAAAAAATTTGTTTTAAAACCTCTACGCTCAAGAAACCCGATCCGGGAGCACCTCCCCCAACGCCCACAACACTGATTAGCATAGGCTAGCATAGCTTCAAAACAATGTAGAATGTAGCAGAATCTAAATATCAATTAAATCACAAGTCCAAGACACCAGTATGAAAAGATACAGATCTTGTGAATAAACCACCATTCAGATTTTTTAAAAATGTTTTACAGGGAAAGACAAAATAATGTAAATCTATTAGCTAAACACGGTTAAGCAAAATACACCACAACTATTCTAAGCTTCCCATCAGTTTCTTACTCCTTTCACGTGCCTATCACCAATTCTGCCTCAAACTAGATATTCATAACCACTAACCAAAGAAAAAACCCTTCCAGATGACAGTCTGATAACATATTGCATGGTATAGGAAGTTTGTTAGAAAAAATGCATATTTCAGTAGAAAATGCACAGTTACAATTGCAACCGACCCATCAACAAATCGACTAGAATTAACTAGATAGAGCAACGTTGTATGACGATTTACTCATCATAAAAACAATTCATAAAAATAGACAAAGCAATAGCAAGGAAAGACCCCAGTTCTTGTGATTTCAAGACCATTAATTCAGATTTTCTTAAGCGTTTTTTCAGCGAAAAAACACAATAAATCGATCAAGTTGCAACTTCACATGTCAAACTTTACCCAGAGCATCGATTCCACAAAACGGCTAAAACGTCACCGCCCAAATATATTAATTGTTTCACTAACCTGTCTCAGAATTCTTTCGCGATGGACCACTCACTAAACATTCATTTTAACAACCAACATATACAGTTTTTCGATAAAGGTTGCATTTTTACCCATACAAAACCGTGGTTATACAATGGAAATAGTCACAACCTCAACCTCTAAAATGAGGAACTCAGCTTCCCAGATATATCTATTTACCAATCAAGCTAACATATACTGACTAAAAAATACAGGGTTACAGAAATGAAAGACAAAATAGTTCTAATGCACCGCTGAATTTACATTCTTTAAATTATCCTTACTTTCAATACAGGGTTCGCCAAGTGAACAGTATACCAAACAAAAATGCGCGAAAATATGCTTTAACAATATATTCACAGAAAAAAACGATTTATCAAAATATTAAATATGCTTTACTTTGAGTCTTTCTTCCACAGATTCTTGGGCAATTATCCTTTCTTATGTTATAACCTGTCTTTGTCGATAATGTCCTCTGTCCTCGAAATATTCCACAACGCATGCAACGGGAACCCCCAAAACGTGTCAACACTTCAGAGTGCACGACAAAGAAATTCCTCAAAATCGCACTAAACGGATATAAATTCCTATAAAACGGTTTCAAATTAACTACATTATGATGTTTTTAACAACTATAACGACTGAAAACATGGACCGGAAAATATTGCTGGTTAGACAACGATTTGGAAGAGGCAAGTCCGATGTCCTTCACCTTCAGGCACGCGAACGAAAAGGGAGGTCACTATACATTTTGGTCTTTTATAATGGCTGGGTGATTGTCCAATCGATTCCATTCAAAACGTGATGACGTACAGACACCCAAGAGGAAGACGTAGGCAGTGTCGGTTTCTTATAGCATTCACTGTCGCCTTAAAAACAGACTCCAGATCAGGGGTAAAAATTTCTGAAATCTGAACCCTGTCATGAAAAGTGCCATGAGATATTGTTCTGTACACTCAGAGACAAAATTCCAACTTCTATAGAACTAGAAGGTGTTTTCTATCCAATAATAACAAATAATATGCATATTGTACGATCAAGAATTAGCACGAGGCAGTTTAATTTGGAGACCCAAATATGCTAAGCGGAACAGCACCCCCTATAGTTCCAAGAAGTTTTAATGACTCCAACCTAAGTGTATGTGAAACTTCCGACTACAACTGTAGATAATATTATACAAGTAAACTTTCTACTTCAACTGAAATCTCGAACACTTGAATTGCTGACAGTGCAAAACAATGGGTGTTTACCCAATATTACCTTTCAACCCCTACAAAAATGTAAAATGAATTATAATCCACATAATAAATCAATTCCCTGTTGCTGCAGGATTATGTTCCTGCTTTATGAAACTGCTCAAATTAAGATCATAAATTCTTTGCCACCATGGCCTATTTATTGCCTATACTCTTATATCCTACCTCATTTGAACATGGTGTAATATAGATTTTCCTACTGTATTATTGTCGTTGTTTTGTTTTACTCCAGTGTGTAACTCTGTGTTTTGTTGTTGTGTCAAAACTGCTTTGCTTTATCTGTAGCCAAGGTCGCAGTTGCAAATGAGAACTTGTTCTCAACTAGCCTACCTGGTGAAATAAAGGTGAAATAAATAAATAAATATAAAAACATCTGTAATAGCTCCTTCTCCATATTGGAGATTCAAACCTTTTGCATATGGATGTTAATCCCCCCGATGCTCGTCCCCTGTCAACCAATAGCACCAACAGTGAACCCCTCGTCACTAGTTGTGTTCTTGTCAATGGGAAAGGGAGCGTTCTCAGCTCCAGGCTCACAGCAGATTTCAGGTATGCCTAAATTCAGGGGATCCTATGATTGTCAGTGTGGATTATCTCCCCTAGCAGACTGCTACGAGAAATAGAGGAGGACGAAATAGAGAGAGAGAGAGAGAGAGAGAGAGAGAGAGAGAGAAGAGAGAAGAGAGAAGAGAGAGAGAGAGAGAGAGAGAGAGAGAGAGAGACAGAGAGAGAGAGAGAAGAGAGAGAGAGAAGAGAGAGAAAGAGAGTAAAAGAAGAGAAAGAAAGAGAGTGTATGTATGCGCTGCTGAAGATACAGAGAGAGAGCAGAGCAAGAGCGAGAGAGTGAAACTCGAGTGGAGGGGTGAGAGAGTAGCAACTTCATTGAGTTTAGGCAGAACTGCGCGAGAAGCAGGACGGAGCGCAACTCAGCATCAGTACCGACCGGAAAAAGTGAGAATAGCCTTCAGGACACTACTGTGGACAAACAGACGGTGAGATGTACTTCATTCAAAAGCAGTGAGTCGCAACAACTTGAAAGGGAAGAGGAATACATCGATCGGACAGAGGATACATATACGCTGTCATACTGAAAAAGTTCCTAACTATGGAAAATAATTCCTAAATGACTGTAAGCAAAGTGTTCGGACAATACCAGTGCTTTGAGAAGCATACGATTCCAGAGACAGAGACATCACCGGTACGTTTGATTTACCCAAGCAGTAATATTGCTTTGCACGGCGGCGGAGAATAACCAGCAAGCGGCAGCCCTCACCCCAGTCGCATTGACGGAACAATAGATTCCCGTCCTACACTTTCGGGGAAAACACAGCCAAACCGGCGACAGAAGACAAGATAAAATGTTGCCGTTTTACCTCGTCCTTTGCCTTATGGGAACAGGTAAGAAAACTGTTCTTGTCACATTTTTTTGCTGGTTGTTTTTCTGCGCTATTGCTATAAACTCATGAGATGCTCGCTCCGCGTTCCGTTCAGGGCGCGCTGCGTCAAACTGTAGCCTAGTGATGCGCTGTGCTGACGGGGATTAGAGAGGAGATAATATTGCGGCTCCGCTTTTGCTCCGAGGAACTATAGTTTTTCTAGGGATGTTGAGACAAAGTTCCGCTATTGAAAGAGCTTACCCGAGGTACCGGTTCAATGGCACTAACGCCGATCCTTACCAAAGCGCACAGTGGCGAGGTGATGCGGTTTTTGTTGTTTTACGCATCAGGCTATTTATCTGCTGTAGGCTAGGCGGGGTGGTTTTTTTTGCTGATCGTTTGGAAACAGTCCATCATGTTAGTGCACGTGGTTATTTGATTGGCAGACGTAAGGCTAGACCAAAACTCGTGCAATCCGGGCTTGTTGCCACTGAGGTCTGCGGTGACATCAAAAGTCGCTGTTGAAGCAAGTGGTTGGTGTTGATGTGTGCTGTCGTGTGTGTGGGTGTGTGTGTGTTGTGTGGTGTGTGTGTGTGTGTGTGTGTGTGTGTGTGTGTGTGTGTGTGTGTGTGTGTGTGTGTGTGTGTGGGTGATGTGTGTGTGTGTGTGTGCGTGCGTGGCGTGCTGGCGTGCGTGCGTGCGTGCGTGCGTGCGTGTGTTGTGTGAGTGAGTGAGTTGAGTGAGTTGAGGAAGTAGTGAAAGAGAAGAGAGAGAGCAAGAGAAAGAGAAAGAGAAATAAAGAGATAAAGCAGAGAGAAGGACGGAGAGAAAGTGCTTATATCCGCCTCTAGATCGCACTAGTCTACCAGGCGATGGATAGTAGCCTATGAGGTTGGCCGCAGGTATCACCGATCATAATTTCTAATGAGATGTGGGGGAAAACACGGTGCTCGTTTCTGCTGAAACGAACAACATGTATAGCCTAGTAGAGATAAACTGGGAACACTCCCCTAATGCAGCCAAGCATACCTTAAAATGCACCAGCTAGGAATCGACCTCTCCACCCCGACACATTCCCTCTCTCGTCCCTATCTCACCCATATTTCATTTATTTTTGAATGGGCTTTATATTTTAAACACAGAGTGGAATTGCATGAGGATTGAAGCGTGTGAGGAAACCACGTTATGTTGTAAGACCGCCGAAACAAGCTCTCCATCTCTTTTTTAGCCGACCTTTACAGAAGTTTATCAAATGCCACTGTGTGTCATTCATATTAAAATATATACTAGCCTATTATGGAACCTGTATTTGTAATGTATCAGACAACACTATTGTGTTATTATTCTATATGGAAAGTAACAATGTAGCCTAACCTCTAGTAGCCTATAAAGTTGAATCACAGACCTCACTCAGCCGAAAGTCCAGACCAAATAGCGTTCGATAGGTTTAAGAGGGGGGACATCTAGGCTATGTCTCGTTGTAAGTGCATAAACAGCCATGGGGTTGGATTTGAGACGGCTTTTAAACACACGTCTCCAATGAATAATTTCATAGCCAAACGCAGCCAGGTGGAAAAGGCTGCACCACCACTAGGCTACACGGAAAAGGTCAACAATGAAACGATCTAGAAATAAAGTAAATGTCTATTAAAGGCAGCCAACAGACCCCGGGCATGGTGCAATGATTTTTCTTTCATCTGTGCAACTGCTGTTTGTGTTATTTAACGTGAGGACTTCAGCCACTGGGGGCAATCGTCTGATGGGAGTCAACATTAGCGTGTCAATCATTTGGGTAGTGGCCTATGCCAATGATAGTTTACTATAAACTGTCGCTGTACTTACAAGTCTCTGCAATGTCCAATTAGTGGGCCTCTTAGGAAAGGAGGTTTCACATTCAACTGTTCCAAACAGTGGGTCTTTCTTTTGATAGGCTACTAATCTTGGCTGTGTGTGTGTGCATGTGTGTGTTATTATGTGCTAGAAAATCAGTTGATGTGGCCTTTGAATGGTTATGCAATATCAACATGCCTGCATATAATAGAAGTAAAAACCCATTTAGAGCAAATACAACCTCTAGGGTACTTTTTCCATAGTTACAGCACAGTAGGCAATATAGGCTATTGCATTATTCTGTAAAATAACATAATCCTTTAGTAATCCCCCAGAGAAGAAATCTGATTGCACCAGCCAAAACATACATCATTCTGTATTGGAAAGTAAACAACAATGGCCCCTATTGAGGTTCTAAGGGCTCTTTGATTGAGTGAGACCACAGTCATAGAAAATGTATATTTTCATACCCAACCCCTCATTGCTCTATTTTTATGCATGTGTGTTGTTGTTTCCAGTTTCCACGCCTTTCAACAAACATTTCCTTAGTTTTGGTGTATTATTAACGCAGGCTTTGATTCGGCTCTAGATAAAGGCTTCAAATCCCCCGACCCCTCGGATTCAGAGGATCTTACTTCTTCCAATTAACATTGAGCATCCAGGAGTAAAGTAAAGCGCTTTCGGTCAACGCTTCAGTAAATGAATTAAAAACAAAATGTTTATTGGCAGTTAAGCCGTGTTTTCTTCCCACTGTCTTTGATGAACGAGAGCCGAGTACTGACACATGGGGAGGCAGTAATTAAATTTAAATGTTGAATCAGAATACACAACGTTGTCACACTGACACCCACTCTCCTCTGGGAGGAAAAGGAGAGAAGGGAAGATGGAGATGGAAACGCCTGCTGGAAACTGGAACACAAGCACAAACAGACTTTTGCCTCCTAAAGAATTGTCAACGGAGGGTCGGGAAATACAGTATTCCTAAACTATTGACTGTGAGGAGCAACAAAACAACAACAGCAGAGTTCCAGGGTCCTAGTGGATCCATTCCTGGACAAACAAACACCACAAATGGCAAACAAACTTTAATGTACCATTTGTCATGGTAAGTAGGTCATAGATTTACCTGTGTCTGTCACGCCATGTTTTTCCTCATCGATCAATCAGAGAGAGGGGAGGGGTAGAGGGGACCGGGTGTAAGATGACACAGCAGCAGAACAATTCCTTGACAGACAAACAGTAGCTGGATGGGGAGGGGCAGCAGCCAGCATGGTTCACAGCTGCAAACCAGGACAGAGCACGGGCAGAGGGCAACACACACACGACCACACTCACACAGCAACACACACACACACACACACAACACCACAGCAACACCCACAACAAGCAGCACACTACACAACACACACCACACACACACCCCACACACACACACACACACACACCACACACCGACAGTCCCAGAATAAGACTTGGTTTGTTCAATGCTTGTTCACCCATCCATATGATATGTCCTCTCTGTGGCGCCCCTCTGCAGCAAGGAGCAACGCAGCCATCTATCCATCAAAATTTTGCTGCTTTACTCAGAACTTCCCCTGCGCATTCCCCCACTGGAATTGGATTCCATCCCCTGCATCAGTATTCCAATAATCTTTCCATGAGGCGTCTTTTTTGGCAAACCTTCTAGCTTTAGGTTTGCTGAGTCTCATTAGGGCCAAGTGTTCAAGGGCTGGGAGCTGAGATCAACAAAACATATTCCCGTCGCGATGCTTTTCCTCAAAGTCCTGGGCTGGTCGCCACGTCGTGTCTAAAACCGCAGTGAGGCACCCTGAAAAAATGCAATTACCAGTCACCATCCTCCTCTGAACCTTGGCACCAGTGGAATGGCGGAATGTGGTTGTGGGGCATTAGCTAAGTCTAGTAGAACTCAACTCACCACAAACAAAACACAGAGGCCCCTTTTACCATGGAATATACTGTAAATACACTAATCGAGGCCTAGAAACAGGCACCATCAGGAGGGACATATAAGCCTCTTTGCCTTGAAGACCCCCCCCCCCCCCCCCCAAGCACACACAACACAACCAAAACACAAAACACACACACACCTCCTCCCCCTTCCCCATTAGCAGAGATTTGTCCTGGATCTGAGCTGTGTGGCAGAAATATTTCTGGGCGATTCGGTGGCAGCGTGGCTAGGGAGGTTTGTTTTAGGGGGACCGTGCATATTTCATGAACCTCCGCTGCTTTGAATTCTTGTGGAGGAGCCAGGCTTGGGCGGAGTGAGCGGGGGACAGAGGAGTGTAAGGGGTTGTAGGGAGAGGGATGAGGAGTGAGACAGGACTCAGAAGTGTAACTGCCAGTGTGATGATCAAGTTGACGCGCGGCGGGAAAACGTTAGGGAATACCATGGAGCATCATTAACTTCTCTCCATCTTTTCTCTCCTTTCCCGCCTATCTCTCTCCCTCATTTTCTATCTGTTGCTGAGGGGGGAAAAGGGATTGAGGAGAAAGTAAAATGAGAGAGAATAAGTTGGAAGGCAGAGGGAGAAGAGAAGCCAAGTTGAGGATGTGTCAGACCAGGGGTGCACGGTCACAATAGTGCTGACGCAGCAGAATCCATCTGGTGTAGAAGTCTGTTGCATTATTTAGGAGACGCACCCATGGTAAAGATATGGATGAGTTTGTCCTACTTTGATTCCCACACTAGGAGTGCTCTCTYCAATGGACCCATGGCTCAAACTGGTGGAGATTTGATTTCCAGACAGACCTCATAGACTATGGAAAGGAATAGGATTCAGGGGAGGGTGCACAAATCAAACTTTAAAGGTCGTTTTTGTTCATMGCATGAGAGCTCTTAAGATTTGTTTTGTTTTGAGTGAAATTGTAGACACTTACTCATGAGTCACTCTGAAAGAGTTATTCCCCCCAGACCAGTACACTCAGAAAACCAACGATTCATATCCATTCCCAACCACACCTTAACCTTTTGTAGAGAGCCCTCTTTTCCCTGCACTTTTACTTTCCCTCCAGTAACTCAGAACTGATTCATCCGAAGGTACTAACAGACAAACCAACAGTCATACAGAGAGACAGACAGTCATTCATACAGACAGACAGTCATTCGGACAGACAGACAGACA
>NC_036874.1:2628389-2636878 GCF_002910315.2 Salvelinus sp. IW2-2015 | reverse complement strand
CACCCTTTTCATCCATTTCAAACGTTCAAGGCTACCAAGGAGGAGGAGTAAGGGTGCGGTATAAAGTAAAGAGACAGAGAAGATGCGAACGATAACGGATGAGAGAGAGGAGGAGAGGAAAGCTATCTTTCAGGAGCCTGCACTTTTAGAGGCAGCCAGATGCTTCCTGGAAAGTCCCCCGTTTGATGCAGGGAGGGGGAGAGGGGAGGGAAGGGGATAGAGAGTAGAGTAGAGAGCGGGGGAGATGAGGAATGAGAGAGAGAGGGGGAGAAAGAGGAGGAGAGAGAAAGATTAACATTGAGAAGCAGAAGAGAGAGAGGGGAGAGGGAGAGAGAGAGGGGGGGGGTGAAAGAGATGGGGAGAGGAAAGCAGAGAGAGAGAGATCTCCTCCAGATCAAGGCAGTGTCTGGTCCCTGGAAGTGCCTGTTTGTTTTCAGTTGTTTGGGCGGGTCTCCAACCTCCATGTGTGAGGCCACAGGGCCCTGCTCCTGTCTCCGTCAGACACAACCCTGACACATACACACACAACCCTGACACATACACACACAACCCTGACACACTCACACAACCCTGACACACATACAAACACACACCGTTTTATCTCTGTTTCATACACCTCAAACACAGCCACCTGCCAAACCATCACTAAAGACACAGCACACACTCCCTGGCACCGCTATACACACACCCCAGCACCACTACCCACACCCCGACACCACTTTACACACACCCTGGTTTGTGAGTGTGTGAGGTTGAGGAGGTGGGGAACATGTGGAGCAGTAAGCTGCAGGCAGACAACAGAAGAGCAGCAAGTCCTCAGTCTGTCCTTCAACTTGTTCAATGGAGAGAGATGATTACAGGTTACTGTCTGAAACTACAGCCCAAGACTAATCAGCCTGGGGAAGATCGTTTGTGAAAAACCTGCAGCTCCTGTTATACTTTCAGGGCCAGATTAAGAAATCTAATTGGGAGTTGTTGAGAAAACTGTTTCTAATGGTTCTACAGACAGACTAGTCATCTCTTTTCAGCAGTAGCCATTTGCTTTACAAACAGTACATTTTTCCCACAATTGTACTTTGAAATCTGCAAAACGCAAACCGACAGCTGCAACCAACCATAGAAATATAATCCATAGATGGCAGTTCCCATTCAAGTCAGGACTGGTATCCATTGCTAGTGTACCCATGAGTTTAATAGTCAAATTGCCAGGGTAAGAGGTTACAATATCCTTCTATGGATTATATGTCTATGGCCACGCAATAAACTGTATATTTGACATGCATACTGCCCAAACTGCAGCCTTCCTGACTGTAGGCATACCTGTAACTGCCAAACACTTGAGTAAATGAGGGATACAAAGTATATGTTATGGTGTGGGGTGCATTTTCCTGGCACCACTGCGACCTGTACGCTCTCGTTGGCTGGCCCTCGCTTCATACTCGACGCCAAACCCACTGGCTCCAGGTCATCTACAAGTCTCTGCTAGGTAAAGCCCTGCTTTATCTCAGCTCACTGGTCACCATAGCAGCACCCACCCGCAGAACGCACTCCAGCAGGTTTATCTCTCTGGTCACCCCCAATGCCAATTCCTCCTTTGGCCGCCTTTCCTTCCAGTTCTCTGCTGCCAATAACTGTAAGGAACTGCAAAAATCACTGAAGCTGGAGACTCCTATCTCCCTCACTAGCTTTAACTTCTAATTGGTCCCAATCCCGGATCCGGGAGCACCCCCATCAGTAAAAAAGCTGACTAGCATAGCCTAGCATAGCGTCACAAGTAAATACTAGCATCTAAATATCATTAAATCACAAGTCCAAGACACCAGATGAAAGTAACATCTTGTGATCCAGCATCATTTCTATTTTTAAAATGTTACAGGGAAAGCCAACAATATGTAAATCTATTAGCTTAACCACGATAGGCAAAACACAACTTTTTCCCCACCATTTTTACTGCATAAGGTACGGCTAGTCACCTAATTTTTCGACCAAATAAAAGATATAAATAGCCATAACCAAGAAACAAACTTCACAGATGACAGTCTGATAAATATTTATTGTATGATATGTTTTGTTTAGAAAAAGTGCATATTTCAGGTAAAAATCCACAGTTCTACATTGCAGGTGCAAGTCTGAAATAGTGCCGAAGGCCAGGAATTAATTACAGAGACCAACGGTCAAATACCTAAAATACTCATCATAATAACTTTTCTTGAAAATATTACAGCGTCTTACAGCAAATGAAGACGAACATCTTGTGAAATCGCAGCACATATTTCCAGATTTTTTAAGTGTTTTACATCGAAAACACAATATAGCATTATATTAGCTTACCACAATAGCCAGAAACACAAGCCGGTTACCAGAGCAAAGTTGCGATCCTTAGAACAAACCCAGCAAAAGATGATATAATTTTTGGACTAACCTTCATTACTCATAGATGACAGTCCTAACAATCATATACACATGCATTATAGATTTGTTCGAAAAATTGTGCATATTAACGGCACAAATCGTGTTATACAATGTGATTGAGTAGTCAAACTCAAGCAATTCTGTCCGGCGCCATTCTTGGGAGAGACCTAATTCTAATCCGATAACTAATCATAAACTTGACGGAAAAAAATAACAGGTTTGGACAGCAAATGAAAGATATATTAGTTCTTAATTGCAGATCGCTGTGTTAGATTATTAAAAATTAACGTTTACTGATGATATACAGCGTGCGCTAAAGGCAGAGACGCGCACCGCAATTCATGGCGGAATTATTGTTGTCACAATTTGTCCACCTTAATTACGAATTAATAGCATAAAGAACCTCTACTATATGTTGAGGCTTCCATCAGAATCTTGAAGCAACGGTGTCCTTTGTCCAGAACAAATCGTCTTTTGGGTTGGAAAGATGTCCTCTGTCAACCGTGAATTAGCAAGCGAATGTTTAGCCATATGCCGGAAGAGGGTGTCCAACTCGCGACGAGGCAGGACAAATAAATTCCAGACAATCGCATCAAAACTGCTATAAGCTGCCTATAAGCGGTTTAAATAACTACCTTATGAGATTTTTTAAGACAAAAAAACAAATTTAAATCAGAGCCGGATATAAGACTGCTAAAACCGAAAGGCTTTTTCAGGACGCCCATGCTTTAGGTGTCCTTCCTGCGTCAGGCCCCGCGTCGAAAAGTCGGTCCTTTCCGTCCAAGGAATACTCCCCCAGATGGTGGCTATCCACTCCCATTCAAAGGTCTCACCGCGTACTGACAGTCTAGGGAAGGCGTATGCAGTGCATGTAGCCCCATAGCTTACAAGGGGAATTTATAAAACTCGACCCTGAACAGAGACCTCGATTCTTCAAAAATCTTCACTCTTGACAGGAAGGAGCTGAAGAATGAGTTCTGTTCACTCAGAGAAATAATTCAAACGGTTTTAGAAACTAGAGAGTGTTTTCTATCCAATAGTAATAATAATATGCATATTGTACGAGCAAGAATTGAGTACGAGGCAGTTTAATTTGGGAACGAATTTTTTTCAAAGTGTAAACAGCACCCCCTATTGAGAAAAGGTTTTAAGCACCAGCTTTTAGAGCAGCTCACAGATCACTGCACCTGTACATAGCCCATCTGTAAACAGCCCATCCAACTACCTCATCCACATACTGTATTTATTTATTTATCTTGCTCTTGTGCACCCCAGTATCTCTATTTGCACATTCATCTTCTGCACATCTACCATTCCAGTGTTTAATTGCTATATTGTAATTACTTTGCCATCGTGGCCTATTTATTGCCTTACCTCCCTTATCTTACCTCATTTGCACTCAGTGTATATAGACTTTTTTTATTTTATTCTTCTACTGTATTATTGACTGTATGTTTTGTTTATTCCATGTGTAACTCTGTGTTGTTGTATGTGTTGAACTGCTGTGCTTTATCTTGGCCAGGTCGTAGTTGTAAATGAGAACTTGTTCTCAACTAGCCTAGCTGGTTAAATAAAGGTGAAATAAATAAAAATAAAAAAAATAGGTGCACCTTTAGAATCTATGCCAAGGTGCATTAAATCTGTTCTGGTAGCTCTTGCCTGCCCAACACCTTTATAAGACACACACGGTTAAATAAAGGTTAAATAAATAAAAATAAATATATATACTTCATGTTGGTGTTTCCTTTATTTTGTTAGTTACCTGTATGTGCATTTTTTTGTCGCTTGGGCCCTGACTCACACAATTGACCAGTCACATGTATTTACTATTGCAGTTAATTTTTTACTTTTTATTAATCAATTACCCAATGAAGGCAGGGCCCCCCAGTTACTGACGTGTCCCCCTACCTCCTCTCCTCCCCCATCTGATGATTAGCAGAGCGGCAGCAGGCTGTATACACTCCTAAATCCTCCTGTGGTTGGCGGTTGCAGTAAAAAAAATATAAAATACATACTACATATATAATAAATATTGTATTGTATGTCCATTACATGAAATCCCCCCAAAAAATCGATTTAAATTACAGGTTGAAATGCAACAAAATAGGAAAAACGCCAAGGTGGTGAATACTTTTGCAAGGCACTGTAGATACAGTTGAAGTCGGAAGTTTACATACACCTGAGCCAAATAGATTTAAACTCAGTTTTTCACCATTCCTGACATTTATTCCTAGTAAAAATTCCCTGTCTTAGGTCAGTTAGGATCACCACTTTATTTTAAGAATGTGAAATGTCAGATTAATAGTAGAGAGAATTATTTATTTCAGCTTTTATTTCTTTCATCACATTCCTAGTGGGTCAGAAGCTAACATACACTCAATTAGTATTTGGTAGCATTGCCTTTAAATTGTTTAACTTGGGTCAAACGTTTTGGGTAGCCTTCCACAAGCTTCCCACAATAAGTTGGGTGAATTTTGGCCCATTCCTCCTGACAGCACTGGTGTAACTGAGTCAGGTTTGTAGGCCTACTTGCTCGCACATACTTTTTCAGTTCTGCCAACAGATTTTCTATAGGATTGAGGTCAAGGCTTTGTGATGGCCACTCCAATATCTTGACTTTGTTGTCCTTAAGCCATTTTGCAACAACTTTGGAAATATGCTTGGGGTCATTGTCCATTTGGAAGACCCATTTGCAACCAAGCTTTAACTTCCTGACTGATGTCTTGAGATGTTGCTTCAATATATCCACATAATTTTCTTTCCTCATGATGCCATCTATTTTGTGAAGTGTACCGGTCCCTCCTGCAGCAAAGCACCGCCACAACATCATGCTGCCATCCCCGTGCTTCACGGTTGGGATGGTGTTCTTCGGGTTGCAAGCCTCCCCCTTTTTCCTCCAAACATAACGATTGTCATTATGGCCAAACAGTTATATTTATATTTCATCAGACCAGAGGACATTTCTCCAGAAAATACGATCGTTGTCCGCATGTGCAGTTGCAAACCGTAGTCTGGCTTTTTTAGGGCGGTTTTGGAGCAGTGGCTTCTTCCTTGCTGAGTGTCCTTTCAGGTTATGTCGATATAGTACTCGTTTTACTTTGGATATAGATACTTTTGTACCTGTTTCCTCCAGCATCTTCACAAGGTCCTTTGCTGTTGTTCTGGGATTGATTTGCACTTTTCGCACCAAAGTACGTTCATCTCTAGGAGACAGAACGCGTCTCCTTCCTGAGCGGTATGACGGCTGCGTGGTCCCACGGTGTTTATACTTGCGTACTATTGTTTGTACAGATGAACGTGGTACCTTCAGGCATTTGGAAATTGCTCCCAAGGATGATCCAGACTTGTGGAGGTCTACAAAAAAAATTCTGAGGTCTTGGCTGATTTATTTTGATTTTCTCATGATGTCAAGCAAAGAGGCACTGAGTTTGATGGTAGGCTTTGAAATACATCCACAGGTACACCGCCAATTGACTCAAATGATGTCAATTAGCCTATCAGAAGTTTCTAAGGCCATGACATCATTTTCTGGAATTTTACAAGCTGTTTAAAGGCACAGTCAACTTAGGTGTATGTAAACTTCTGATCCACTGGAATTGTGATACAGTGAGTTGTAAGTGAAATTATCTGTCTGTAACAATTGTTGGAAAAATTACTTGAGTCATGCACAAAGTAGATGTCCTAATCGACTTGCCAAAACTATAGTTTGTGAAAAAGAAATTTGTGGAGTGGTTGAAAAACGAGTTTTAATGACTCCAACCTAAGTGTATGTAAACTTCCGACTTCAACTGTAGATAATATATACAAGTATATATTTCCTTTATTATTATTTGTTGGTAAAAAATATTTAAAAAAATGTTGCTTCCTCTTGGGCCCGGGCCCAGGGGCGTCAGCTGCATTAATTCAGCCTTCTGTATTTTAAAAGTGTGTATGCTGAGCGACAGATGTCCTTGGAGTTATTGAGAGACTGACAGTATTTCGGGTGTTATTTGAGAACTATTGAGTGATTGTACCAAGCCATCACAGTTGTTTATCTTTTAACACAGTGACAGTGCTGGCAGTTTGCAGTTGCTCGTAGTGCACTAGATAGACACAAAGTGGTAATATTGTGGTTCTGAAAAGCCTGTGTCCAGTCACGACTCCAGTGTGTGTGTGTGTATGTGTGTGTATGAGAGATGGTTTATGCGTGTGTGTGTCGTTTGTGTGAGTGAGTGTGCGCGTGCGCCCAAGCGCATGCTCCGTTCTCCTGTCTCTGCGTGGGTGTGTCCAGGAGTGTCACCCGCTCTTTCAGAGCTCTGGCGCAGGGAAGGAAGATAAATGGGACATTAATGGAACCGCTCAATCACAGGCTACTTAAAAAAAAGCTGACCATAGACTGTGGGGCAATCAGTCCTACTCCGAGGCCCCTTCAGTCTGCATTCAGCCTGGGCTCGAGGAGGGCGGTTCTGGGTCCTTCAAACTCTGGATTAGCCATTCACTGCTCCATAGACCACGGCCTAACTGCCTTACACTGCCTAACTGACTGAGCACTCCTTTAGAAAGACCATAGGGGTTGGAGAGAGTGAACTCTCTTTTTAAAAAAGAGTTCTGATTGTTCTTGGAGGTCTTTAAAAGCCCGTTAGAATTGGGCTCCTTTGTCTTGCACCTCCGGGAGTTCGAATAGTGACTATGTTATGTGAAGGTTTTGTTTGTTGTGTGCTTTTGTTTATTGTTCGGTTTCGTTAATTAACAGCAGATAGGTTTTTGAAGTGGTGCATGGCTTTCTTAGGTGAGAACAGTAATGAATGGGGAGGGGAAATCTATGGTTCTTCAGTTGTGCCGTAGGAGTATGACGTTTGCTTTAATGGTGTGAAAATGAACAGTGGCAAGTGGCAATTCCACCTTTACCTCTGGGGTCGAATCGCAACTGTTGCTTCTGATTAATTTCCTGCAGCTTTGATTAGAAATTCACAGTGGTCAAGAAAAGCCTTTTCACACTGTTAGGTTCTTATTTTTCAGAGTAAATAACTCACGGACACTAGAGAAGCTTTAACCAAGTTTAATTCTTCCCAAAGGTTCTGTGCAGCTGAAATCAGACAACCCAACATTTCTCCCACCCATCCACGTGGTCCCGTGTGGCTCAGTTGGTAGAGCATGGCGCTTGCATCGCCAGGGTTGTGGGTTCATTCCCCACGGGGGGACCAGGATGAATATGTATGAACTTTCCAAATTGTAAGTCGCTCTGGATAAGAGCGTCAGCTAAATGACTTAAATGTAAATGTAAAATATATATATCCCACTTAAGACACTCCTCCTCTCCGATCCTTACATCTTATGGTTTAACAGGAAAAGAGTAACAAGATACCAAACCCTTATTACTCCCTTCAGGGCATCTGACCTCCTGACCTCAACCCCTCCTTCATCTAATCCACAGATGTCCATCTGTCTCCCCTGTATTAACACATTGCTCTCCTCTTGTCCACCCAACACATTCCACAGCTATCTGTCTTTCTACAGAGACCCAGTCTCTTTCACTCCTTAATATACTATGCATCTGATCTATCGTGTCTTTAATATCTCAATGTTCAAAATGTCGAATCCAACAACACTTACCGCCGGGGTACGGAAGAGGAAGCTGCCATCTTGTGTGAAACATTAACTGTGTTGGCCAACACCACAAAGGTACAAACACAACACTGGGGTCAAAATGTTCCCTCTCGCCGCTCCATATAACCAACCACTCTTCTTTTCTCTAATTTCTTCTCTCTCTTTCCCTCCCTTCTGGGTAATGTGTTAACGAGCAACAGCTTCTCAGAATACTCATAACATTAGTGTGTGTATTTGTGTGTGGGTGTGGGTGTGTGTGTGTGTACATATGCGTGTGTGTGTTTTCACACCAATTAATGAATAGCTTTGTGAGGCTGTTGAGGTGAGGATGGCTTGTCTCTTGCCGGCGCGCGGACGGGTGTGTTTCTTCCCCCGTTCTCTATCCCGTGTTAGACCGTCCTCTATCCCGTGTTAGACCGTTCTCTCTCCCGTGTTAGACCGTTCTCTATCCCGTGTTAGACCGTTCTCTCTCCCGTGTTAGACCGTTCTCT
>NC_036874.1:2563333-2628289 GCF_002910315.2 Salvelinus sp. IW2-2015 | reverse complement strand
GAGAGAGAGTGAGAGAGAGAGAGAATATAAAACACCAAATAATGCATGCAGAGCAGAATTAGGCCAATACCCGCAAATTATCATTATTCTACAACCACCTAAAAGGAAGCGATTCCCAAACCTTCCATAACAAAGCCATCACCTACAGAGAGATGAACCTGGAGAAGAGTCCCATTAGCAAGCTGGTCCTGAGGCTCTGTTCACAAACACAAACAGACCCCACAGAGCCCTAGGACAGCAACACAATTAGACCCAACCAAATCATGGGAAAGCAAAAAGATAATTACTTGACACATTGGAAAGAATTAACAAAAAAACAAGCAAACTAGAATGCAATTTGACCCTAATCAGAAAGTARACAGTGGCAGCCTACCTGACCACTGTAACTGACCGAAACTTAAGAAAAGCTTTGACAATGTACAGAGTCAGTGAGCATAGCCTTGCTATTGAGAAAGGCCGCCGTAGGCAGACCTGGCTCTCAACAGAAGACAGGCTATGTGCGCACTGTGCACAAAATGAGGTGGAAACTGAGCTGCACTTCCTAACCTCCTGCCAAATATATGACCATATTAGAGACACATATTTCCCTCAGATTACACAGATCCACCAAGAATTTGAAAAACAAACCCATTTTGATAAACTCCCATATCTACTGGGTGATATACAACGGTGTGTCATCACAGCAGCAAGATGGGTGACACGTTGCCACAAGAAAAGGGCAACCAGTGAAGAACAAACACCATTGTAAATACAACCATATTTATGTTTAGTTATTTTCCATTTTGTACTTTAACTATTTGCACATGGTTATGACACTGTATATAGACATAATATGACATTTGAAATGTCTTCATTCTTTTGGAACTTCTGTGAGTGTAATGTTTACTGTTCGTTTTTATTGTTTATTTCGCTGTTGTTTATTATCTACTTCACTTGTTTGGCAATGTTAACATATGTTTCCCATGCCACTAAACTCCATGATTTGAACTGAATAGAGAGAGAGGGGGATAACATTTGAGAACTAAAAGAAAAACAATGGTGCTGGCCTAACAGTCGCCCGTCAAAGTTCTTAAATAACTTCACATTGATCAAAGAAAGCGTAGTTCTGAGCTAGTGCTGATGACTAAGGCCCTGGTCGATGCTGGTTGACGTGATTTATACAGCTTCCTGGAGTGCCAATAAATGAAAAGACTGATTTGCCCGGTGTAGGAATGGGGTGGAATGCCTCTGCACTTGCTCCCTTTGATCTCTTCTGGTACTTACTGAGGAAATGAGCAACCTCGCTGCAGACAGTTTCTCACTGAGAGACCCATACAATACTACCTGGTCCTCCTGGAAAATGTCCAAAGCTAAAAGGACCAAATTGGTCGACACCAATGGTGTTTAATGGAAGCTGGAAGGGGCAATTTCTCCGTGTAACGCAGATTGTGGCACGTTGATATGGTATAGCTTTTTTGCTGAGGCGGGGAGAAAAACATTCATTTTGCCTGGCACTCTAATTATATATATTGAGACTTTTTTACTTTCTGTCCAGATCTGAACATTACATTTCAGATTTATTTTCCCATCATCACATCTTTAAGCAACCTCACCCTCACCCTCCTCCTCATCCTCTCTTCCTCCCTCTCCTTCGCTTTTTTTTATGGGAATGTCACAGCACATACTTTTTCGCCTTACTAGATCTGGCAGCGGTCCTGGCCGATGGATGATATTTAGGTTGATCATAGGAAGTGACATGCAGGGTTTCCCCTGAAGCCAGTGGCTGAGTGAGCAACTCAATTAACAGCAAACCGCCTCAGACAGGGCAGGCCTGATCCCTGGGAGCTCTGGGGAGAGGGAGGGGGAGGAGGAGGGAGCTCAGCTAAGCACTGCTTGTCCTCCCTCCACCCTTCGTGGGCAGGGGATGGACTGAGCGCTGGGCCTGGCTGGGCCTGGCTGGGCCTGGCTGGGCCTGGATGACGGTCTGAGCCTAAGCCATGGGGCAGGGTGACAGTGTGCTCCAGTTGTTCTGATGATTCACCATGTCCTCCTACAGGGGGCCCGGGGGCAGCACATGCCACACGCACAGATGACTGAACAGCAGCTTTGTTCCATTATCAATGGGCCGGAGGGTGTAAGCGAGCATGAACATCACAAGCACCCCGTAGCGAGCCCCGTTAGACCTACAGAGGAGACATCCGGTGTGGTGAGAGATAAGGCCAGTTTATGGCTGTCCAGCCGTGACACAGATAGGGCTCAGGAGTCTGAGAACAGATAGTTAGTTTTATCCAGGGTTCAAAAAAGGGAGCCTAGAGTCAAAGTGCAATCCCATCCTATAGCATGGAGCCGATAGGAAGTGCAGGCACCCACGGGCAGAGCAGACCCAGGATTAAAACCAAAGGTTACTCAACGACATCTAAGACATTCTGTGTCTCTGCGTCTTTTCAGCAGAAGGAGACACCACAGGATCAGGACCTGTGAGGGCAAAGCCTTTAAAAACAATGTGGTCTGTGACATATACGTCCCCTAAACAGACTCAAATACAGCAATCAATCACACTGCAGCATATCTGACTGGCTGCTGTCACTGCTCCCATCTCTGTTCTCTCTCCTCTCTTCTCCTCTCATTTCCTCTCCTCTCTCCTTTCCTTGGTCTACAGATATTACCTACAGATGAGTGCAGCAGTAAAGTACTCGAACATGTCTCTCCATCCCTCAATCCCTCCATCCCTCGCTCCGTCCAACTAAACTACCTCCTAGTTCCTCTGGTCTAGTTGCAGTGGCGATGGCGGAGGGCAGGCCCTGACCTGCAGATGCTCCAAAAGGGTAATGAGCTTCATCATGGCATGGGTGGCCAGGGTTCAGCTTCCTCCAACACATAATGAGCTCACTCTACTCACTTTTTAAACTGAAACCTCAAAAGSAMTTTTTTRCSCATTCTCTTCYTCGGCCAAATCTGGTAACCGAGGACAAAAAGTACAAGAAGTTCAGAAATAAAAAAAATCCCCTGAAGTTCGATGGTGATGACCATCAGTGAGGAGCAGAGCAGGATCAGAGRAGAGTRGTAAACATTATGAAATGWGACACCCGCTGACATTTTGAGGTCAGTGTCACTTCCTGCTCTTCAGCTCTGGTTCCTCAGTGTTTCTGATTGGCTGTATTAGCGAGAGGGGACACAGAGTGCTTACCTTGTCTCTAATTAACAGTGACAAACAATGCAACAAACAAAACAACATATGAGATGCATAAATCCTTTCTGAAGGCACTGAGTGGTACAAACATGCTAGTCAACCTTCCCTTCTCCTCCGCCCTCTCCCCTTCCCTTCTCCTCCCCCTCTCCCCGATCCCCCCCCCCCACCGCCTACCCCTGTGAACTGCTGTAATTAAAACTGGAAGGTAGACAGAGCTGGGATTTTGGCCATCAAACGCTTGTCATCTTTCCAGAGCAGCATGGAACAGAGTGGCCAACGGAGCAGTTGTTGCCGCATTGTATTCTGAGACGAGACAGAGAGAGAGAGAAGAGAGAGAGAGAGAGAGAGAGAGAGAGAGAGAGAGCAGAGAGAGAGAGAGAGAGAGAAGAGAGAGAGAGAGAGAGAGAGAGAAGAGGGAGAGAGAGAGAGAGAGAGAGAGAAAGAAGAGAGAGAAAAAGAGACTGAGGAGAGAGAGACGAGAGAGTGGGGGGGGGGGCAGAGGTGGAGAGGACAGTCACTCACAGTAGTGGGACTTGTCAGGAGCAGACGCTGTCAAGCATGGACACCTGTGACAGCGGTGTCACACCCGGAGTGAGCCGGCGTGTCCCCTGCCACGGTGGAGATTACAGTGATCACCATCCTCACTGTATGGTCCCCACATGGGACACTAGACAGACAGACAGACCGACAGGCAGAGAGAGGAGGAGATGGGATAGAGTCTCCCCTTTCATTGCAATGCTGCTATTTCTATTATATTCAGATAGGAACTTCATTGAGAATTCACTAGTTAAGTCTGAAGACTCCAAGGGGGGATGTCCTCAGGTGAATGTGAGAGTGTGTTTTTAGGGACGTGGGAAATGAAGTGCACTCATGCATACAAGAGTTGTTGGTATAATCTTCAGCGGCAGAAGGATAGTCCACCTGAGAGCTCTCACACACTAGCCGAAAAAACAAAGTTAAGAGGGACACCTTTCCAAGTACCATTTATCCGTACTCCAGAACTACATGAACAGCGCCTTATAATAACTTGCTGGGACAAGGAATACCAAAGGAGAGAGCCGCTGTATAAAGTCATTATAGAGACTTAAACATCTGTGGTCAGTGAGAAATTACTTCTCACAACCTTGATATTATCTCCTCATTTGAATCCCAAAGGGGCCTTCACCGCGTTGTTCCCCAGTTAGCCGTTAAAGGAACAGGTGTGAATGTGACCTGGTGGCTTGAATACTGAACCTGCCGTGCCTTCCATCCGGAGGTGCGGGTCCCCACGGAGGACAGGGGAGGGATCTGGGAGGGATCTGCAGCTGCGGCCTCTCAGTCTCTCAAACAGACCCATAATGATGTCTCTCAGTGGGGCGCTGATTCCATCAGGGCTTTGATGTGACCGCTAATCGCTGATGACAGACAGGGCAGTGGAGGGAGACTCTTTCCTTTCCTCACCTCGTCAAATAAACAGAGAGAGAGAGAAATTGAAGAAATTGAGAAAACTATGCAACCAAAAACGTAGAGACCCAGAAACGCCTTCAATATGGTGAATCACTAAAACAATACAGAAACACACTACGGGAAAAGAAGGAACAGCACGTCAGAAATCAGCTCAATGTAATTGAAGAATCCATCAAATCTAACCACTTCTGGGAAAATTGGAACACACTAAACAAACAATAACACGAAGAGGTATCTATCCAAAACAGAGATCTGTGGATAAACCACTTCTCCAATCTGTTTGGCCCTATAACCCTATAACAAAGTACAAACAGCAAAAACATGTACATGATAAAATACAAATCTTAGAATAAACTATTAAAGACTACCAGAACCCACTGGATTCTCCAATTACATTGAATGAACTACAGAACAAAATACAAACCCTTCAACCCAAAAAGACCTGAGGTGTTGATGGTATTCTAAATTAAATTATAAAATATACAGACCACAAATTCCAATTGGCTATACTTAAACTCTTTAGCATCATCCTAAGCTCTACCATCTTCCCCAATGACTGATCACTCCAATCCACAAAAGTGGACACAAATTTGCCCCCATTAACTACAGTGGGATATGCGTCAACAGCAACCTTGGGAAAATCCTCTGCATTATCTTTAACAGCAGACTCATACATTTCCTCAGCGAAAAAAACTATGTACTGAGAAAATGTCAAATTGGCTTTTTACCAAATTACCGTACGATAAAAAAGTTTTTGACTCAATTTGGCATGAGGGTCTGCTATACAAATTGATGGAAAGTGGTGTTGGGGGAAAAACGTACAACATTATAGAATCCATGTACACAAACAACAGGTGTGCGGATAAAATTGGCAGGGCCGTGGGGTGAGACAGGTATGCAGCTTAAGCCCCACCCTCTTTAACATATACATCAACGAATTGGCGAGGGCATTAGAAAAGTCTGCAGCACCCGGCCTCACCCTACTAGAATCTGAAGTCAAATGTCTACTGTTTGCTGATGATCTGGTGCTTCTGTCCCCAACCAAGGAGGGCCTACAGCAGCACCTAGATCTTCTGCACTGATTCTGTCAGACCTGGGCCCTGACAGTAAATCTCAGTAAGGCAAAAATAATGATGTTCTATAAAAGGTCCAGTTGCCAGGACCATGAATACAAATTCCATCTAGACACCGTCGTTGCCCTACAGCACACAAAAAAACATTGCATACCATGGCCTAAACATCAGCGCCACAGGTAACTTTCACAAAGCTGTAAACAATCTGAAAGACAAGGCAAGAAGGTCCTTCTATGGCATAAAACAATAATATACAATTCAACAAACTATAAAATACTATAGAATCAGTTTTAGAACCCATTGAGACTGCATGCAGAATTCGGCAAAAAATATTCTCGGTGTACAATGTAAAACACCAAATAATGCATGCAGAGCAGAAAAGGGTTGTTACCGGCTAATTATCAAAATCCAGAAAAGAGACGCTTACAACCACTTAAAAGGAAGCAATTCCCAAACCTTCCATAACAAAGACATCACATACAGAGAGATGAACCTGGAGAAGAGTCCCATAAGCAAGCTGGTCTTGGGGCAAACACAAACAGACCCCGCAGAGCTCCAGGACAGCAACACAATTAGACCAAACCAAATCATGAGAAAACAAAAATATAATTACTTGACACATCGGAAAGAATTAACAAAAAAACAAGCAAACTAGAATGTTATTTGGCCCTAAACAGAGAGTACACAGTGGCAGAATACCTGACCACTGTGACTGACCCACAATTAAGAACAGCTTTGACTATGTACAGACTCAGTGAGCATATCCTTGCTATTGAGAAAGGCTGCCAGACCTGGCTCTCAAGAGAAGACAGGCTATGTGCACACTGCCCACAAAATAATGAGGTGGAAACTGAGCTGCACTTCCTAACCTCCTGCCAAATGTATGACCATAGAGACACATATTTCCCTCAGATTACACAGACCCACAAAGAGTTTGAAAACATCACAGCAGCAAGATTTGTGACCTGTTGCCAAAAGAAAGAACAAACACCATTGTAAATACAAGCATATTTATGTTTATTTATTTTCCCTTTCGTTCTTGAACTATATGTACATCGTTACAACACTGTATATAGACATAATATAACATTTGAAATGTCTTTATACTTTTGGAACTTTCGTGCGTGTAATGTTTACTGTACATTTTTTATTGTTTATTTAACTTTTGTTTGTTATCTATTTCGCTTCCTTTGGCAATGTAAACATATGTTTCCCATCCCACTAAAGCCCTTGAATTGAATTGAACTGAATTGAATTGAGAGAGAGAGAGGCCCTTATTGTGTTTCTCATGTTGCTGCCCCGCTACTGCAGGACCCACCCCTCACCACCACCAGCGGCTTTGGGAGGCTTGATTTAATCTGACCCTCACAGGAGTCGCTGCTAAATCCACATTAGCTGCTACTGCATTAACCAGAGAGAGGGATAGGGGCCTAAACTTGTTAAGGTGATCTGGCGCTAGGCAGAGGACTTTCTCTCTGAGCTGATGGGAAGGCAACCTTTCCCTGGTACCATACGTACACATTCCTGGTTCACATACTACTCTCCTTCCTGTGTGCTGTGTTATAATGCTGGTGTGCCATGTCCCAAAATAATTCAAAATAATGCCATGCCATGTTTGAATATAACATTCAAACTGATGCTTAGGGACGCTTAAGGTCTGTCACATTGTATTATGCTGTCTGTATTACAAATATCGGGACACACACAAACACATATATGTACACACACACACACGCACACTCTCACCACCCCCCTTTGTTCCAATTATGACCCTGTATCTCACTTTCCACCACTGGGTTGGCGGCCCGTTGGACCAACCATAATATTTGCCATAAGGCAGTCACAACAGGTTTGACTCTTCGTCCTGACCAGTCAATGCACATCAAGTTAACAGGTTTCAGCTGTGGTGCAGGCATGTCAATCCACGAGTGCACAAGTCAAACATATTTCACTTGGAGCATGCAGGGGTTAACCACAACCCAACAGCACCCTTCACCCCTCCCTCGCTCCTTTCTACCTCTCCCTTTTCCCTTCTTTCTCCCATTTCAGTCTCTGGGGCAAACAGTGAATCAAACGAGCTGTTCACACAGGAAACCCTCACACACCCTATGAATGGTGAATGTTCATGAATATGTATTGACATGGAGGTAGCTTGCTGCAATAATAACGAGAGGTTCCACAGTGATTTTTTTGTTAAATAAAACATTTTTATAATGTCCAGAACGGAATGATTCTGGGTCTATATGAGTCCTTAGAGCGAATAAATTGTTAATTCATTTTTTACCGAAATACGATCGTGATGAACAGCTGGAAAACAGATGTTGATCATTTAAACGGGTTCAACCTTCTTAATTGGGAGAAGAAGAAACTCAACCTTTGTTTAAGAATTCCTTTCAACACTAAATTAGGTTATATACTATAGGCCGTTATCAATAAAATATCACCATACACAATACTGAGTGTTCGATATGTCTGCTGGGGGGCAAGGAGACTCCACTAAAACCATTGACAACTGCGTGCCATTTTCAAGGGATTGCTAAATAAATGTTAACTCTTTGGTTGTAATATCATCATCTCTTGAAGAGCATAGACAGAATTACACATTTCTGATTATTCCATGCAAAACAATTGCACACATTTAGCTCTATCATCAGAGTTATAAAGCAAGTAACTGCATACTTTTCATGATCAGTAAACATCAAGTCAGTTAAGAACAAATTCTTATTTACAATGACGGCGTACCCTGGCCAAACCCTCCCCTAACGGTTGTGATACATGCCGGATTTGAACCAGGGTCTGTAGTGACACCTCTAGAACTGTGTTCCAGTGCCTTAGACTGCTGTGCCAGCCTCCTTGCTCACCAGAAACCAAATTGAAAGCTCTGCACCGTATTGTGACGTTTCATTGATGACGACCTATACAAACAATATACAGTAACAGCATATCTGGGCTTAACCATCTTTTAGAGACGTTGATGTCGTCACGGAAACTCTCAGGGGCCAACTAACTGACTTAAATAAAATGTAACGCAACTGGTCAACCTTCCCTTATTCACGTCACGGAGCTGTCACGTGATCATTTATCAGCACAACCAATCTATTTTCATTTCACAGGAGGTCCTTTTTCATTTTAATTCATGTGCCCACTTAATATGAGCACGATTCTTTTTAATACAACACAAATTATGTGGAACGGTTGTACCCTTGAGCAATGTACTTTACCTGCCGACATTCCTCTGGTGCAGAGCTCAGCACAGAAAATGGTTTTGCAGAATTTGTGAGTCACTTGGGATGAAAGTCAGAGCCAAACCAAATTAATAATAATACTAATATTTTCATAAGGGTCTGGACCCTTCTTCTCTCTCCTCTTCCCTCTCTCTCTCCCTGTTTGGTAGAAGGCCTAATTTACAGAAAGGAAAGCAGCATTGTCTGGGCAGGGGAGCGGTAAGCCATCCGTTTATTGGCTGCTGCTTTTAGTGCTGATGCGGGGAGCTGCGCGGAGCGGCGTAGACGGTACCTCAGCCTCAGCAGTGTGAAATGTAATTACGTCAGTGAAGTAAGTGGGGTGTCTCCGGGTGGAAATACACCCAGTCTGGCAGAGCCTTGCCTGAGTGTGTCGAGGGGTGGGGAGTTCCTCTGGGTCACTACCCCTAATCACAGCCTGGATCCTACCAAGGATGTAGCCACCACACAGAGGAAGAAGCACAGGAAATTAAGATGGGGAGAGAGTGGAGGGGAGTTGACTCCAAGAATTGTTCCTAGGTGAAAATGAATCCGGTCAGGAAGAGGATGAAAAATACAATCAGGAAATACTGGAAGGAAGGCAGTAGCAAAAACGAGTGGCTGGCTAATAATAGGACAGTGATAAGAGAGAGACAATAACAATGATGACTGTGACTCCAAAGCAATTTGCAGTCCAACTTTTCAGTGCCAATGCCTGGCAATATGTCAGCGGTTTACAGCGCTTATGTTGGAAATTCAATGAGGACAAGCCATTTTTCAGGCAGTATTTTTATTCAAGCACCTCTTCTCTCAGTGGCATAGACTACTAACAGCATTCAAATATGTATAAAATAGTTTTGTCAGAAGCATTAATTTGGCAGTACCAGTGAATTATCATAATATTAACATGATTATAATCATCCTTTATTGAGTTTACCTTGTTGAATAGAATACATTTTCAGATGTATTTTTCCAATATAATTGTCACGCCCTAACCATAGAGAGCTTTTTATTCTCTATGTTGGTTGGGTCGGGGTGTGACTAGGGTGGGTCATCTAGGTGTTTGTGTGTCTATGTTGGCCTGTTATGGTTCCCAATCAGAGGCAGCTGTTTATCGTTGTCTCTGATTGAGTACCATATTTAGGCAGCCATTTCACCTTTGTGCTTTGTGGGATCTTGTCTATGTCTAGTTGTCTGCGTGCACTACATAGCTTCACATTTCATTGCTCTTTGTTATTTCTGTGAGTTTCATCGGAATAAAACATGTGGAACTCTATGCACGCTGCGCCTTGGTCTACTCATTTCGATGAGCGTGACAGAAGATCCCACCACCAAAGGCCAGGAGGAGCAGGGATCCTGGGCCCGGGAGAAAAGGGAGTGGAGGACATCATGGATATGGGAGGAGATTATGGCAGGGGACAAGACCCTGCCATGGAAGCAGGTCGGAGGCAGCGAAGGAGGATCAATGACTACTCCGGGATTCGGAACCACGACGGAGGCCCGAGAGGCAGTCCCCCCCGGCACACGGAGTGGTCGGCGGAGCCGAGGGGTGAACCAGAGCCAGTCAGGGAGTCGAGTGAGGAACTCGACGAAAGATTCCGGAGAGAGGTGTTGCGTTGGGACGAGCTGCAAGGGGGCGTGCTGAGGAGTCGTGATATCAGTCCGGTGTCATATGCACAGTTTCAACGCATTGGCCCTCCGTGCGACCAGTCCGGTAGTCCTGTGTTCCTTCACCATAGGAGCGTGTGATCGTTCAGGCACCATGTTATGCGGTTCTACGCAACCGGTGTCTCAGTGCGCCTTACGCAGCCCAGTGCGTCCTGTGCCAGCACCCGCACTTGCCGGCGCTAAAAGTGAGCATCAATCCAGGAACGGTTTGTGCAGCTCTACACTCAAGACCCTAGTGGCGCTCCACGATTCCAGGTTATGTCTGTGCTCCTCCCCGCACTCGCCCTGAGGGGCGGTCATCCGCCCGGTGCACCTGTACCGGTCCCCACGCATCAGGCCTCCAGTGCGCTCCACAGTCCCAGAGCCTTCCGGCGGATAGGTTCCAGTCCATGAGCTTTACGGGAACAGTTTTCCCAGTCCATGAGCGTTCGGCGCCAGGTCCCATCAAGAGATTCCGCGACAAGGTCCCAGTCCAGAGCTTCCCGCGGCGACAGGTTCCAGTCCAGAGCTTCCAGTGTACAGGTCCCAGTCCAGAGCTTCTGGTGAACAGGTCCCAGTAGAGCTTCCGGCGACAGGTCCCAGTCCAGAGATTCCGGCGACAGGTCCAGTCCAGAGCTTCCGGTGACAGTTCCCAGTCCAGAGCTCCGGTGACAGTTCCAGTCCAGAGCTTTGTGACAGGTCCCAGTCCAGAAGCTTCCGGCGACAGATCCCAGTCCCAGAGCTTCCGGCGACAGGTCCAGTCCAGAGCTTCCGGCGACATTCCCAGTCAGAGCTTCCGGCGACAGTTCCCAGTCCAGAGCTTCCGGCGACGTTTCACAGTCCGGAACTTCCGACGGTCCCAAGTACGGAAACCTCCAACGACGGTCCACAGTCCGGAACCTCCTACGACGGTCCACAGTACGGAACCTCCTGAGACAGTCCACAGTCCGAACCTCCTGAGACGGTCCACAGTCCGGAACCTCCTGAGACGGTCTACAGTCCGGAACCTCCTGAGACGGTTCGCGGTCCGGAACCTCCTGAGACGGTCCGCGGTCCGGAACCTCCTGAGATGGTCCGCGGTCGGAGCCTCCAGTGACGGTCTGAGGTCCAGAACCTCGGGCGGGGGTTCTCAGTCCGGAGCGCGACGATCACGTCGACGATTCCGGGCGGTCCGATCCTCAGCGACGACTCACGGCCCGGAGTCCCCGGCGACGATCTACGGTCCGGAGTCCCCGGCAACGATCTACGGTCCGAAGCCTCCGGCGAAGATTTCACGTCCGGTTCCTCCGGCAAAGACCCACGGTCCAGAGCTTCCGGCAATGATCCCCGCACAGACCGCCATGGAGGAAAACGTATCTGCGAGTGGAGTGGGTACTTCGCCCCGCACCGGAGCCGCCCCGACGGTAGATGCCACCTGGACCCTCCCCTATTGAGTCAGGTTTTGCGGTCGGAGTCCGCACCTTTGGGGGGGGGGGGAATTGTCACGCCCTGACCATAGAGAGCTTTTTATTCTCTATGTTGGTTGGGTCGGGGTTGACTTAGGGTGGGTCATCTAGGTGTTTGTGTGTCTATGTTGGCCTGTTATGGTTCCCAATCAGAGGCAGCTGTTTATCGTTGTCTCTGATTGGGGATCATATTTAGGCAGCCATTTCCCCTTTGTGCTTTGTGGGATCTTGTCTATGTCTAGTTGCCTGCGAGCACTACATAGCTTCACGTTTCGTTGCTTTTTGTTATTTTTGTTTGTGAGTTTCATCGGAATAAAACATGTYGAACTCTATGCAAGCTGCGCATTGGTCTACTCATTTCGACGAGCGTGACAATAATATGAGAATAGGAAAAATTATCTTGAGGTGTTTTCAACATGGAACAAGGGATTTGGTCAGAATCCCCCATCTTGGCTTTGATCCTTTTGACCCTGTAACAATCTGCTCTGAAAATCCCWGTCTGCCCACCCCTCCTTTTCCTCAGGGACAGGTCAAGAGACCAAAAGGAAGCCTACGTGATGCGTATGTGCCTCCTCTTTGAATCCAAACTACCTTTACCTCGTTCTCCAAACACAATCTGTTTGTCTGCCCTCTTCACCTAAGAWGTCCCAAACAACAGATGCTCATCTTGGGCTCCYACAACAGGGGATCGGTGACTCAGAGGAAAAAATCGCTCCTCCAGATGTGTAAAAATAAAACAAGGCCAGTGTTTTCAGTGTCGGGAGAATTTCRTTCCAACCTTCGTCTTTTTAAAACTCAACCCAACCTGCTTCCCATTCACCACTTGGCTCGAAGCAGGAAACAACAAGACTCAGGAGTGGTGTCTATTTTCTAAACCTCTGAGGTTATGACACAGATATCTTCAAAGAAAATCGAAGGGAGGACAGTTGGAGCCACTAGTAGATTGTTGATCCGGCACAGCCAATCATTAACTGTTTTTAGTTAGGCAGGAGGCTAGTGAAATGAAAAGGATCCTCTGACCCTTGAGACAGCTGAGGCAAACTTGCCAATCTTTAACTTTGCCTTTCTTTGCCAGTCTCTTGCACACAGAGGGGGCCTTTGTGGTTTGCTCCCCCCACGGTTGGCAGCTGTGGGCTTAGCAGCCAGTCATCCATAGAGGGGCACATTTTGCCGTTTTGGGAGAGGTGGAGAAAGCAGCAGTGTTTTTATCTCTTCTCTTTTTCCCATCAAGCACTGTCCATCTCTGGGTTCTCACAAATCTGGCGTGTCACCTGTTGAGGGTTGTCCATGCTGCCAAGGGGGGTTGTTAATTGGCCGGAGTGCCACCCAAACAGACTGCTCTGTCTCTCCCCGAAGAATGGCAAATGAATAAGGGCCAACATAGAGGAGAGAGGCAACACAGCAGTCAGACAGGACTGTGTTTTTGTTTGCTTATAGTTTGTTCTATTTCAATATCGAGACCAACAAAATTACATATTGTTTACTAACCACATACTAACCACAAGTATTCATATCCCTGCTCCAAAGTACAATCTGTTGCAAATGTGAGCGATTATGATAATAATTGTGGATAAGTAACACAACATCACTGACCGATGAAAACCTTGAACTCAAAGTAGTAACTCCCCTCAAAGTACTCTGAACATGTCCTGTTCCAAGAAAATGTATTACATTTAGCTTCTGAAGATTCAAAATTGTATGTTCATTAATGGTCAAATATAGCAGTTTTTTCAATTTCCTGAAAAGTTTCTGTTTTGGAGATGAGAGATTTTCCTCGGACAGCGACGGGTGTTTGTGTTAAAAGCGGAGGGAAGTATTACTGAGATTCTGAAGCATACAGTATGGGTAGTAGCTTTCAGGCTCTTTAGATGTCAAATATAAGAAGGGTATAGTGTATGCCATTTTTACATCGACTATATGCATCAGTCCCTCATTAGGCAGGGAGTTAGTATATTGAATCCTTTCCAAACGTTGTAATCAAAATCCTCCCCATCTCTGTTGGAAGTAATGTCAGTCCAGGAATTCCCTTTGGGTAGTAAATATAAATATTCCCTTTAACGGTTGGTGTTGTTTTGCAGGGCCTTGAGGGATCAGCACTCACTCTGTGTTCCACAGTCTCCTTCCTGCTTTCCCTCCAGGCTCTCCCAGTCTTGTGCAAACCTACTGTGACATCCACCTTTTGCAGCTAAGATGGCTTGACAAATAAGTGATGACCGCTCACATTTTTAATTTAGGAGACTGATGAAAAATGTACCGTGGCAACGCAAGACCTTGATTTAAAACAAACCTCGTCCTTTCTGCTCCCTCTCTCCACAACAAATTGTCACTCTGCCTCTCACATAAATATGTGTTCCTTGCACTCGCTAGGGAAGAGGAGGGAGAGGGGTTGTTCCCTAAACTCTGAGAGGCTGGGCGGGCGGCACGGGAGCCGCTCTGACCGGAACTCCTCTTCTCCCCTCGTTGGTTCGGGGTCCACCTCCATGATCTTCCTTCGTCTACCCCTGCTCAGCATAATACCTCCTGAAAGGTAGCTAACTATTAATAGAGTTCACACAGCACTGCAGTCATACAGATGGCCCCGCAGCACTGTGACTAAGTAGAACTGATGTCTCCAGTGACAAGTGCTCGTGTCGCTGTCACCCAAAACGTGCAGACACTCCGCATACTTTACAGACTGCTGGTTTCTTCTCCTCTCCGTCCCCCCCCATTCCCCCTCCATTCTGGAGGGCGCCACAGCTGCCCCAAAGTGAATTCCAAATGAGGGGAACTGTCAGGGTTTGTTTGCTGGAGGCCTTGATTTGATGCTATTATTTTGCAGATGGAGAGAGAGAACCGGGAGCTTGTTCTGGAGATTCTAGCCCAGAGCAGAGCGCTACTAGTGGACGCCGCCCCTCTCGCCTCAGGTCTGGCATGGTGGTACAGACACTCTTTAACACAGATAATGGTATGGCAGGAATAGGAATACAAGACGCTTTCATTTTTTGTTTTAGCTCTATGCCCTGAAAACAGTCTGTGTGTTAGAGGGTCGGAAGCCAAGCCAAACCGACAAAGCTCTCTCTCTCTCATATCCCTCTACACATAGCCAGCTGTTCTTCATTAATTTTTCTCAAGCGCAGCTGCATATGTAAATAATCCATGTTGTCTCCTGTTAGATGGGTGGATCCTCCCGACCAGGGCATCTTGTGTTGTCTGTGAAAGCACTAAGCACTCTCTCCTCTGGTGCCCTCAGTTCAGTGCAGGACCAGGCTACTTTAAAGTCATGCTGCTGTTCATCTGGGCCATGGGCGATAGTAAGACAGAAAGACTGTCTCCAGCTGTTGGGTTAACCTCTTCTCTGAGTCAGAGTGACTGGCAGGCAGCGCTTCAACCTCTGCCCAGCTTACCTAACACAAGCATAAAAATTACATCTTATCTCAAAGTGCTAAGATATTTGTTCCAGGTCAAGGAGTGTTTTCTGCTGTTGTTTTCTGTTCTGTCAGAGTCTGTATGTTAGAGCGTCCCAAATAGCACCATCCCATTTTTCATTCAATTCTTGGAAAGCCATAAACTCTGCCAACCCCAAGAAAGACTGACAACCGACCAGCCACAGAAGTGTACGGGCACATCGACCAGAACAAAAACAAAACTGGAGTCAGAAGGAGAAATGTGGGGGAAGGAGGGAGGGAACGCGGGAAAAGGGGGAGAAATGGGAGAGGGGAGCCCCTAATAATGGCCGTGGCTTGACATGCTATGGAAAGTGACAGTGGACAAGTCATCCATTATTTATAGCAACACAGCAGAGCTGTATTATTTATGTTTTCAGCAGCGTGAGCAGTGAGGGATCATGGCACAAAACAAGCTGCCAGTCACGGCCCATTCCAGTGACTGGCAGCAGGGCAGCAGGGCCCGCCGGTGCYGTGCAGTGTGGTGTGGTGGAGGTAGCTAGCTGTATGGTGCTGGATGGGCTGGACACTGCACCATAGAGACATACGGCTGGGCCAAGCTGTCTCTGAGTATCTCTCTCTATATCTAGTCAGGTTGATGACATGCTCTGTCAGTCTCTATAGGCTCCTCACAAAACAAAGAAGATATGAGTAAAATATAGCGTCAATAGCTACAGTATCACATCCTGTAGACAAAGGTGATCTAACAGGTGATCTGCAGTGCAGAAATATATTTAAAGACACTCCATTGCTAGAGGGAAGCGTGGGTGAAATATGCACTATAATGATCATAAGTGGTGATAGAGCCAACAATCAATTGACACATTCATCAGCGAGTGACAGAAATACTGATCTGATTGTGAGATTCCCAACCAGTAATCTATTCTTATGGATCACCAGGCCGTGTTCAATAGGATCAGTGTCATTGCCTCCCATATTTATCTGAAGAGAAATAAGGAGAGAGAGAGAGAGAGTGCAAGAGAGAGAGAGAGAGAGAGCACTAGAGAGAGCCAGCGCAAGAGAGAGAGAGCGATAAAGAGAGCGAGCAAGAGAGAGAGAGAGGAAACAGAGAAACACATGTGTACCTGGCAGGCCAGAGCGTAGCACTGCAGATTGGGCATGGCAGAAAACAGGGGCCTGACTTGACTCTGTGGAATGCGACTCACCATTACCAGATGTTGCTAATGGTGTGGACCACCTGAGTCAAAAGACCCTTGCATTATTAATAACTCTGTCAATTTGCTCCAGTTTTCTTATCAAGAGGGACTTACTGTACAGCAAGTGATGTAGCCTACAGTGATTCTACCATCAGCTTTGGGGATATTACTGTAGCTAGATCTCTATGCTCCTCTGCATGACCACCTAATAGTCCCTGTAACAGTCAGGGTTGGGGAGTAACGGACTACATGTAATTACAAAAACCGGTAACTGTAGTCTGTTACGTTACCAGCAAAAATATTATAATCAGATAACAGATACTTTTGAAAAACGAGATGATTACTTTGAGCATTGCTTTTAAATTCAGAAAGGATTTTGCGGAAAAAAAAATCTTTGACACTTCTCTGTTTTCTCAATGACATTCAAATGAGCATTGAAAAAAGACGTTCCACATGAGCGAGTCTGACCACAAGTCAGTGACCACTATGATGACACACCAAATGTGTTTGATGGATTGCGGGAAAAGAGCAGGAATAGGCTTTTAGCTATGTCTTCCAACGGTGCAACTGCTGTCGGCATCCAAAGATTATTCAACTTGAATAAACGCTTGTAGGTAAGGATGAGAGCAGTGGCGTAGTCTATGGCGATATCACTTATTACTGATATCTACATAGCGCATTGATGTGAATCACACTGCTGCTCTCTCATTTAGCTATTTGCGCCTTACGGATTGTGGTTCTTGTGGATGGCTGTTCACAATCTAAATGTGTATTTGAACCCAATAATGGTTGAATTCAACAAGTTTAAGCTGCCTATCAAATCAAATCAAATCAAGTTTATTTTATATAGCCCTTCGTACATCAGCTAATATCTCGAAGTGCTGTACAGAAACCCAGCCTAAAACCCCAAACTGTCATGTTTTGTCATTGATCATCATGTCTTGTCCCTGTGCTTCCCTCTGCTGGTCTTATTTGGTTCTTTCCCTCTTTCTAATCCCTGCTGTCTCCCTCCCTCTCTCCTCTTCTCGCTCTCTCTCTCTATCGTTCCGTTCCTGCTCCCAGCTGTTTCCCATTCTCCAACTACCTCATTTACTCTTTCACACTGTCCCCTATTTGCCCTCTGATTAGAGTCCCTATTTCTCCCTCTGTCTTCCGCTCTGTCCTTGTCGGATTCTTGTTTGATGTTTGCTGTTCTGTGTCCTTGTTCCGCCCTGTCGTGTTTTTGCCTTCTTCAGATGCTGCGTGTGAGCAGGTGTCTATGTCAGCTACGGCCTGTGCCTTCCTGAAGCGACCTGCAGTCTGTGGTCGGTCTCCAGTCGTTCCTCTCTACTGACGAGAGGATTCAGTTTCCTGTTTTGGATTTACCTTTGATAATATCCAGGAGAATCATTGTTTGTTTAAGACTGGAATAAGACTCTGTTTCTATTACGTCGCTTTGGGTCTCATTCACCAGCATACAGAAGAATCCGACAAGATGGACCCAGCGACTATGGATTCTCTCACTGCCGTCGAGTTCCAGGGAGCAATGCTCGGCAGACACGAGCAGGAATTGTTTGCTGCTCGTCATGCGTTTGAGACCCTGGCCGCTCAGGTCTCGATCTCTCTGGACAGTTTCAGAGTCTTCGTCTCGTGCCACCAGCTACTTCTGGTCTTCGAGTCTCCGGAACCTAGGGTTAATAACCCCCATGTTACTCTGGGCAGCCACTGAGTGTCGCTCCTTTCTCACCAGTGTGATATTGTGTTCCCTCTCTCCAGCCCAACACGTACTCAAGAGAGGAGAGCTCGATCGCTTACGTCATCATCACTCCTTACTGGTCGGGCTGGGAGTGTGGCACAGCCTATCTGGGAGGCAAGGGCCTGAGTGTTCTACTAAACGATTTATCAGAACTTTAAAGAGGAGATGATACGGGTTTTTGATCGTTCAGTTTTTGGGAAAGGAGGCTTCCAGGGCCCTGGCTTCCCTATGTAGGTGATCGATCCATAACGGATTAACTTATAAGAGTCGCACTCTTGCTGCCCTCAGTGACTGGAACGAGCCGGCGTTGCTCGCATCGTTTTCTGGAGGGGACCTCCAGACGCTGAGGTTAAGGATGAGATTCCTCTCCCGGGAGGTTCCTTCCAGCGTGGACCTCCTTTGAATTGCCTCGCCATCCGCATAGAACGACGGGTAGATCTATCGTCACCGAGCTCGTGGAGGAGAGCCGCGTTAAGGTGTTTTTCCCCCTCTCCGCTTCTCAACCATCTCCTCCACCGGCTCAGAGACTGAGCCCATGCAGCTGGGAGGTATTACGCATCTCGACTAAGGAGAGGGTAACGGAGAATCACCAAACCGCCTTTTTGCCTCTATTGCGGTTCTGCTGGACATTTGGTCATGTCATGTCCAGTAAAAGCCAGAGCTCATCAGTAAAGCGGAGGGCTACTGTGAGCGCTACTACTCAAAAGTCCTCTTCCATCAAGATCTGTACTACCATATTTTTCTTTTTTTTTTGTTTTTTTTTTTTTTTTTTCGTTGTCGGTCCATCTACGCTGGCCGGTTTCGGGCTGCTTCCTGCAGTGGCCGTGATAGACTCTGGGCTGAGGGTTGTTTTATGGACGAAGCATGGGCTCGGAAACATGACATCCTCTCAGACAGTTAGGAAAGCCCGCCCATGTTCGCTTAGATGGTGTCTTCTCCCCAGAATCAGATGTGAGACCACTACTTATAACCCTCACAGATCTGGTAACACAGTGAGACATTTCCTTTTTGATTTTTCGTTCACCTTTACAGCCCTGTTGTTTGGGTCATCCCTGGCTAGTATGCTCATAATCCTTTTCTATTATTGGTCTAGTAATTCTATCCTATCACTGGAACGTTTCTTGTTCATGTGAAGTGTTTAATTCTGCTATTCCTCCTGTTTTTCTTCTGTCCCTCTACCTCAGGAGGAACCCTGGTGATGACAGGAGTGCCGGAGGAATATCAATGACCTGCGCACGGTCTTCAGTCGGTCCAGAGCAACTCTCTTCCTCCTCACCGTCTATGATTGTTGTATTGATCCTCCTTCGGGGACCACTCCACCTCGGGTAGACCTATACTTCTGCTGTCGGCTTCCCGAACGAAGGCTCTCGAGGATTTATCTGTCTGTTGTCTCTCGCGCCGGTACCGTGGTGCCTTCTTCTCTCCCGCCGGAGCGGGGTTTTTTCTTTGTTAAGAGAAGGACGGTGACTCTGCGCCCCCTGCGGGATTATCGAGGGCTGAATGACATAACGTTAAGAATCTTATCCGCTTCCCTTATTGTCGTCAGCTTCGAGATTCTGCAGGGAGCCAGGTTTCTTTACTAAGTTTGGACCTTCGCAACGCTTACCATCTCGTGGCATGCAGAGAGGGGGACGAGTGGAAAACCGGCGTTTTTTTAAACAACTCCGTTAGGGCATTTTGAATACCGGGTTTGTGCCGTTGGTCCTCGCTAATGGGGGCTCCAAGCTGTCTTTCAGGCATTAGTTAATTTGATGTTACTGACGAGACATGCTGAACATCCTTTGTTTTCGTTTAACCTTGACGATATCCTGATTCTTTTCACCGTCTCTCGAGATTCAATGTTCAGCACGTTCCGACGTGTACTCGCAGCGCCTTTTAGAGAATTGTCTCTACGTGAAGGCTGGAGAAGTGCGCCGTTTCATGTCTCCTCTGTCACATTGTCCTCGGTTCTGTATTTCCCAGTGACGGCATTCCAGATGGCATCCGCCTAAGGTCAGGCTGTCAGCGAATTGGCCCGTCCCTAAGTCACGTGCGAGTTGCAGCGCTTTCTCGGTTTCGCTATTTTCTATCGGCGTTTCATTCGTAATTCGGTCCAGTGGCTGCCCCTCTCACAGCTCTGACCTTCTGTCAAGACTTGCTTTTAAGTGTCCGGTTCGCCCAGGGAGCTTTTGATCTCCTCAAGAAGCCGAGTTTTACATCCGCCCCTATCCTTGTGTACTCCTGACGTCCTAAACATTCATTGTCGAGGTTGACGCTTCAGAGGTGGGCTGTTGGGGAGCCCTTCGTCCGCAGCGCTTCCATTCGGACGATAAGGTCCATCTTGCGGCTTACTTTTCTCATCGCTGTCGGCCAATCGGAACGCAACTACGATGTGGGGTAACCGCGAACTGCTCGCCATCCGTTAGCCATAGGCGAATGGCCACAAGTGGTTTGGAGGGGGCGACGTCCCTTTTGTCGTTGTGGACTGACCATAAGAACCTTGAGTACATCCGTTCTGCCAAACGACTTAATGCACGTTCAAGCTTGTTGGGCGTTGTTTTTCGCTCTTTCGACGTTCGGTGATTCCTATCGGCCGGAAATAAGAACACCAAGCCTGATGCCTTATCCCGTCTCTTTAGTTCTTCTGTGGCTTCTACCGTCCCCGAGGGGATTCTCCCTGAAGGGCGTGTTGTGCGGTTTGACTGTTGGGGAATTGAGAGACAGGTAAAAGCAAGTACTTCACTCACACTGCGTCGCTGCGCGCTGTGTCTAGTTAACCCTTCTGTTCGTTCCTGTCTCTACTCGTCTGGGCTGTGTCTTCAGTGGGCTCACTCTGCCAAGTTAGCTGGCCACCCGGCGTTTCGGGGTACGCTTGGCTTCTATTCGCCAGCGTTTTGGTGGCCTACTCAGGAGCGGGACACCCGCCGTTTCGTGGCTGCTTGTTCGGAGCTGCGCGCAGACTAAGTCAGTAACTCTCCTCCTGCCGGTCGTCTCAGCCAGCTTTCCCAATTCCCTTCTCGACCATGGTCTCACATCGCCTTAAGACTTTATCTACCGGTCGGCCTTCGTCTGCGGGGAAGACTGTGATCTTACGGTTTATCGATAGGTTCTCTAAGGCGGGGGACACATTTCATTCCCCTCGCTAAGCTTCCTTCGCTTAAGGAGACGGCACCAAATCATATGGTGAGAATGGGTGTCAGAATTTCATGGCCTCACCGTTAGACGCCGTTTCAGACAGAAGGCCCGCAATTCACGTCACAGTTTTTGGAGGGAGTTCTGGTCGGTTGACTCGGTTGCTTCCGTCAGTCTCTCTTCGCGGTTTCATCCCCAGTCCTAACGGTCAAAGCAGAAAGGGCAATCAGTCGATTGGTCGGCATATTTACGGCACCTTTCGTTTCGAAACCCTGCGTCTTGGGGCAAGAACAGCTCCCCTGGCTGGTACGCTCACAACTCGGCTTCTTTCGTCTGCTACCGGGCTATCTCCGTTTCAGAGTAGTTCTGGGTACCAGCTCCTCTGTTCTCTGTCCAGCTTCGCCGAGTCCAGCGTTCCCTCCGCTCAGGCTTTTGTCCAACGTTTGTCAGGTCAGGTTTCTGGCACTTTGCCGTTACAGGGCGCAGACTGTAGAGCCCAGCCAATTAACGTAGTGTATTAAGAAGTCGCTAGGTATTGTCCGTGTCAGAGAGGTGGCTTTCCAACTCGTAACCTTCCCCTTCGACAGCTTCTCGCAAGTTGACTCCGCGGTTCATTGGTTCCGTTGCCCGTGTCTCTCAGGTCTGTCAATCCTGTCGCTGTGCGACTGCTTCTTCCCCGGACATCGTCGTCGGCGTCCCACCCTGTCTTCCATGTCTCCTGTTGTCAATCCTTTTCTTCGCGCCCCCGTCTTCGTCTTCCCTCCCCCCCCGTCCTTGTCGATGGGCGCCACTAATTTAAAAGGTACGGAAGATCATGGACATGCGTT
Organism: Salvelinus sp. IW2-2015; assembly: GCF_002910315.2. Lineage (NCBI taxonomy): Eukaryota > Metazoa > Chordata > Actinopteri > Salmoniformes > Salmonidae > Salvelinus > Salvelinus sp. IW2-2015. The sequence continues at coordinate 2,606,036 of NC_036874.1, read as the reverse complement.
CTTCCGGGGACGTGGTCACCAGTACTTAGTTAGATTGGAGGGTTACGGGTCCTGAGGGAGAGGAGTTGGGTTCCATCTCGGGACTGCTGGACGTTCGTTGATTAATGATTTCCTTCGTTGCCGCCAGGGTTCCTTCTTCGGAGTGCGCCCAGGGAGGCGCTCGGTGAGTGGGGGGGTACGTCATTGTTTTGTCAATTGATCATCATGTCTTGTCCCTGTGCTTCCCTCTGCTGGTCTTATTTGGTTCTTTCCCTCTTTCTATCCCTCTCTCTCCCCTCCCTCTCCCTCTCTCGCTCTCTCTCTCTATCGTTCTCGTTCCTGCTCCCAGCTGTTTCCCATTCTCCTAACTACCTCATTACTCTTTCACACCTGTCCCCTATTTTGCCCTCTGATTAGAGTCCCTATTTCTCCCTCTGTCTTCCGCTTCTCGTCCTTGTCGATTCTTGTTTGATGTTGCTGTCTGTGTCCTTGTTCCGCCCTGTCGTGTTTGTTGCCTTCTTCAGATGCTGCGTGTGAGCAGGTGTTATGTCAGCTACGGCCTGTGCCTTCCTGAAGCGACCTGCAGTCTGTGGTCGCGTCTCAGTCGTTCCTCTCTACTGACGAGAGGATTTCAGTTTCCTGTTTTGGATTTACCTTTGATAATATCCAGGAGATCATTGTTGTTTAAGACTGGATAAAAACTCTGTTTCTATTACGTCGCTTTTGGGTCCTCATTCACAGCATAACACAAACAGCAAGCAATGAAGGGTGTAGAACGGTGGCTAGAAAAACTCCCTAAAAAGGCCAAAACCTAGGAAAGAAACCTAGAGAGGAACCAGGCTATGAGGGAATTGCCAGTCCTCTTCTGGCCTGTGCCGGGTGGAGATTATAAACAAGAACTATGCCAGACTGTTCAAAATGTTCATAAGTGAACAGCATGCGTCAAATAAATAATCATGAATAATTTTCAGTTGCCTTTCATTAGCCGATCATTAAGAGTTGAAAAATAGCAGGTCTGGGGACAGGTGGCGGTTCCATAACGCAGGCAGAACAGTTGAAACTGGAAATTAGCAAGCAGGCCAGGTGGACTGGGGACAGCAGGAGTTCATCATGGGCCCGGTAGTCCTGACGTATGGTCCTAAGGCTCAGGTCCTCCCGAGAGAGAGAAAGAAAGAGAGGAAGGAGGAATTAGAGAGAGCCAAGATTTTCAAAAATGTGTCATAAAATGACAAGGCATGGTCAAATAATAATCAGGAATAAATATCAGTTGGCTTTTCAATAGCGATCATTAAGAGTTGAAACAGCCAAGTCTGGACAGGTAGGGGTTCCATAAAGCCGCAGGCAGAACAGCTGAAACTGGAATAGCAGCAGGCAGGTGGACTGGCTGGAAAGCAAGGAGTATCATGCCCGGTTTGTCGTGACGTATGGTCCTAGGGCTCAGGTCCTCCGAGAGGGAGAGAAAGAAAGAGAGAAGGAGAGAATAGAGAGAGGCCAAGAATTTTCAAAATGTTCATAAATGACAAGCAATGGTCAATAATTAATCGGAAATAAATATTCAGTTGGCTTTTAAGCCGATCATTAAGAGTTGAAACAGCAGGGTCTGGGACAGTAGGGGTTCCATATAACCCGCAGGCAGACAGCTGAAACTGGAATAGCAAGCAAGGCAACAGGCGGACTGGGACAGCAGGAGTCATCATGCCCGGTTTGCCGTGACGTATCGGTCCTAGGGCTCAGGGTTCTCCGAGAGAGAGAAAGAAAGAGAGAACGAGAGAATTAGAGAGAGAGCATACTTAAATTCACACAGGACACTGGATAAGATAGGAGAAGTACCCAGGTATAACAACTGAACCCTAGCACCCGAAACACTAAACTACTGCAGCATAATACTGGAGGCTGAGACAGAGGGGTCAGGAGACACTGTGGCCCCATCAGAAGAAACCCCCGGACAGGGGCCAAACAGGAAGGATATAACCCCACCCATCTTTTGCCAAAGCACAGCCCCCACACAGTAAGAGGGATATCTTCAACCACCAAACTTACAATCCTGAGACAAGGCCGAGTATAGCCCACAAAGATCTCCACGCAAGCACAAACCAAGGGGGGGCGCCAACCCAGACAGGAAGATCACGTTTCAGTGAGCGCACCCCTCCCAGGGCGGCATGAAGAGCCACAGTAAGCCAGTGGACTTCAGCCCCTGTAATAGGGTTAGAGGCCAGAGAATCCCAGTGGGAGAGGGGAACGGCCAGCGAGACAGCAAGGGCGTTCGTTGCTCCAGAGAGTCCCTTTCCGTTCACCTTCACACTCCTGGGCCAGACTAACACTCCAATCATAGTGACCTACTGAGAGATAAGTCTTCAGTAAAGACTTAAGGTGAGACCGAAGTCTACGTCTCTCACATGGGTAGGCAGACCGTTCATAAAAATGGAGATCTATAGGAGAAAGCCCTGCCTCCCGCTGTTTGCTTAGAAATTCTAGGGACAATTAGGAGGCCTGCGTCTTTGACCGTAGCGTACGTATAGGTATGTACGGCAGGACCAACTCGGAAAGATAGGTAGGAGCAAGCCCATGTAACGCTTTATAGGTTAACAGTAAAACCTTGAAATCAGCCCTTGCCTTAACAGGAAGCCAGTGTAGGGAAGCTAGCACTGGAGTAATATGATCAAATTTCTTGGTTCTAGTCAGGATCTAGCAGCCGTATTTAGCACCAACTGAAGTTTATTTAGTGCTTTATCCGGGTAGCCGGAAAGTAGAGCCTTGCAGCAGTCTAACCTAGAAGTAACAAATGCATGGATTAATTTTTCTGCATCATTTTTGGACAGAAAATGTCAGATTTTTGCAATGTTACGTAGATGGAAAAAAGCTGTCCTTGAAACAGTCTTGATATGTTCGTCAAAAGAGAGATCAGGGTCAAGAGTAACGCCGAGGTCCTTCACAGTTTATTTGAGACGACTTTACAACCATCAAGATAATTGTCAGATTTACAGAAGATCTCTTTGTTTCTTGGGACCTAGAACAAGCATCTCTGTTTTGTCTGAGTTTAAAAGTAGAAAGTTTGCAGCCATCCACTTCCTTATGTCTGAAACACAGGCTTCTAGCGAGGGCAATTTTGGGGCTTCACCATGTTTCATTGAAATGTACAGCTGTGTGTCATCCGCATAGCAGTGAAAGTTAACATTATGTTTTCGAATAACATCCCCAAGAGGTAAAATATATAGTGAAAACAATAGTGGTCCTAAAACGGAACCTTGTGGAACACCGAAATGTACAGTTGATTTGTCAGAGGACAAACCATTCACAGAGACAAACTGATATCTTTCCGACAGGTAAGATCTAAACCAGGCCAGAACTTGTCCGTGTAGACCAATTTGGGTTTCCAGTCTCTCCAAAAGAATGTGGTGATCGATGGTGTCAAAGGCAGCACTAAGGTCTAGTAGCACGAGGACAGATGCAGAGCCTCGGTCTGACGCCATTAAAAGGTCATTTACCACCTTCACAAGTGCAGTCTCAGTGCTATGATGGGGTCTAAAACCAGACTGAAGCATTTCGTATACATTGTTTGTCTTCAGGAAGGCAGTGAAGTTGCTGCGCAACAGCTTTTTCAAAAAAATTTGAGAGGAATGGAAGATTCGATATAGGCCGATAGTTTTTATATTTTCCGGGTCAAGGTTTGGCTTTTTCAAGAGAGGCTTTATTACTGCCACTTTTAGTGAGTTTGGTACACATCCGGTGGATAGAGAGCCGTTTATTATGTTCAACATAGGAGGGCCAAGCAGCTCTTTCAGTAGTTTAGTAGGAATAGGATCCAGTATGCAGCTTGAAGGTTTAGAGCCATGATTATTTTCATCATTGTGTCAAGAGATATAGTACTAAAACACTTAAGTGTCTCTCCCGATCCCAGGCCCTGGCAGAGCTGTGCAGATCCAGGACAGCTAAGCCCTGGAGGAATATGCAGATTTAAAGAGGAGTCCGTAATTTGCTTTCTAATGATCATGATTTTTTCCTCAAAGAAGTTCATGAATTTATTACTGCTGAAGTGAAAGCCATCCTCTCTTGGGGAATGCTGCTTTTTAGTTAGCTTTGCAACAGTATCAATATAATTTTGGATTGTTCTTATTTTCCTCAATTAAGTTGGAAAAGTAGGATGATCGAGCAGCAGTGAGGGCTCTTCGGTACTGCACGGTACTGTCTTTCCAAGCTAGTCGGAAGACTTCCAGTTTGGTGTGGCGCCATTTCCGTTCCAATTTTCTGGAAGCTTGCTTCAAAGCTCGGGTATTTTCTGTATACCAGGGAGCTAGTTTCTTATGACAAATGTTTTTCGTTTTTAGGGGTGCAACTGCATCTAGGGTATTGCGCAAGGTTAAATTGAGTTCCTCAGTTAGGTGGTTAACTGATTTTTGTCCTCTGACGTCCTTGGGTAGGCAGAAGGAGTCTGGAAGAGCGTCAAGGAATTTTGTTGTTGTCTGAGAATTTATAGCACGACTTTTGATGCTCTTGGTGGGGTCTGAGCAGATATTTGTTGCGATTGCAAACGTAATAAAATGGTGGTCCGACAGTCCAGGATTATGAGAAAAACATAAGATCTAACAACATTTATTCCATGGGACAAAACTAGGTCCAGAGTATGACTGTGGCAGTGAGTAGGTCCAGAGACATGTTGGACAAAACCCACTGAGTCGATGATGGCTTCGAAAGACTTTTGGAGTGGTCTGTGGACTTCTCCATATGAATATATAAATCACAAAAATTAAAATATGATCTGCTATGACTACAAGGTCTGATAGGAATTCAGGGAACTCAGAGAGGAACGCTGTATATGGCCCAGGAGGCCTATAAACAGTAGCTATAAAAAGTGATTGAGTAGGCTGCATAGATTTCATGACTAGAAGCTCAAAAGACGAAAACGTCATTTTTTTTTTTGTAAATTGAAATTTGCTATCGTAAATGTTAGCAACACCTCCGCTTTTGCGGGATGCACGGGGGATATGGTCAATCAATCATTATCAATCATTGTTTTTGAAACCAGTGGACAGCAAGTAAAAAATACACTCTTGCAACATCTGCATAGTGCAGATCCCAGCCAATGGAATAAAAGTGGMGCTTCTATTGCTCAATCTAATTCATGCTGATAAAACCCCATAGGCCTAATGGACACATGCTCAAACTCTCACACTTTGGATAGACTTAAAGGGGCAATCCGTAGTTGCTACATCCATTTTTGGACTGATCAATATATATATATATCCATTGAAACGTATAAATGCCTCATGAGCTTAGTTCATCTGTCACCTCCATGAGAACCCAAAATATAAGCTTGTTTTTCTCCAACGTTTGTAAACATTGAAAATGTAAAGAAACACTGTATAGCCTCATAACATGGTTAAAACAATCATTTTGATATGATGGATGGTCAGTCCTTGCATCCATAGATCTGTCTATTAATCTGAGAGTGGTTACATTTCTCCAGGCCCATCCCTCAGCTTTTTACCAAAACAAAGACGGGGCGGACGTTTTGTTATTGTTTCATCTGTGGATTTGCCCTTTAAACAGCTATATATTATCAAGATATCAAATTGTCACCAACAAAAAGGTAAACAATAGTCCTGTAGCAAATGCAGCATATGGCATTACTTTTTCACATGTAAATAGCACTTTTCAGTCGTGCTCAAAGCATGCCATTTTTGTCTTCTCCTAATGCCAATTAAGGGGAAAGCTTTAGTCCATCATGTCACGTGTCTGCCTAGTTAAATATAGGTTAAATACATTTTTTTATTTTTTTTATTCTTTATTCCACACGCTCTCCCAGGTGTAGTTTGAACCAGCAGCCTCAACCTTTCCTTGTCCCCTGAAGAACAGCATCCCTCCACCACATCCTCTGAGAGACTACCATTACGGCATAAACAGCATCCAACAGGGTGGACATAGCCCTATGTTGACAGAGTTGACGTGAAATCTAGAAATAGCAATGGCTCGTAGGCGATAGACTACCAACCGCGGTGCTCAGGGTTGGCGTTGTRGCTTTAACAGCCTCTGCAATTGCGCCCGTCAATCAAACATAAAAAATATGCTTAATCGTGGATTTGAGCCCAGACTGACGTCATGTCGTTGGAATTTGAGTGTGGAGGCAGGTTTTGAATGGCATGCATGCCTGGTGGATGAATACCATGGCATTAGCTATGCTGCGCTGTCTGGAAAAGGTATAAGTTCTAATGAGTTATGAGCGTGTAGCTGTATTCAGAGTTACGGTTGACACAGATCAGGACTGCGCTCAATATCACAATTACAGTAAGAGCTGTTGTAATGTTGCTCATATGGTTAGGATAGGGACACCTGCTGCTGGACCCCTGCAAACCCAAATACAGCTACTCCCAGAGACTGCTACTCCCTGAGAGATCAGTTATCATTGGATGTGAAGAATAACACCTGTCCTATTCTTACTTCCTTGTTATTTACATGGACCCCTCTTGGACCCATTTGGGAATTCAGGAGCAGCCTAACGTGATCTTGACATTACAGGACATTTGTACATGGTTGAGTCTGAAAATGTGTGAACTTGCTATTTACATGAATTCCTCTTGGACTCATTTGAGTATTCAGAACACTACTGTGATCATGACATGACAAAACGTATGTAGGGGATTTTGTCTGAAAATGTGTGACTTTTTGTCTGAAAATATTTTAACTTTGACCTGACAGCTTTCAATGCTTTAAGATGTCCAACAATGTCCCTGTACCGAAGCAAGCAAAGGTAACCTACCTAAATGACTATCGCCCTGTAGCACTCACTTCTGTGATCATGATTCTGGTGCTTTGAGAGGCTGTGGTCAAGGACCACATCAGCTCCAACTTACCTGACACCCTGGAAACACTACAATTTGCAAACCGACCCAACAGATCCACGGATGATGCAACCGCCATTGCTCTACACACTGCCCTATCCACCTGGAGAAGAGGAATGCCTATGTGAGAATGCTGTTCCTCGACTACAGCTCAGCCTTTAACATCATAGTCCCCTCCAAGCTTGTCACTAAGCTCAAGGCACCTCCCTCTGCAACTGGATCCTGGACTTCCTGACAGGCAGACCCCAGGCAGTGAGGGTAGGCAACAACACCTCCTCCATGCTAACCCTCAACACGGGTGTCCCCCAGGGGTGTGTGCTCAGTCCCCTCCTGTACTCCCTTTACACTCACAAGTGGGTGGCCGCGCACAACTCCAACATCATCATTAAGTTTGTTGATGGCACGAAGGTGGTGGGCCTGATCGCCGATGGCGACGAGACAGCCTACAGGAGGTTAGAGCCCTGGCAGAGTGGTGCCAGGAAAACAGCCTCTCCCTCAACGTTAGCAAAACCAAGGAGCTGTTCGTGGACGACAGGAAACAGAGGGCAGTGTGAACCCCCTTATTAACATCGGTGTGGCTGCAATGGAGAGGGTCAAAAGCTTCAGCATGTCCCAGAGGACATGTTCGTCTCTTCAACCTCAGGCGACTGAAGACATTTGGCATGGGCCATCAGAACCTCAATAAGTTCTACAGCTGCACAATTGAGAGCATCTTGACCGGATGCATCACCGCCTGGTACGGCAACTGCACCGCCCTCAACCACAAGGCTCTACCGAGGGTGGTGCTGATGGCCCAATACATCACCGGGGCCGAGCTCCCTGCCCTCCAGGACATCTTTACCAGGCGGTATTTGAGGAAAGCCCAGAAGATCGTCAAGGACTCCAGTCACCCGGGCCACGGACTGTTCACTCTGTTGCTATCTGGTAAGCGGTATCGGAGCATCAGGTCTTAGACCAACATGCGCCGAAACAGATTCTACCACCAGGCCACCCGACTGCTAAACAGCTAACCCTACGTGTATATCCCTACACAGACCTGCACTTTAGAGACTATATGCACCTCAAAGACTATCTTCTCCTTAGAGATTACTTTCTATGACTCTCCACACATTCAACCCTTACACACAAACACACACACAAACACTCACACACAAGTACACACACACACTCAGAATCACACACAAACACACACACTTGTAAATACAGTCTATTATTACTATGCATACAACCTCTTCTTTTACTTGTTATTTTTGACTTGACTCTAATTATTGTTATTGTCGTTATTGACTGATGTACTGCAATGTTGAGGGAACTAGCACACAAGCATTTCGCTGCACCTTTTATACCTGCTGTAAACTGTGTACGTGATGAAGACAATTAGATTAGATTTCAATCAGATTTTCATATTTTGAGAAGAAACTCAATGAGTCACATTCTTTAAGTGTTTTCTTAGTTAGAGATTTCTATATATTATTATAGAAGCCGTGCTTTTCTTCCTTTTGTTGATAATGAAGTCTATGTCATACTGTTTGATATTCATTCAAACTAAACACACACTGTGTGTCGTTGGTAAGAACACTTTTTTATTCCACTTGAACGTTGGATCAGCTTTCCAATCAGACAGAAGAGAATGCACCAATTGTAATTGCAAGGCTCCGCTTCGGCATTGGCCGACGTTGACGTTTCTTTTTTAATTGACCCCAGGTCAAATAGGGACTGAGATAATATTTTGTTCAATTTTTCTTATTTCCCCGGGAATTGCATTTCCATATAACTTTATTTCATGCTTTATTTATAACCCTTCTTGCAATTACCATGCAAACGACATCTTAACTGCCACCCTTTCTCTCACTGAACAGTTTAGTAAATATCAAACTGTATTCATTATTAATAAACCCACAGCCGAAAAACCCTCTTTTTATACATATATAAATAATTCACATGCTGAAAAGCTTGGGGAGTATGGGTGCCCTCCATTTGATATTACAGAGACCAGCTTAATTAAGAGCATTGCTATGAGTGACACTAACACATGCTGGCTGCATCAGAACTGTCTTCTGCTGGAGAGAAGAGTTGTTGTTGATCACACGTCACAATCGAACTTGCCACCAGGTGAAAGACTTTACACAATGGATGTTGATGTTTACAGCTGTGGAACCTAACCCCCTCAGTTTTAGGGCTCCCATTTACCCCCCCCCCCCCCCCCCACACACACACAAACTCTCTCTCACACACACACACACACAAACTCTCTCTCACACAACACACACAGACACACATTTAATACACCCACACTACATAGGTTTGATCTACACAGCTGCTGCCGCCTTTTGGCAAGCTGTTTCTTACATCAACATGTGTTTGCTGGCAGGGGACCCTGAACGTTTGCATTACAGCACGGCAATAAACAGTGACTGAGGCCCCAGGGTTTATTAGAAAACTATTGTTTGGGGAAAACCCTTTGAGCTTTGAATGTAATTATTGAGTAGTAGAACAACATTACCGTCCAACTCTGACATACAGTATGTTTCGGAAATTATTTTAAATTAGCAGGAAAGGACACATCTGCAAATTACCCCGCTCTATTCTGACTCATGTTGTGTCCATCATTCTCTCACATTGTTTAGTGTCAGACGCGAAATCTCATCTTTTCTAGTGATCTCTTCAAACAGTAATTATCAGTAACCTGAGTAGTGAGAATGTGATAGGCTAGATCAGAGTTGTGTGGGAACGTCAACAGGGATTGTTTGAGCCAATGCCTGGGCATGGGCGATCAATCAGTTAATTGATTGCCCCTTTATTAGATTAATCAATGGTTAAGGAATAATTAACGAATAACACCAAAGTAGTAGGCTAGTCTATAAAAGAGAACAGACTGTGGTCCTGTGTGGCTCAGCTGGTAGAGCATGGCACATGCAAAGCCATGGTTGTGGGTTTGATCCCCACAGGGGACCTGTATGAACTCAATACTGTAAGTCACTCAGGATAAGAGTGTCTGCTAAATGTAAAAAATGGATGGAATTTTGGATACAAATCAACCATTAGGACTATGTTTGGTGGTCTTTGGAGAAGGATGCTGCCCAATTTTAGTGCGGTGCCCAGGCATTGAATTTGAGGTTAAAGCATTATTGGTAGAATGGCAGAGTTCCGCATAGGCAATGCAGAGAAAGTTCAACTCTTCTTTTCTGGGGTCTGACAGACATAACACAATACCATGAACGTTTTCTTCTCCAATTCCAACTATGATGTGATTAGTCTTTTTCATCCTTATGTTTTAAATCAATATTTAGACTACAACTGGATGTGTGGGGTATAATATTAATATTTTGTCATTTATAATCAAGTGAAATTAGATCTCTAAACGCGTTTTAATATATACCAGTATGGGAACCTAAACATAAATAAGCCACTTGAAAGAGAGAAAAAATGTCATTAATTTTAAATTAAGTATCATTTTAAGTAACATTTTAAGTGAGTATGTTTGGGGCAAAATGCTAAATGCCCCCAGGGCAATCAATGCAACTCAATGGTACCTATATGTCCAAATCATCTATAAATAACTTATTTGAGTTACACAATCAATTTTGAGATACTTTAGGATGATTTGGACAGGAAGGGTGAAAATAAAAAGAGGGCCATATATCAAAACCTCATCATAGTGTGACACCCTGAACTGTTTCACCTGTCTTGTGCTTGTCTCCACCCACCACCAGGTATCTCCCATTTTTACATTTACATTTACATTTAAGTCATTTAGCAGACGCTCTTATCCAGAGCGACTTACAAATTGGAAAGGACCCTGGGCAGAGCCATTTGTCCCCATTATCTCCTGTGTATTTATACTTCGTTTTCTGTTTGTCTGTTGCCAGTTCGTCTTGTCCCGTCAAGTCCTACCAGCGTGTTCCCGTGTTTCCTGTGCTCTAGTTTTTGTATTTCTTAATCTTTCCAGTTTTGACCTTTCTGCCTGTCCTGACCCTGATCCTGCCTTCCGTTCTGTACCTGCTTGACTCTGATTTGGATTATGACTCATTGCCTGCCTTGACTTACATTTTGCCTGCCCCTTGTACTTTAATAAACTCTGAGTCTCGTACTATCCGCCTCCTGTGTCTGTATTTGGGTCTTAGCCTGAGTCCTGATAAATAGTGAGGATATTAATAGTGAGATGTGTAATGTCATTTTGTTAATATATTTGATTTATTTAATTCAAATAAGACACCTAGCTTTTAAAAGTAAATTACTTGTCACGTTCCTGACCTGTTTTCCTTTGTTTTGTATTTGTTTTAGTTGGTCAGGGCGTGAGTTGGGTGGGTTGGTCTAGGTTTGATTTTCTATGTTGGGATTTTGTGTTCGGCCTGGTATGATTCTCAATCAGAGACAGCTMTCAATCGTTGTCCCTGATTGAGAATCATACTTAGGCAGCCTGGGTTTCACCTGTGTTTTGTGGGTGTTTGTTCCTGTGTCAGTGTTTGGGCCACACAGGACTGTTTCAGGTTAGTCACGTTTGTTGGTTGTATTTTGTAGTGTTTGTTGTTTCCCATTAAAATATGAATACTTACCAATCCGCATCTTGGTCCGATCCATGCTCCTCCTCGTCTGAGGAGGAGAACGACTACGACAGCTGTTACATTACTAAAAAATTCTAAAATAAAACATATTGTCACGACTTCCGCCGAAGTCGGTTCCTCTCCTTGTTCAGGCGGCGTTCGGTGGTTGACGTCACCGGCTTTCTAGCCATCGCCGATCCACCTTTCATATGTCCTCTTGTCTTGTTTTCCTACACACCTGATTTCAATTCCCTCAGTATTAGACATGTATATAACCCTCTGTTCCCCCCCATGTCTGTGTGTAGAATTGTTTGTTTCGTGTGTGTGCACTCTAGACTGGTTTGTGCTGGGTTATGTCAACCCATATTATGTTTAGTGTTCTTAGTGCCGTGTGTTTTGTTCGCCGAAATAAAAGGCTCCTTTGGCTACCCAACTTCTGCTCTCCTGCGCCTGACTCCCTTACAGCCAGTTACGCATACCTAACAGAATTCCACACCCGACCATGGAGTCAGCAGGAGCAGGTACACCGGTAATAGGAGTCGGGGAGCTTGTCAGAGAACARGCTGCGATGCTACAACATCTCGGCGTCGCAATGGTCCATCTCGTTCAGACCAATGGATGTCTAAAATGGATGTCTTCCCCGATAGTGGGGGAAGCGCCCCCTTTCTAATGTTTCTGTTTTTATTGAATAACAACAACAAAATTATTCTGCCTAGTTATTTCCCTTCAAAATGTGTTTGCTGAAGGACACCCAGTATGTACATATCTAAATCTTAGCAAATGTAGCTTTTTTTCTGTCAGAAAATAGACATGTCCCTTAAAACCTCTACCGCTTCTCTCTCCCGGATCCGGGATCCTCCTCATCAAAAAAGCTGACTAGCATAGCCTAGCCTAACGCGACAGGGATATCATATAATATAATTTTCATGAAATCACAAGTCCATACAGCAATGAAAGATAAACATCTTGTGAATCCAGCATTTTAAAATGTTTTATAGCGAAAACACAATATGTATTTCTATTAGCTAACCACAATAGCAAAAGACTCAACCGCATATTTTCACAATTTTTCTACCGCATAGGTAGCTATCACGAAACCGACCAAATAGAGATATAATTAGTCACTAACCAAGAAACAACTTCATCAGATGACAGTCTTATAACATGTTATACAATAAATGTATGTTTTGTTTAAAAATGTGCATATTTGAGGTATAAATCATAGTCTTACATTGCAGCTACCATCAAAAATATCACAAAGCAGCCAGAATAATTACAGAGAGCAACGTGAAATACCTAAATACTCATAAACATTTATGAAAAATACATGGTGTACAGCAAATGAAAGATAAACATCTTTGTAATCCAGCCAATATTTCAGATTTTTTAAGTGTTTACAGCGAAAAAACAATATAGCATTATATTAGCTTACCACAATAGCCAAACACACAAATGCATTTATTAACAGCAAAAGGTAGCGATCGCAAAAACCAGCAAAAGATATAAAATTAATCACTAACCTTGACCAACTTCATTAAATGACAGTCTTATATAACATCAGGTTATACAATACACGTATGTTTGTTCGAAAATGTGCATATTTAGAGCTGCAAACCGTGTATAACATTGTGAATATGTAGCACCGATCACCAGAATGTCCGGAGCTATTTTGGACACTCACCTAATCTGACCAAAGAACTCATAAACTTTACTAAAAAATACATGTTGGACAGCAAATGAAAGATACGCTGGTTCTTAATGCAACCGCCGTGTTAGACTTTAAAAAATAACTTTACCATAACAAACAGCTTACGTTATAGCGAGACAGAGCCCGCCAAAACGGCGGATAATAGGACTCAACATTTTACACAGAAATACGAAATAACATCATAAACTGTTCTTACTTTTGCTGAGCTTCCATCAGAATCTTGTACAAGGAGTCCTTGGTCAAGAATAAATCGTTGTTTGGTTTTAGAATGTCCTTTTCTCCTGTCGAATTCGTGCCACAATGCTAGCCAATGTTGATGACGTTCCCAATTTCTCTCGACGCAGAGAACGGAAAACTCCAAAAGTCCCAATAAACGTTAAATAATCTGATAAAACTCGGTTGAAAAAACATTCTTTACGATGTTATTATCACATGTATCAAATAAAATCATAGCCGGAGATATTAGCCGTGTATACCGAACGCTTATCATAAGACAATATGGAGGTGCGCCTAGGTAGAGAAAGGAAATTCTGGACACGTCATTCCAAAAGCTCTTGTTCGACCTCAGATCAAGCTAGACACCCCATTCCACCTTCCACTGCCTGTTGACATCTAGTGGAAGGCGTATGCAGTGCATGCATATCCATAAATATAAGGCAATTCAATAGGCAGGCACTGAAACAGAGCCTCGTTTTCAGATTTTTCACTTCCTYTCTGGAAGTTTGCTGCCAAATGAGTTCTGTTTTACTCACAGATATAATTCAAACAGTTTTAGAAACTTGAGAGTGTTTTCTATCCAATAGTAATAATAATATGCATATTGTATGATCTAGAATAGAGTACGAGGCCGTTTAAATTGGGCACGATTTTTTACCAAAGTGAAAACAGCGCCCCCTATTAAGAAGAAGTTTTAAAGGAAAACTTCACCCCAAAACTATCTTTTGGTATTTGTTTCATTCGTCCATTGTTGAAATAGTCCCTAAATGTTTTGCATGTCAGCGATCAAGTTTTCAAGATATATAACTTTCAAAATACAGAAATACAGCAGGTATGATGCATAATGATCTGTACAGGTATTTCTGTATTTTGAAAGTTCTATATCTTAAACACTTGATTGCTGACATGCAAAACAATGGGGTGTTTACCCCATTGTTACCATATCAACCCCTACAAAAATGTAAATTATTTATAATCCACATAATAATTCACATTCCCTGTTTCTGCAGGATTGATTTCCTGCTATAGAAAACTGGCTCAAATTAAGATCCTACATCTGTATAGCTCCTCCATATTAGAGATTCAACCCCTTTATGCATATGGATGTTAATCCCCCGGTTGCTCTGTCCCCTGTCAACCAATAGCGGGTCCCCGGGGGCGGCAGCCAGTGAACCCCTCGTCACTAGTTTGTGTTCTTATCAATTGGAAAGGGGAGTTCTCAGCTCCAGCTCACAGCAGCCCCCCCCTTCTGAGATTTTGATATGCCTAAATTCAGAGGATCCTAAACAGATGATTGTCAGTGTGGATTATCTCCCCTAGCAGACTGCTACGAGAAATAGAGGAGAACGAGATAGAGTGTGAGTGTGTATGTATGAGCTGCTGAAGATACAGGGAAAGAGCAGAGCAAGTGAGAGAGGGAGACTCGAGCGGAGGGGTGCGAGAGTAGCAACTTCATTGTGTTTAGGCAGAACCGCGCGAGAAGCAGGACGGAGCGCAGCTCAGCATCAGTACCGACCGGAAAAAGAGAGAATAGCCTTCTGGATACTACTGTGAACAAACAGACGGTGAGATGTACTTCATTCAAAAACCGTCAGTTGCACCAACTTGAGAGGGAAGAGGAATACATTGATCGAACAGAGGATACATATACGCTGTCATACTGAAAAAGTTCCTAACTATGGAAAATAATTCCTAAATGACTGTTTGCAAAGTTTTCGGACAAAACCAGTGCTTTGAGAAGCATATTGATTTACCCAAGCAGTGGTATTGCTTTGCACCYCGGTGGAGAATAACCAGCAAGCGGCAGCCCTCACCCCAGTCGCATTGACGGAACAATAGATTCCCGTCCTACACTTTCGGGGAAAACACAGCCGAACCGGCGACAGAAGACAAGATAAAATGTTGCCGTTTTACCTCGTCCTTTGCCTTATGGGAACAGGTAAGAAAACCGTTCTTGTCACGTTTTTTTTTGCTGGTTGTTTTTCTGCGCTATTGCTATAAACTCATGAGATGCTCGCTCCGTGTTCCGTTCAGGGCGCGCTGCGTCAAACTGTAGCCTAGTCGATGCGCTATGCTGTCGGGGATGAGAGAGGAGATAATATTGCGGCTCTGCTTTTGCTCTGAGGAACTATAGTTTTTCTAGGGATGTTGAGACAAAGTTCCGCTACTGAAAGAGCTGACCCGGGGTACTGGTTGAATGGCACTAACGCCGACCCTTACCAAAGCGCACAGTGGCGAGGTGATGCGGTTTTTGTTGTTTTACGCATCAGGCTATTTATCTGCTGTAGGCTAGGCGGGGTGGTTTTTTTTGCTGATCGTTTGGAAACAGTCCATCATGTTAGTGCACGGGTTTCTTTGATATGCAGACATAAGGCTAAAGACGATGCTAACATATCAAAACTCGTGTAATACGGGATTGTTGCCACTGAGGTATGCGGTGACATCAGAAGTCGCTGTTGAAGCAAATGGTTTTGTGTGTGAGAGTGAGTGAAAGAGAGAGAGCACGAGACAGATAGAAAGAGAAAGATATATAAATAGATGAAGCAGAGAGATAAAAGAGAGAAGCACGGAGAGGAAGAGTTTATAGCCGCCTCTAGATATTCGCACTAGTCTACCAGGCGAAGGATAGTAGCCTATGATGTTGGCCACAGGTATCACCGATCATAATTTCAAATGAGATGTGGGGGGGAAATACAAAAACGAGCAACATGTATAGCCTAGTAGAGATAACCTGGGAACATTCCCTTAATGCAGCCAAGCAGACCTTAAAATGCACCAGCTAGGACTCGACCTCTCCACCCCGACACACTCCCTCTCTCGCCCCACACACCCCCTATCTCACCCATATTTAATTTATTTTTGAATGGGCTTTATATTTGAAGCACAAAGTGGAATTGCATGGGGATTGAAGCGTGTGAGGAAACCACGTTATATTGTAAGACCGCCGCAGCAAGCTCTCCATCCCTTTTTTAGCCGACCTTTACAGAAGTTTATCAAAGGCCACTGTGTGTCATTTATATAAAAATATATACTAGCCTATTATGCAACCTGTATTTGTAATTTATCAGACAACACTATTGTATTATTATTCTATATCGAAAGTAACAATGTAGCCTAACCTCTAGTAGCCTATTAAGTTGAATCAGACCTCACTCAGCCGAAAGTCCAGACCAAATAGGTTTAAGAGGGGGACAGCTAGGCTATGTCTCGTTGTAAGTGCATAAACAGCCATGGGGTTGGATTTGAGACGGTTTTTAAACACAAGTCTCCAATTAATAATTCCATAGCCAAACGCAGCTAGGTGGAAAAGGCTGCACCACCACTAGGCTACACAGAAAAGGTCAAACATGAAACGATCTAGAAATAAAGAAAATGTCTATTAATAAAGGCAGCCAACAGACCCCGGGCATGGTGCAATGATTTTTCTTTTATCTGTCCAACCGCTCGTTTGTGTTATTTTTTCGTGAGGACTTCAGCCACCGGGGGCAATCGTCTGATGGGAGTCAACATTGGCGTGTCAATCATTTGTGTAGTGGCCTTTGCCAATGATAGTTTACTATAACTGTCGCTGTACTTATTTATATGTCTCTTCAATGTCCAATTAGTGTTCCTCTTAGGAAAGGAGGTTTCACATTCAACTGTTCCAAACAATGGGTCTTTCTTTTACATTTACATTTACATTTAAGTCATTTAGCAMACGCTCTTATCCAGAGCGACTTACAAATTGGTGCATTCACCTTTTGATAGGCTACTAATCTTGGCTGTGTGTGTGTGCATGTGTGTGTTATTATGTGCTAGAAAATCAGTTTTTGTGGCCTTTGAATGGTTATGCAATATCAACATGCCTGACATAATATAAGTAAAACCCATATAGAGCAAATAAAACCTCTAGGGTACTTTTTCTATAGTTACAGCACAGTAGGCAATATTGGCTATTGCGTTATTCTGTAAGAATACATAATCCTTTATTAATCCCCCAGAGAGGAAATGTGATTGCACCAGCGAAAACATACATCATTCTGTATGGAAAGTAAACAACAATGGCCCCTTTGATTGAGTGAGACCAATGTCATAGAAAATGTACAGTTGAAGTCGGAAGTTTACATACACTTAGGTTGGAGTCATTAAAACTCGTTTTTCAACCACTCCACAAATTTCTTGTTAACAAACTATAGTTTTGGCAAGTCGGTTAGGACATCTACTTTGTGCATGACACAAGTAATATTTCCAACTATTGTTTACAGACAGATTATTTCACTTATAATTGTATCACAATTCCACTGTATCACAATTCCAGTGGGTCAGAAGTTTACATACGCTAAGTTGACTGTGCCTTTAAACAGCTTGGAAAATTCCAGAAAATTATGTCATGGCTTTAGAAGCTTCTGAAAGGCTAATTGACATCATTTGAGTCAATTGGAAGTGTACCTGTGGATGTATTTCAAAGCCTACCTTCAAACTCAGTTCCTCTTTGCTTGACATCATGGGAAAATCAAAAGAAATCAGCCAAGACCCCAGAAAAGAAATAGAGACCTCCACAAGTCTGGTTCATCCTTGGGAGCAATTCCCAAACACCTGAAGGTACCACGTTCATCTGTACAAACAATAGTTCGCAAGTATAAACACCATGGGGGACCACTGAGCCGTCATACCGTGCAGGAAGGAGACGCGTTCTGTCGCCTAGAGATGAACGTACTTTGGGGCGAAAAGTGCAAATCAATCCCAGAACAACAGCAAAGGACCTTGTGAAGATGCTGGAGGAAACGTGTACGAAAGTATCTATATCCACAGTAAAACGAGTCCCACTGCTCCAAAACTGCCATAAAAAGCCAGAATACGGTTTGCAACTGCACACGGGGACAAAAATAGTTATTTTTGGAAACATGTCCTCTGGTCTGATGAACCAAAAATAGAACTGTTTGGCCATAATGACCATCGTTATGTTTGGAGGAAAAAGGGTGAGGCTTGCAAGCTGAAGAACACCATCCCAACCGTGAAGCACGGGGGTGGCAGCATCATGTTGTGGGGGTGCTTTGCTGCAGGATGGACTGGTGCACTTCACAAAATAGATGGCATCATGAGGTAGGAAAATTATGTGGATATATTGAAGCAACATCTCAAGACATCAGTCAGGAAGTAAAAAATTGGTCGCAAATGGGTCTTACAAATGGACAATGACTCCAAGCATACTTCCAAAGTTATGTCAAAATGGCTTAAGGACAACAAAGTCAAGGTATTGGAGTGGCCATCACAAAGCCCTGACCTCAATCCTATAGAAAATGTGTGGGCGGAACTGAAAAAGCGTGTGCGAGCAAGGAGGCCTACAAACCCGACTCAGTTACACCAGCTCTGTCAGGAGGAATGGGCCAAAATTCACCCAACTTATTGTGGGAAGCTTGTGGAAAAACAACATTTGCTCCAAGTTAAACAATTTAAAGGCAATGCTACCAAATACTAATTGAGTGTATGTAAACTTCTGACCCACTGGGAATGTGATGAGAGAAATAAAAGCTGAAATAAACCATTCTCTCTACTATTATTCTGACATTTCACAATCTTAAAATAAAGTGGTGATCCTAATTGACCAAAGACAGGGAATTCTTACTAGGATTAAATGTCAGGAATTGTGAAAAACTGAGTTTAAATGTATTTGGCTAAGGTGTATGTAAACTTCCGACTTCAACTGTATATTTTCATACCCAACCCCTCATTGCTCTATTTTTATGCATGTGTGTTGTTGTTTCCAGTTTCCACGCCTTTCAACAAACATTTCCTTAGTTTTGGTGTATTATTAACGCCGGCTTTGATTCGGCTCTAGATAAAGGCTTCAAATCCCCCGACCCCTCGGATTCAGAGGATCTTACTTCTTCCAATTAACATTGAGCATCCAGGAGTAAAGTAAAGCGCTTTCGGTCAACGCTTCAGTAAATTAATTAAAAACAAAATGTTTATTGGCAGTTAAGCCGTGTTTTCTTCCCACTGTCTTTGATAAACGAGAGCCGAGTACTGACACATGGGGAGGCAGTAATTAAATTTAAATGTTGAATCAGAATACACAACGTTGTCACACTGACACCCACTCTCCTCTGGGAGGAGAAGAGAGAGGAGATGGAGATGGAACGCCTGCTGGAACTGGAACACAAGCACAAACAGACTTTTCCCTCCTAAAGAATTGTCAACGAGGGTCGGGAAATACAGTATTCCCCTAACTATTGACTGTGAGGAGCACAAACAAACAACAGCAGAGTTCCAGGGTCCTAGTGGATCCATTCCTGACAAACAAACACCACAAATGGCAAACAAACTMTAATGTKCCATTTGTCATGGTAGAGTAGTCATAGATTTACTCTGTGTCTGTCACGCATGTTTTTCTCATCAGATCATCAGAGAGAGGGGAGGGGGTAGAGGGGACCGAGTGTAAGATGACACCAGCAGCAGAACAATTCCTTGACAGACAAGACAGCAGCTGAATGGGGAGGGGCAGCAGCCAGCATGGTTCACAGGCTGCAACACAAACACACACACACACACACACACACACACACACACACACACACACACACACACACACACACACACACACAGTCCCAGAAAACTTGGTTGTTCAATGCTTGTTCACCCATCCATATGTATGTCCTCTCTGTGGCCCTCCTCTGCAGCAGGAGCAACGGCAGCATCTATCCATCATTTGCTTTCTCAGAATGTCCCCTGGCTTCCCACTGGAATTGGATTCCACCCTGCATCAGTATTCCGAGTAATCTTCAATGAGCTCTTTTTTGGAACCTTTAGCTTTGGTTTGCTGAGTCTCATTGGGTAAGTTCAAAGGCTGGTAGCTGAGATCACACGTTTCCCTCGCTGCTTTTTCCTCAAGTCCTGGCTGTCGCCACTCYTGTRTKAASCCAGTGAAGCACCCTGAAAATGCATTACCAGCACCATCCTCCTCTGAACTTGCCCAGTGAGGGGAATGTGTTGTGGGGCATTAGTAAGTCTAGTAGAACTCATCTACACACAAACAAACACAGCCTTCCACCATGGATATACTGTAAATACACAATGAGGCCTAGACAGGCACCATCAGAGGAACATATAGCTTTGCCTCCTTGACCCCCCCCCCCCTCCCCCTTCCCCATTAGCAGAGATTTGTCCTGGATCTGAGCTGTGTGGCAGAAATATTTCTGGGCGATTCGGTAGCAGCGTGGCTAGGGAAGTTTGTTTTAGAGGGACCGTGCATATTTCATGAGCCTCTGCTGCTTTGAATTCTTGCGGAGGAGTCAGGCTTGGGCGGAGTGAGTGGGGGGACAGAGGAGTGGGGTTTGTAGGGAGAGGGAGGAGGAGGAGAGAGACAGGACTCAGAAGTGTAACTACCAGTGTGATGATCAAGTTGACACGCGGCGGGAAAACACTAGGGAATACCATGGACCATCATTAACTTCTCTCCATCTTTCTCTCCTTTCCCCCCTATCTCTCTCCCTCATTTTCTATATGTTGCTGTGGGGGGTTGGGGGGGGCAGAGGGGGAGAAGAGAAGCCAAGTTGAGGATGTGTCAGACCAGGGGTGCACAGTCACAATAGCGCTGACGCAGCAGAATCCGTCTTGTGTAGAAGTCTGTTGCATTATTTAGGAGACGCACCCATGGTAAAGATATGGATGAGTTTGGCCTACTTTGATTCCCACACTAGGAGTGCTCTCTACAATGGCCCATGGCTCAAACTGGTGGAGATTTGATTTCCAGACAGACCTCATAGACTATGGAAAGGAATAGGATTCAGGGGAGGGGGCACAAATCAAACTTTAAAGGTCGTTTTTGTTCATTGCATGAGAGCTCTTAAGATTTGTTTTGTTTTGAGTGAAATTGTAGACACTTACTCGTGAGCACTCTGCAAGAGTTATTCCCCCAGACAGTACACTCAGAAAACCAACAATTCATATCCATTCCCGACCACATCTTAACCTTTTGTAGAGAGCCCTCCTTTCCCTGCACTTTCACTTTCCCTCCAGTAACTCAGAACTTACTCATCCGAAGGTACCAACAGACACAACACAACAGACATACACAGACAGTCACACAGACAGACAGACAGACAGACAGACAGACAGACAGCAGACAGCAGACAGACAGACAGACAGACAGACAGACAGACAGACAGAAGGCAACACAGACGCAGGCAGACAGACAGACAGACAGACAGACAGACAGACAGACAGACAGACAGACAGACAGACAGACAGACAGACAGACAGACAGACAGACAGACAGACAGACAGTGATATAGACATACGTAGAAAGACAGTCATACAGTCATACAGGGGTGCAGAGGAGAGAAGCTATAACAATGGGTTACTGTGTCTTCCAGCCACAAGACATGTTCACGCACACTGGCATTGTCTTCTTCCTCGGACCTCGCCTCCTTGACTAACAACACAATGACCCCTGGGGTCTTCCTCACTCATCTTTGGCCCCCAATCCCCCCAACCCCCACCCCCTCAACAACTTTGCTGTGTACAGAGGCAGAAATCGGAGGGAGAAAATAAACAATGGGGCTTCATAAAACAAGCTCTGTCTCGCTAATCAGCTTTGCCATGCGGGGAAACAGAGATAAAGAACTTGGCATTGTGTCCAGGGGCCTTGTTATCAGCTGTTAGCTACTTCACTGGATGTAGTTGATGGCACGGCTCAACACAACAGGGAAGGCCTTGTGTTGTGTGGGCAGCCAGGCAAGATATGCTGGAGCTGTACTACCAGCTGGGGCACTTGGCCACTTCCATCCCTGTCTTTGTCTCTCTCTCGCTTCCTCTCTCTTCGCTCTATTTTCTCCCCCTCTTTTCATCCCCTCTCTCTCCCCCCCCTCTCTCTCTCTCCCCCCCTCTCTCTCTCTCTCTCTCTGCTCTCTCTCTCTAACTCTGTTTCTCTAACTCTCACTGCTCTCTAACTCTGTTTCTCTAACTCTCACTGCTCTCTCCTTCCCTTACTTCTCTCCTCGTCTCTGTCTTTGCATGTCCTCACCTCTGTTTCCCTCCGGGGCAGAGGAAGATCCTTGCAGGAAGTGACACATAAAGACAGGGACAATGGAGGGGCTGTGTCAGCTTCCTCTTCCAAATAACTGGTCCACACACATGCCTCCCGGCCCCTCAGCCTCTCAGCCCAGGGCCCCTACCAGTCCTACAGCAGCCCCACTTCCATCCACTGCCGGCAGATTACTGGGCTCTATTATCACCCACTGATTAGAATACAGTAGGGAGAGAGCAGAGGCTGTTTACTCTCTGCATTCTCCTCCACCAAACTGTGGTACAGCGAGGGAACCCTGGGTTAATTCTTTACAAATCATTACAACAGAGCCCAGTGAGAGAGAGTAGAGCAGTAGCACAGCCACTGTGTCCAAACAGTAGCAAGCCAGCTAGCTATTTTAGGGAAATACATTTTATTTGTTTTATTTTGGGGGGGTGTCACATTTTTTMGGGGGGTGTCACATCTTTCTAGAGAGATGTATCCCAATTTGGCAAGACCTCCAACCCAAGAAACCCAGAGAGTATAGAGAGAGCTCCAACATACTAGACCAAACATTAGTTTTTATTTTCCAATCAATTRCTGCCCTCCAAGACAAGAATTTCCTATCTCCTGCCGAGACACAGAAACCAACAGCAAATTGAAATGTATCTCCCGTGTTGCAGCAATATCTGGGCCTWTGTTATCTTCACTAGCCGTGTTCCTCAACCTTSTTTTAAAGATTGCCCTGTTGGGGGGTGATTCTGGCAGCTGYGAAGYGYCTGAGGGGGAAAAACCCATGCGGTTATGAATCCTGTGAGAAGCTATTTATTTGTCTATCTATATATTTTCTACTTATTTATCTATTTTTATTCCCCACTCAATCCGTTCTTGAGATGCGGTCCGATTTTCAGTGGCTCCTCTTGAGCAGAGGGACGTTAATATCATGTGGCCATTGTGTGTTATTTTGGAGGGTTGTTGTGTGTGCACGTCCATAAGTGACTCATGAGGAGCTTATCAAAGCAACGCCCTAAACTATGTGTTGCTCATAGTACACCACCACACCACACACACACCACCACACACACACACACACACACACACACACACACACACACACACACCACACAACACCACACACACACCACACACACACACACACACACACACACACACACACACACACACACACACACACACTAAGACAGGGGGTCAAGGGCATGCATTGGGGCAGAGGATGATGAGCTGAGATGAGTGTTTCCCATCTTTGGGGCTATGTGCCCTTTATGGAGCGGTTAGTCAAAGCCCGACTGTCTAATTAATGACGCTCTATCTCTCAGGATGTCATGTCTCCACTCAACTCAACCCAACCAGGGGGAAAGGAATGCACTCAAGGAAACAAGTGATGGCCTGGCTGGGCTGGGTGGACATTACAGAGACCAGAGGGTTGAGTGCGTGAAGGAAGAAAACTCCCATGCTCCCCTGGGCTTCAGGTCCCCACCTACCCCTCTCTCTCTGTCTCCTTCTTTCTTTCTCTGTCTTTCTTTCTTTCTCCTCCTCAAACAAAGAGCTCCATCTTCCTGCTTCCTGACAGTTTAAACTGACAGGAATCTGAGGGCAAATATTGTGATAGTGACTCAACCGTTAACAAAAATATTGGGCTCGGCGGTCGGGAAAGGAAACTGCTTCTTAAACTCTCTTTCTCCTCCTCCTTCTCTCAGTGAGAACGGTAGGTCTCTCTGCCTCTCTGTGTTGTTTTGAGAGGCAGACAGCTGGGTGAAGGGTTGGCAGAAAGTGTAGCCACTTTTTTTCTTCTCTCCCTTCTCCTCCAGCGGGGAATTTAGAGCAAGGCTTTGAAACTCTGTGGGAGGCCGCTAGGAAAGCCGGCCAATTTGCTATCAACTGAGGGGTGTCAGTCAAAGCTCATCGATCAGGCTTTTAACTGCGGCTCCCTCAATGTACAAACATTGTAATTTTATCAAGCTGTGTTGGAGAGGAGAGGCGCGGTGAGGGGTGGGGCGACAGCCAGGGACGGTGGAGGGTTTGGGGGATAGGGGTGAGAGTCAGTAGGRGGGTAAGGTGGGTCTCCAACTTCTGTGGTGATGAAAAGCAGGAGCTTCATACAGCGAGAGGCATTGGAGATCCTCTGGACAGGCGGTTGGGAGGAGATGTTTGTCTGAGCAGAGAGACAGAGAAAGAGAGAGAGCTGTGCCTCAGCCGGGGGAGGAGGGAGGGGAGAGAGAGAGAGAGACACAGAGAGGGAGAGAGAAAGAGAGAGGGGGGGTCAGAAGGATTTACTGCCAGCAGCTTAGCATTTAAGGTAATGTATATGCTTGTATTGGTGTAAAGCGAACCTGTGTTTTTTCTCCCAGCACAGGGTAGCTAAAAGAATAACAAAGATGTAACTGAAGTGAGAATCCGGGGAGGAAGAATTGAAAGGGGTTGTTTCAACGCCTCAGGGCGAAACATTACAACCTGAGGTATCCCTTTGCCATGAAGATGGACTTAAGACACAGAATGTTTTTTGAAGAAGGGGTTTTGTGTGTGTGTGTGTGTGTGTGTGTGTGTGTGGTGTGGTGTGTGTGCTGTGTGTGTGTGTGCGTGTGCGTGTGCGTGTGCGTTGTGCGTGTTGTGCGTTTTATGTGGGTGTGTGTGTGGGTGGGTGAGGTGTTGGAGAGGGAATCTGATCCACTTCAAAACTATCTCAGTTTATTGAGGTAGTGCTAAATAATCAATGGGCCGTGGCCTTTCCTGATCCTGACAACATTCAGTAGAATTCCAGCAGGGTTAGGGTCTGGAGAGCTAAGTGACGCAGGGCGAACCCTATACCCCTCTACATCCCTGCACCCCGCCAGGAGACAGCAGCAGTCCCTCCTAGGGTTGCACCATTCTGGGAACTCCTTATTAAAAGTAGGAGGAGCCGGGAAAGAAACTGATTGTTCCCTCCACAGATTGGCTACTACGCCTTCCTGCTACGGGAATGTCTGTTTGCTTTTGAAAAGTCCCAGCAATGCATGGAACGCTCTGGAGGATAGGGGAGGAAGGAGGAAGGGGGGGGGGGGGGGGGGTCAATAGAGACAACAGCAAAGGATAGAGGTAAGGGAGAAGCAGAGATAGAAAGGGAGGAAAGAGAGAAAGGCTCTAGAGAGAGAGGGAGAGTGTTACAGACACATACACAATAGGGATGACATTGTCTAAGATGATGTGAGTGTGTATCCAGTGTCAGTCTATGACATATGATATAACCTGCTATTGATAGGATGGTTGGGCTGGAGGGAGGGAAGGAGAGAGTATAGATACTGCAGGTTTTCAGGGAGTTTCCAAACAGAGACAGATAGAGCAGGAGATAACATTGGAGGAGAGAGGAGTGGACAGAGGGAGGGAGAGGGGGATGAGACGCAGAGTTCCAGGCTGCATCCATCATGTGGTTTGGTGCAGCAGCCATTTCTACCCATTGTTTTCCATCATTTGTTTTCTCTGGGCTCTGCTAAGGGGGGGTTTAGCTATGTGTTTGTGTGCTAATTGCGTAAGTGAGACAGCATAATTAGATGTAAAGATAAACAGACAAAGGCAGAGAAGAGCGATAGATAGCCACAGGGAGAGAGATACAGAGGTGCAGATGAAATGAGATGTGTAGACGACGGAAATGTCCCTCTCCATTTCAACGTTCAAGGCTGCCAAGGAGGAGGAGGAGTAGTAGGGGTGTGGTATAAAGTACAGGAGACAGAGAGAGATGGAACGATAATGGATGAGAGAGAGGAGGAGAGAAAAGCTGTCTTCACATCCTGCACTTTGAGGTGTAGCCCAATGCTGCCTGAAAAGTCACCCCATTTGATGCAGTGAGGTGGGGAGAGGGGGAGGGAAGGGAAGGGGATAGAGAGGTAGAGAGAGAGCAAGGGGAGATGAGGAATGAGAGAGAGGGAGAGAAAGAGTAGGAGAGAGAAAGATTAACACTGTGAAGCAGAAGAGAGAGGAGAGGGAGAGAGAGGGGGGGGCGAGAGAGAGACGGAGAGAGGGAAACAGAGAGCAAGAGATCGTCTCTCCTCCAGATCAAAGGCAGTGTCTGGTCCCTGGAAGTGCCTGTTTGTTTTCAGTTGTTTGGGCGGGTCTCCAACCTCCATGTGTGAGGCCACAGGGCCCTGCTCCTGTCTCCGTCAGACACAACCCTGACACATACACACACAACCCTGACACATACACACACAACCCTGACACACTCACACAACCCTGACACACATACAAACACACACCGTTTTATCTCTGTTTCATACACCTCAAACACAGCCACCTGCCAAACCATCACTAAAGACACAGCACACACTCCCTGGCACCGCTATACACACACCCCAGCACCACTACCCACACCCCGACACCACTTTACACACACCCTGGTTTGTGAGTGTGTGAGGTTGAGGAGGTGGGGAACATGTGGAGCAGTAAGCTGCAGGCAGACAACAGAAGAGCAGCAAGTCCTCAGTCTGTCCTTCAACTTGTTCAATGGAGAGATGTCTGGAGTGAGATGATTACAGGTTACTGTCTGAAACTACAGCCCAAGTCTAATCAGTCTGGGGAAGATAATTTGTGAAAAACCTGCAGCTCCTGTTATACTTTCAGGGCCGGATTAAGAAATCTAATTGGGAGTTGTTGAGAAAAACTGTTTCTATTGGTTCTACAGACAGACTAGTCGTCTCTTTTCAGCAGTAGCCATTTGTTTTACAAACAGCATATTTTTCCCTTAATTGTACTTTGAAATCTGCAAAACGCAAACCGACAGCTGCAACCAACCATAGAAATATAATCCATAGATGGTAGTTCCCATTCAAGTCAGGACTGGTATCCATTGCTAGTGTACCCATGAGTTTAATAGTCAAATTGCCAGGGTAAGAGGTTACAATAGCCCTCTATGGATTATATGTCTATGGCCACAATGCAACAAGCTGTATATTTGACATGCATACTGCCCAAACTGCAGCCTTCCTGACTGTAGGCATACCGGTAACTTCCAAACACTTGAGTAAATGCACCCCACGTATATGTTATGTGTGGGGTGCATTTTCCTGGCAAAGTTTAAGTCCACATGTAGAATCTATGCCAAGGCGCATTCAATCTGTTCTGGCAGCTCATGCTGGCCCAACACCCTTATAAGACACACACTGTTAAATAAAGGTTAATAAAAAATCTAATACACTATATGTTGGTTGTATGTGCTTGTGGTAAAACTTAATCCACAGTTATTTTTTTATAAACTATTGATCCACTGTGGCTAAATGATGCTCTCTGGTCTTTTTGAACATTGAGAGTGGTCTCCTGTGTTGTTGGGTTTTTTGTGTGGGGGGGGGGGGGTTGTCGCTTGGGCCCAGCCCCTGACTCACACAATTGACCAGTCACATGTATTTATTACTGCAGTAAATGTTTTACTTTTTATTAATCAGTTACCCAATGAAGGCAGGTCCCCCCAGTTACCGACGTGTCCCCCTGCCTCCTCTCCTCCCCCATCTGAGGATTAGCAGAGCGGCAACAGGCTGTCTACACTCCTACATTCTCCTGTGGTTGGCGGTTGCAGTAAAAAATAAATACAAATACATACTACATACATAATATATATTGAATATATAATATATGCAAGTATATATTTCCTTTATTATTATTTGTTGTAAAAAAATAAATATCATTTTTTGCCTCCTCTTGGGCCCGGGCCCGGGGGTTTCAGCTGCATTCATTTAGCCCTCTGTATTTTAAAAGCGTGTATGCTGAGCGACAGATGTCTTTGGAGTTATTGAGAGACTGACAGTATTTCGGGTGTTATTTGAGAACTATTGAGTGATTGTACCAAGCCATCACAGTTGTTTATCTTTTAACACAGTGACAGTGCTGGCAGTTTGGAGTTGCTCGTAGTGGACTAGATAGACACAAAGTGGTCATATCCTTGTGGTTCTGAAAAGCCTGGGTCCAGTCACGACTCCAGTGTGTGTGTGTGTGTGTGTATGTGTGTGTATGAGAGATGGTTTCTGCATGTGTATGTGTGAGTGAGTGTGCACGTGCGCCCGAGCGCATGCTCCGTTCTCCTGACTCTGTGTGGGTGTGTCCAGGAGTGTCACCCGCTCTTTCAGAGCTCTGGCGCAGGGAAGGAAGATAAATGGGACATTAATGGAACCACTCAATCACAGGCTACTTAAAAAAAGCTGACCATAGACTGTGGGGCAATCAGTCCTACTCCGAGGCCCATTCAGTCTGCATTCAGCCTGGGCTCGAGGAGGGCGGTTCTGGGTCCTTCAAACTCTGGATTAGCCATTCACTGCTCCATAGACCACGGCCTAACTGCCTTACACTGRCTAACTGACTGAGCACTCCTTTAGAAAGACCATAGGGACTGGAGAGAGTGAACTCTCTCTTAAAAAAGAGTTCTGATTGTTCTTGGAGGTCTTTAAAAGCCAGTTAGAATTGGGCTCCTTTGTCTTGCACCTCTGGGAGTTAGTGACTACTAATAGTGACTATGTTGTGTGAAGGTTTTGTTTGGTGTGTGCTTTTGTTTGTTGTTCGGTTTAGTTAACAGCAGATAGGTTTTTTAAGTGGTGCATGGTTTTCTTAGTGTCACGTATACTCCCTCTCCGGCCTCTAGGTCATCAGGCTGCTGATTATCCCGCACACCTGTCACCATCGTCACGCACAACAGCGCCTCATGACACTCACCTGGACTCCATCACCTCCTTGATTATCTTCCCTAAATCTGTCCCTCCCCTTGGTTCTTTCCTCAGGTGTTATTGATGTTTTCATGTGGGTGCGTAGTTTGTGTTACGTGTTTATTGTTTCATTTATTTATTAAAACACTCACTCCCTGAACTTGCTTCCTGATTCTCAGCACACTAGTTACACTTAGGTGAGAACAGGAATGAATGGGGAGGTAAAATGTATGGTTCTTCAGTTGTGCCGTAGGAGCATGACGGTTGCTTTAATGGTGTGAAAATGAACGGTGGCCATGTCAATTCCACCTTTACCTCTGGGGTCGATTCGGAACTGTTGCTTCTGATTCATTTCCTGTAGCTTTGATTAGAAAGGCACGGTGGTCTAGAAAAGCCTTTTCACACTTTCCGCCGGGGGTACGGAAGAGGAAGCTGCCATCTTGTGTGAAACATGAACTGTGTTGGCCAACAGCACAAAGGTACAAACACAACACTGGGGTCAAAATGTTCCCCCTCTCCGCACCATACAACCAACCACTCTTCTTTTCTCTAATTTCTTCTCTCTCTCTCGCTCCCTTCTGGGTAATGTGTTAACGAGCAACAGCTTCTCCGAATACCCATAACATTAGTGTGTGTGTGTGTGTGTGTGTGTGTGTGTGTTTTCACACCAATTAATGAATCGCTTTGTGAGGCTGTTGAGGTGAGGATGGCTTGTCTCTTGCCGGTGTGCGGGCGGGTGTGTTTCTTCCCCCGTTCTCTCTCCCGTGTTAGACCGTTCTCTCTCCCGTGTTAGACCGCGTGTGTGCCTGTGGTGGCAAGGTCCTCTCTGACACTTTACATTAATTAGCCCTCTCTGTAATTAGCGCAGGGGAACGAGTGGGAACATGAGAGACCTGAACACAAGCCTAATCAGTGGGGCCAACGGGTTTGATTCAACGTCAGCGAGAAAGTTCACACATATGTTGAATTCCAGGCTCGACTCGGACAGACTGCGTTTTCACACTCAAATTAGCAGGGATGTGGATTGGGAAGATTGGACTCTTCAGAGGAAAAAATAAGACCCTTTTCATTATCCTGACTTGTTTTTGAGTTTGGTGACCATTAATATAAAAGCAGCCTCTCTCTCTCTCTCTTTCCTCTCCTCCTCCACACCAACCTTCCTCCTGGGGCACTGCAGAACAGTTATGTTGCTCTCCTCCCATCCCTCCCTCCCTCTCACTCCAGATAATTCAATCTGTCCAATATCAAATAATCTTCCCCAATTTTTCAGCCCATTTTAACCTTATCGCTCAAACAGCCYCCTCTAGGGGATGAGTCTCGTTCCACCTTGTTAAAAGAGAAGGGGAGAGAAAGAGAGAGAACCCGGGAAAGGGGGATGACAGATAGCTCTATGAGGAGTGCTTTGAGAAGCTTCTGTTTGCCATTCTCACAGGCAATATGTGAAAGAGCCGGCAAAGAGAGAAGGGTGGGGGGATGGGGAGAAAACCAGAGAGGAAAAAGAGAGGATGCAGGGAGGGAGGGAATATTAGTGAAAGGGTGGGGGATGAGTGTAGGCTAGGTGATGAAAGTAAAGTTGGCCTGGTGTTACCACTCTACTCTAACTTGTGTCACACAGCACGGTATAACATGCCCCTCTACAAGCTCTCCCCCAGCTCAGAATTACAATCCAATAAGGTGGCCTCCTGTTGGTCTTTGTTCCCCCATAGTGTTTACCCTGTCCTCCGGCTCCGCTCGCTGCCTAATCTACCCAAGAGCTGAATGGCAATAGGTCAGGGACAAGGAGGGACAGAGCCGAAGGAGGGATGAGAGGGGGGAGGGAAGAAGGGAAGAAGGGAAGAAGGGAGGGAGGTGGAGTAAAGGATACATTTTTCCTTCTCTCAATATTTTTCTCCACCATTCCATTCTTTGGGTTGTTTCCCCTCTCTCTGGTTCTCCCACTCTCCTTCCTCTCCTTCCTTTCTTTTCAATTCTAATCTGTCTGCTTGATTGTTCTAAGCTGCTTTCAGCCGGCCCCTGGGAGAGCTGGAGGTTTGGAATCTGTTTTAATTCTGATTTAAAAGAAGCCTTCCTCAAGAAGGGAGATGTAAGAGTAGGCCAGGCTGAGGAGAGTGAAGGAGTGGAGGTGGGACAGATTGCTTGGCGGTGGTGGAATAGGATGGGAGGCAGAGAGGCGGCTTTGTGACCAGAAGTCACAAAAATAGAAAAAAATATGATATGCCACACAATCTCTCTTTCCCAATCTCCTCTCTCTCTTGTGCTTAAACACACACACATACGCGCTCCCAGGCATTGGGGTGGTTTAAGCCAAATGGGATTTTTTTTCTCCTATCTGTAATCAAGCGGCACAATCTATATACAGTAGATTGATCTCAACTTCCTGTGATTCATACCATATCCTGTGGAGACGATATGGCCAGCTGAGAGGGTTATCTCCACGCTCTGTCTAATGATCGATAATCTCCCCGGGTGGCTTTAAGAGCCTGCAACGCTCCACTTGTTTATRAGGGCCACAAACCAGGGGCCACAGACCGATGAGCTGTGAACTGCAAGTGAAAAAAATTATAATTCAGTATTTGCAGAGAGAGAAGAGAGATAGCCGTTTGGCATAATTGCACTAGCTAAAACTTTTTGGCTGCTGTGTGGAGTGGACAGTCATGGTGTGGGTAGATAGTGGTCCATTTCCCTGATTGATGGGGTTATACTTGGGTGGCAATGTCACCGTTGTGGACACTCTGGACGTCCTTGTTAGACACTTAATTTAAAGGCCTTATCGCACTGAGGCACAGTGAGATTCTCCTAATATAAGTCTGAACATCAAAGATACTGGCACTGGCACCAAGACTCTATCCATTACTGCAGCCAGGCAGATAGGCGAGCTGCAGAGCAATGTGTGTGTGCGTGTGTGTGTGTGTCTCTCTCTCTATTTCTCTCTCTTTGTGTGTGTGTTTTCTRTGATTGCATCTCTGTGTGTTTGTTTGTGTCTCTTCCTTTGTGTGTGTGTTTGAGTGTGAGTGGTGAAACAGTCACACATCTGTCCCTCAACTGACAAACCCCCCAAATAATAAACCCCACTCCAGAAAAAATGGAGTGACACAATGAAGTGGTTAAGTTTATCAAGCCACCAGCTTTGCTCAGGCAGGCAAGGTGTTAAGGGCCAGGCAGAGGTCAAGGGCCCAGCCCACAGCATTCTTCAGCTAGGCACGTCCCAGCACATCACACAGTCAGGGACCATATGTCCAGGTCCTCCAGTCAATGGGCCAGCCCAGCCAGCAGGACAAAGACCCATTCACACCCACTGAGCTCTGAGGAAATCTGCAATTCCACGCTGCCATTAGGCCAGAAAACAGCACCAGTGAGTCAACACCAGGGATACACGAGTTAGAGATATGGAGAGAGGGGAAGAGAGAGAGAGAGAGAGAGAAGGGCCTTTACCAGGCATTACAGGCAGGCTGAGGATGATGCCCTGTGCTGTGGCCCCATCTCTCTGTTCTTCCACAGGGCTGCAGCAGCCTTCTCTCCAGAGGGCCCTTAGAGACCCTCCCTGCAGCCCCCCCCCCTCTCTCTCAATTCAGTTCAATTCAAAGGGCTTTATTGGCATGGGAAACATATGTTTACATTGCCAAAGCAAGTGAAATAGACAATAAAAAATGAACAGTAAACATGGCACAACATTATATTCCAAAGGAATAGAGACATTCCACATGTCATATAATGGCTATCTACAGTGTTGTAATGATATGCAAATAGTTAAAGTACACAAGGGAAACTAAATAAACATAAATATGTTCTTCTCTGGTTGGTCTCTCTCTCTCTCTCTCTGCTCCATTTCCTGAAAACATTAAACACAAAACCTCATCTTCAAGCACTATTTACATAACCTCTGACTCCTCTCGCAAAATGAAACATTCACCTCAAAACAGTTTTACCTGTGTTCAAAATCAAACACTGCTCTCAAATCATAAACAAAGTGATCAAAATGATATACACTCTCAAGCAGTCAGTAAACAATACACCCCGAAAAATAGAAAACACATTGTTGAAAACATACAATTCTCAGGGAGAAGTACATTTTTAATCTAAAACAATATTCATATTTTTCCGTCATTGTCTTTTGATGAACGAAAACATGTTCTATCATAGTAGCTCAAAATTTATCAGAAATTACTACTCTGCTTTGCACTTTGCAATTTTGTTTTTTGTTCTTCCTCCTCCTTGTACCCCTATTTTTACAGTACTGTACCCTGCATCTCACAAATATGTCCTTTGTCTCTGTGATACTGTAATTCTTGTTCTTTGTTGATATGAACCTGCAACCAGTCAAAATCTATTGAGCAGTCAGTACTGTTAATAAATGGAAAGCACAATGTTCAGGGCCATACAATTTGTCCATTGTACAGTATACAGCCTACAATGCACTGTACTACAGTATACAATACTAAAAGGGACAAAAATCAGTAAACATGTGATCAATGTGCTTCTTCTTGTCTTTGGGCTGGGTCAGGCCAGAGCACTTCGTCGACATCACAAGCAATATTGTCCCTCCTGAGGCAACGGGGGAAGAAGCCTCTTGTGTGCCGTATCCAGCCCTGACATGATTCCTCACCTATATCACCACAGGCTAAATCCATGGCTTGCAGCAGATTTACTCTGGTGTAGGGTTGTCTATCATACACTTTCCATCTCCAAGAGGAGAAAAACTCCTCAATCGGATTCAGGAAAGGCGAGTATGGAGGGAGGTACAAATTCATAAACTGCCCATTGATGTTAAACCATTCCCTTACCTGAGCAGCTCGGTGGAAACTGACATTGTCCCACACTATCACATAGGTGGGAATGGGATTCTCATTTAGCTCTTGACCCTGCTGCTCTTGAACCTGCTGCTCAAATAAAATATCTCTTAGATTGGCAATAAATCTTAGAAGGTGCTGGGTGTTATATGGCCCGAGTGTAACATGGTGATGTAGAACACCATGGTTGCTGATAGCAGCACAGATTGTGACATTGCCACCTCGTTGACCAGGGACTTCAACAATGGCCCGCTGTCCAATCATGTTTCGGCCTCTCCTTCTCCTCTTTGTTAGATTGAAGCCTGCTTCATCGACAAAGATGAACTCATGGGGTCTGTCCAAGGATTCCAAGTCAAATATTGTCTGTGTAGAAATACAATATACCGTATGTAGGATTTTGTAAGTCGTACAGAGACAGTGCTATACTGTAGAGTACAATTAGGCTTCTGATTCACATACATTGTATGTACTGAAGAGTAATGTCATTCACATAGTATGTGTTAGTACTGTAGACAATCTGGATTACAGTAATTGTTTCTGAATGTACACTTACTTGCACATACTGAGCTCGCAGTTCTTTCACCCTTGGTGAGTTGCGCTCAAAAMGTACTCTGTATACTTGTTTCATTCGCATCCTGTTACGATGGAGGACACGGTCAATTGTGGAAATGCTCACACTGTCGATTCCCTGGAAGTGTGTGTTGTCTTGTATCACTCGTTCCTGGATTTCTCTGAGTCGTATTGCATCATCTTGAAGGACCATGCCAACTATAACGGCCTCTTGCTCCCGAGTGAATATAGCTGTCCTTCCACCTGCATGTGGCAGCCTTGCAATTCTACAAAAAGTAGTTGTGCAGTTACAAAACATATTCATGCAGTACAATACATACAGTGATTAACTTTACAAATGTCTATTGAAACAGCTGCATATAGTGTAGTACAGTAAATTTGCAATAACAAAAATATAGTAGTATACTGTACCTGTTCTCTTCTCTGAATGTCCTTACTATGGTGGACACAGAAAATCGTCTCAAATTGGGTTGCACTCTAAGTCCTGCTTCCCTCATTGTCAGTCCATGGACAAGAACATGGTCTATAACTGTTGCTCGAATTTCATCAGATATTTCCACTCTTTGTCTTCCTCTTCCTCTTCGTCTTCCTCTTTCTTGCCCTCCTCCTCCTCGTCGCCCACCTCGCATACGCACTCGTCCTCGTCCTCTCACATTGTTTCTTCTATCCATTCTCAGACTTTCTCCTTCCCACCTTCAACAACCTGTTTGCTCTCTGAACTGGCTTATATTGGTTGTGTCGTATCATTTGAAACAGGTTAAATCAATTTTGAGTATGGATGACATGTGCATTAGAGTGCAGAATGTGTTTTGAGAATGAGAATGTGTTTAGAGTTTTGCTGAAAAGTCTAAGTGAGATCTGCAAATTGTGTTTTACCATGTGAAATGGTTTAAGGTATTGACAACAGACTGCATAATTAGCTAAATGAGTCCAGGCAACTGAGAACTTTGTTCAGCCAATGGGTTTTAGTGTTTTAGCAATTGAGAAAAACTGTAATAAGGCCAGCAATAAATGCCAGGAAGGAGACCAAGCCGGGATGAAAGCTATTCCTCTCATGTTCAAGCTTTGAGGATAAGTTTTCCTGGAGTAAGAAGGGAGGAGGTTGGGGTAGGAGTAGGGTGGAGAAGGATAGGCTTTATAGAGTTATGTTGCATTTTAATGGCCCTCAGTAAACCTATCCCATCATAAAATAATATTTTGTGTGTCATATCCTGTTGTGTGTGCACTATGGGACATTTGCCAGTCCCCCCAGCACTGAGTAAAGTGTAGAGTGGGAGGAGAAGGGGGATCCTGAGGGGGGAGTAGATCACACATATTTGATATCACTGCAGCGATGAATATGGAAGAAAAAAGGTCAAACTTGACTGGAAACACTACAGTAGATCACAATTACAGTCCAGGCCCACATTTCATACATCAACTCCCCGTTGCGATGTCTCATCAGCCCCTGGTCACACTGGAGAGGCCCACGCCGCACATTATCAAAGATTGATGGGGTGTCCTACTTAAAGCCAGGGGGTGGGGTGGGGGGGACTTTGGGTTATCTGCGGGAGAGGGAAGGGGGGCATTGGGTTATCTGCGGGAGAGGGAAGGGGGGCATTGGGCAACCGCCCAACAACTTCGCCGCCCAGTGCCCGCAGACCAACGCATAGTAGTTTGAGGTTCTGCCAGGCTACACCATTACACAATCACATGACCACAGCCTTGATGTACTGGAGAAGTTGCAACGCCTGACATTACAAGATCAGCACTTACAAGACAGTACTAGCTGAGTCAGGAGTTTACAGAGAAGAAGACACGAGCTGAACAAATGTTAAAGGGTTGGCTTCACTCTTGTCTTCCGTCTCCCTCCCTCCCACCTCGGAAAAACTACACAAACTGAGTGAACAAACAGGCAGAACCTTCCATCCAAATCCCCCTCTTTCTAATACCACGCACCTCAATCCATCCCTCCATCACTTTTCTTCCCTGCTGGCTGCRATCCTCCCCTTCTTCTTGTTCAGAGTGCTTGCTTAATAATTAATTGATTAATTTGTTCTCTCATTAATCATTTATTCATTAATCACGGCCTGCTTTTTCTAGAGGAAGCGGTGGAATCTGAAAAAAAAGCCTGACTTCACATTTCACTCTAATTGCACGGCTGCACTAATCAACGCTTAAGAAATTGAGTTTCAGGAAATTTGTTTTTGCCTCTTTTCCCTCTCTTCTTCCCCAACACAAAGCAGGATGTACTGAGGTCGGCAGGTAATGTTTTCTTCCCCCTCTCCTCTCTTTATTGTACTCTGAAAGCCCTTAGTCATCACCAATTTTAAAAGAATGTCTCAAGGCAGAAGTAATCTGATGAACGGAATCAAATTTGCCGCTTAATTAAAACGTGTCTTTTTCCCCACAAACGGTGGTGGCCGGTGAAAAAGCGGGCATTGATGAATAAAGGATGGTTTGAAGACGGTTTGTAAGAAGAGACAGGCGCTGGGGTTGTGGAGGASAGGTCTATGCTGTTTCCCCGGGATCTATGGCTCTCCCGGGACGTCGCTGGGTCATTTGTGTAAGCGCCAGGAGTTACGTGCCGGGGTGTTTCAGTCTCATGCACACAGAGGTGTGGGGAAGAGTAGCTTAGACAAAATTAAAACATATAGTTGTGTGATGCAACCGTGAGAGTGAAAACGAGTAAAAAGCATTGTGAAATGGTTTAATTACATTKATGTTTATCCCTGTTGGATATACAGTTCACACACAAGTCATTTTCTCCCTCTGAAACCCTCTGTCAGGTCCTGGGAAGAGAAYAAAATTCCATCTCAAATTAGAGGGAAGCTTCAACGGAATGGATGCCAATTCGACATTAACCTATAAGCTTTATAAAGCACACACATTAAGCAGCACTAATGAGACTCTCATTGAACCAGTCTTTCTTTATTTTCAAAACACACACACAAAAAAATTGCTTTGACTTCAATGTGCCGCCACCACTGTTACCAACAGAGGTTGCCTCTGCTTTATAGTTCAACAACACCAGCACACAGCACAGCAGCATCAGCAGACAACAATAGTACTGACATGCATACATTTACAACATTACCACCCTAATTAAAAAATAATATTAATAAAGGAAGAAAGAAAAGTATTCATTATGAAACGCACTACTTCCTATCGCGAAGAGCCAAGGGGGCCTCCACTGGGCTCAATTAGGAAGTGTAGGCCACAAATCCCTGGACTAAATTAATTGACACCCCAGGACATTGGACCCAGTCCCAGTGGTGGAGTCTAAGTGGAGAATTCCTTTGTTTTCATTTCCTTTGCCTTTGAGAGAAAGTGCAAGAGAGCAAGAAAGGGGAGGAGGCACTCTAACATGATCTTTTCATTGTTTTATGGTTTTTAATCTATTGTTTAATTATTTGTTTTTGTTTACTTGTGGTTTTCCGCAGCTGGGGAGCGAAGTGAGGTGGATGTAAGAAGTAGAGTTTTTTTTTAATTATTTGCGTCCCATCTTTGAGCAGCTAGGCTTCCCGTCACATGTTGAGCACTAGTGACATTTTATCCAGCATGTCA
The DNA here is from genome assembly GCF_002910315.2 of Salvelinus sp. IW2-2015. Classification (NCBI taxonomy): domain Eukaryota; kingdom Metazoa; phylum Chordata; class Actinopteri; order Salmoniformes; family Salmonidae; genus Salvelinus; species Salvelinus sp. IW2-2015. The sequence continues at coordinate 2,568,187 of NC_036874.1, read as the reverse complement.
GCTGTTGTGTGCGCGCTAAACCCAGGCTTTTGCAAACGGCACAAGAAGTTAAGGATTTAAAAGAACACAGTAAATTATACTGAAAGCCCTTCCAAGCAGTACTAGAGAGAAGGAGGGAGAAGAGAGAGGGAGAGACAGAGGAGAGAGAGATCGAGGGGGCGGACTGGGAGTGAGTATGACACACTGATTCAGCCAGCAACTGTCTTGTACTGAAAACACCAGGGGGCAAGAGGGAACCAAATGACAAGGCTGGCTCAATCAACATCTTGTCAAGACTGTTGGCTGATGTGTACAGACAATGTTATACCGCCAACCCCCTCCTCTGCCACCCTCTTTTTTCCATGGCTTTTCATTTCCAGTCGTCGAGCCAGCCAGTCAGTCAGCCAGCCACCCCCTGTATAGTGTCAACTCTTAGGCACTGGAGTGGAGCAGTGAATGGGATGGCAACTGTGGTATAATGACACTCAGAGAACTTCTCCTGCTCACTAGAGACACCAGAGAGAGCACAGGAAGTGTCTGTGCCAGTGTCTCTGACACACACTCCACACACTCCACACACACACACACACACACACACACACTCTACACTCTACACACTACACTCTACACTCTACACTCTACACTCTACACAGACATTCCACACACACAGTATTTTTCCCTTCAGCACTCCTCGGTCCTCTCCTCCTTTCCTCTCTACCTCTCTATCACTCCATCCACTGTGTCTGTTGTGGCAGGTGCCCAGGGAGACACAGCCGCTGCTTGCCCATGCGATCAGCTCCTCCTTGACCCGCCTCCCTCGCAGTCTGCCTCACCCTGATGGGAGCAGCGTGGAAATCAACGTCATGCAGGGTGACAGCACATGTGACAGACTGATTACAGCATTCCATCAATCGCCTCTTACAGCCACGGCCCTTTACAATTTAGACCTGACAGGAGACCACTTTTATGGTTATTTTTCTTTACAACCGTACAGTACCTCAGGTTTTCACTCCAGTGTGTCTTTTCTTGTTGTTGCCTCCCGCTGTCCTGGTTCTTCTAGCACAGTGTGTTGACAAGCTGACACAAACCCTTGCAATTTTCACGCCAGGGATGGAGAAAAATAGGGAGAGAAAGGGACAGGGAGAGAGAGAATTAGAGAGTGTGAATGAGAGAGAGAGATAGAGAAAGAGATGGAGAACAGAGAGAGAGAGAGAGGGACAGGAAGGCTGGGTAACGATGCTGACGGGGGGAGTGTGGAGAGGAGAAGGCGCTGTGTCAGAAAGAGCTAAAGAAAAGACAAATCAATAATTACTAACACCGTATATAATTCTGAAAAGGGGCTTGCAAGGCATTGATTTCAGGGATCATGGCTGACTGACTGTATAGTATGAGAGATACACAGAGGAAGGGGAGATGGGGGAATCTGGCGGAGAGGCTGACGTGTGGAGGGATGGAGGGATGGTAGAAGAGAATGGTGGGTATGGAGGGTGTTGGGTGGTGAGGGGAGGGGAGGGGAGGGGGGGCAGGCGTGTGGATGGATGAGCTGATCTTCTCCATATAAAAGAGGTCCCGGTCTGAGCCAAGAATCTTCACAATGGAAGAAAGGCTGGAAGGGGAGGCTAGGAGGATTACACTCCAGCAAAACACCTCTTAAAAAGCTGTTAGACTGCAATTTAGACACAAAAATGCACAAAGGGGAGAAAAGGGGGGTTATGGGTAGAGAGAGAAGAAAAGTGCATCTGGAATGCGAGGTGGGGAGGAGATAAGGTATGAGAGACAAGGCCAGATAAAGGGAGAGAGACAAACACAGGCATGCTTCAGCCAGGACCATGTCTGGCGGTCACAGATTCAGTCTGTGTCTGGAGACTAGAGAAGCAGATGCAGGCGGTCACAGATTCAGTCTGTGTCTGGAGACCAGGAGAAGCAGATGCAGGCGGTCACAGATTCAGTCTGTGTCTGGAGACTAGAGACTATGGTGGTGTTTGGGTGGTGGGTGGTTCCTCTGCTCGCTTCCCTCCAAGTCCACACAACTCCTGTAGGAGACATGGTAATGAGATTACAGCCTGGCCCAATCAGACCTGAGACGGTAGGGAGCAGGGATCCCCATTGGGACAAACTATTTTGCTCGGCTACCTAAGCATTATGTGCTGTCGTTCTACACACGCTCACACATACAGCGGGATATTTACACGTTCACACACACATACACACACATATACACACACAAACACATGCAGCAAGAGACAATGAGAGGAAGACAAAAGACCCTGAGTCAAAAAGGATAACCATTCAGTACAGAGAAATGGAGCTTGCATTTGCAGCCCGATTTAGAGGCCGTATCTAGACACAGTACAATAGATGGTATTTGGGGAGAGGGCTTGTTTATTTCGAGCGTGACATTTTTTGCCAATTGTTTTGTGTTCTTTTTTTCTGCTTGTGTTCTCCCCCTCTTATTCTCTCTTTTACTGTGGAATTCCACACCAACACATAGAACACTGCTACTGTGGAATATCACACCAACACCACTGACACATAGAACACTGCTACTGTGGAATATCCACACCCAACACCACTGACACATAGAACACTGCTACTGTGGAATATCCACACCACACCACTGACACATAGAACACTGCTACTGTGGAATATCCACACCAACACCACTGACACATAGAACACTGCTACTGTGGAATATCCACACAACACCACTGACACAGAACACTGCTACTGTGGAATATTCACACAACACCACTGACACATAGAACACTGCTACTGTGGAATATCCACACCAACACCACTGACACAGAACACTTGCTACTGTGGAATATCCACCACCAACACCACTGACACATAAGAAACACTGCTACTGTGGAATATCCCACCAAACACCACTGACACATAGAACACTGCTACTGTGGAATATCCACACCAACACCACTGACACACATAGAACACTGCTACTGTGGAATTATCCACACCAAAACACCACTGACACATAGAACACTGCTACTGTCAGAGTGTACAGGACACCAGTAGATATTTGGTTATATTTTTTGACATTTTTAATTATTACTGCATGGAGCAATTGCCCAGTCAAGTTGAGAGTGCTCATGTTTATAGAGCCTGTTAGATCGGGGCGGTGCTGTCTAGAGCCGGACTTCAGTGGATGGGAAGAAAGGACGCTCAAGATTATCCTGAAAGAGAAACTGTTCCTTCGTCTACTGAGCTCAGAACCTCTTAGCCTGGGTCTCGACACACACACACACACACACACACACACTTTAAGTGTTATTGTATAACCAAGGGGAGCCTGTGTAGCTGAAGTAGGTTGTTGAGTCCCCTGCTTGTCCATGGAAACTACACTAGCATGACGAGGACACTTAAGTGATAAATATACATAAAGTGTCAGGACCCGGTGTGAGAAACAGTCACTAAATAAATCGGCAGAACCCAGAAGATGAGGCAGACACAGCAGTACAAGAGACGGTGGTTTAATCAAAGAAAAGATCTTCCGGCAAAAATATAAATCCACAACGTCCAAAGAAAAGCCAAGAGACAAAAATAGATATCTTCCAAAATACAAAGAAAATCCACAAAGTGGTAAGAACAGCAAGGGAAAAAACAAACCTCAAAAGACTAATCCAAAATAAACAAGAACAAAACCAGCGAACCTCTGGAAAATCCAACAAGAGAAAAAGTTTAACAGCATGGCTGGGGCTGGGTGCTAACTTACAAACACTGAGCAAAGAACTGAGGAACACACATGGTTTAAATACTAACAAGGGAACGACACACAGGTGCAAACAATAATAGAGCAAGGAAAAAACAAAAGGTACAAAAAAGGTGCAATGGGGACATCTAGTGACCAAAACCTGAACAGTCCTGGCCAAAACCTGACATAAAGTGTCTGTGTGTGTGTGTTTGTGTGTGTGCGTGCGTGTGTGTGTGTGTGTGTGTGTGTGTGTGGTGCGAGATCCCTTTTTTGGGGTTTAGGGCTTCCAAGCCTGTTTTAGCCAGGCCGCTATGTTGGCATGAAAGATTATGATTATAGTGATTTGCTGCTTTCAGTAGTTAGCCCCAGTGCACCCAAAGGTCACATCCACTACTTAATTGGACTGCACTGAGAATAGAACAGAACACACAGATACACATTGCCACACACAGACACACTTCCCCATAATTCCATCAAGGCCATGTTAGTCCCCAGTGCAGATGCCCAGTAGCGGATCATTGGAGACATCTGTCCATCCTGTCTTCATCAGCAGCAGTGTGCCTCCCTCCCTCCCTATCCATTCAGATGGCACAGAGAGAGAGGAAGGCTGGTGCCAGGGGACTGCAAAGCTCTTTAATATGTTATGCTCCATGTCAGCCCTGCTGTTCTGGACTTAACTCTGACCGTGTGACGGAGAAGGCAAAGTCACTATGTCAAAGTAACTGCTAAATGTGCCCTCCAATCCCTTACAATTTGCTTGCCCTATTTATGCTGAGGCCTATTAAGAGAGGGACAAGAGGACAATAGCGCGTCTCCTGCGCCGTAATGTTGCCCTATTTCAGCCGGCTTTTCTTTCCCAGGAGAGCCCAGCTGTCTGTTAAGACTGCCACCCTCAGAGAAATTTTTGTGAGAATGTGGGCTTGCACTTTTGATGAATAGACCCTCTTGTATCTTCCCCTGGTCCCCATTCTCCTATATATAGAGAGAGTAGAGAGAGAGAGAGAGAGGAAACAGATAGAGAGAGAGAAGGAGAGAGAGGAGAGAGAGAGATGGGAGAGAGAGGAGAGAGAGAGAGAGAGAGAGAGAGAGAGAGAGAGAGAGAGAGAGAGAGTAGAGAGAGAGGAGAGAGAGAGAGAGAGCAGAGAGAGAGAAAAAAAAAGTAA